>NW_022170596.1:2631078-2890734 GCF_008802855.1 Photinus pyralis
GTCGTCGTCATACAGAGTAAGTGCCCAAACCATTTTTTTCTTATTGTTTGTATGTCGCTTTCTGTCCCATGTCTTAGTAGATTCTTTTCTGTTATATTCTTGATACTTCTGCACCCTGCGAAGCAACATTTAAAGTCATCACCTTATATATGTTTTTCTTTTAATTTGGTGTTCAAATTTCATACTCATAACAAATGCACTGCTCCTAACTGTTCCGATTGTTCGCCAACGTTATTTTTCATAAATAGGTACTATATACTACGTTGTGTCTGAATTAGACGTCATGATCGCACTCGGGCGGCTGTTCGCCTGTCCGTGTGCCCGTCTGTCCGTCTGTACCACTACTAGTCGTCTAGTTGAAGCTTTTTCGTTGTGGTTTCTTTCTTATACGGTGTAGTACAGCCCAGAGATCAGAACTACAAGTTTATTTGGATTGGTCACTTCCTTCCGGAGTTATTTTTGATTCTGGGCGGGGAAAATGCACTTTCATCGGTCGCGAGTGACCACGTTTTTAACTTGTTAAATCAATATTTAAACGTTTTCGAGAATCGTTCCGGCACTGCACGCAAAGTATAAAATGGCAAAGCCGGTGCTGCTTCAACTCCCAATTCCGACACCCTGAGAAGGCATTTTTAATCCTGCTCCCATGTTGACCATGTTTGTCATCCCAGGTTGGTAATCCCCAATGATTTCGATTATCGCGACTTTTAAATCTTTTATAAGAATGTATAGTTAGAGAAGCCATGAAATCACTTCGATGAGGTATTAATTTTTTGCGTGGTCAGAGCTCTCCACTCCACGCTCCGTAAACAATTTTAGACCATCCATTCTATTTTTGTTTGATCATTATACCCTTTCCAGAATTCATATCGATCGTCTTTGGTGCCAATGCTTCACCAGAGTGTTCATAACAAATAATATTATGGATGCAACATTAAGGAAGCTAAAATATTGATTGCTTCGCTGAACAGTGTATGACAATTAGACAAATACTTTAGGACTGAGGTCAACGTTCAATTCCGATAAACGTAGGTAGCACTCAAATAAGCGACGCTACTGGGTTCTTGATTGTAACTGGTGAGAATTAGGTAGGTACCTACCTCCTTTCTGTAGTCACCACCAGATCCACCAACTTTCGCACATTGTCCCTAAATTGAAATGAACAGTACTTCCCGAAAGGTCATGTAACTGACTAATTATGTGCACAAAGAAAAATATGTTATGGCATAAATATTCTTATTTCAATTTCAATTTCAATTCTCCACAGGACAAGCCCAATTACGGAGAACACAAAGTGACATACTCAAACTTAAACTTACTAATATCGTTATACCTACATCAACTAAATTAACTTAATCTTAAAAAAAAAGAAATAAAAACAAAAAAAAACACGCGCATAAAGGAAAACTGAACCTTACATTTATCAAAAATTACACCCATGCCGCACTACTCGAACTGCACTGTCTCATTATTTCTACCATGTTGGTAAGACCGTCAATATGGATATCGCACATTTGGCCGATTTCGTTAAAGTTAGAGCACATGTTGTACACTGGGGATCTTTTAAGAACGTTCGTCTTGCTGGTATTTAAGTAGAACAAGTTCTTTTCACGAGCATTTAATCTAGGGACCCGGAAAGCTAGGGCAGTTAAAAGGGAACTACAATCTATTTCATTGTTTAATAGGTGACGTAAGAACGCGATCGAGGCACAATTTCGTCTGAACTGCAATGAATCAAATTCGAAAATTTGAAGCAAACGCAAATGATTAAATCCTATTGCTGGATAATTCCCAAAAACTTTATAATGTATATATTTTAAATACTTGCGCTGCACAGCTTCGATATGCTGAATATGTTTTTGATAAATTGGAGACCAAACAACGCTCGCATACTCCAATTTACATCGAATAAACACGAAATACAACACACGTAAACATCTCACATCGTTAAAGTGCTTCCAGTTCCTAATACAATAACCTAGAGGATACTATATGATTTACATGATCGTTGAACGTTAGTTCAATATCATACACAACACCTAAATCTTTGAAGGTATTACATCTTTCTAAGTTGATGTTGTTTAATGTATAATCATATAGAATAGGAGCGAGATTGCGATAGAAAGACATAGTCTTACATTTCTTAACATTTAAATTTAAATGGTTAGTATTGCACCAAAGATTTAACCTGTTTAGCGCATTCTGGAATTCCAAACAACCGTTCTGTTTCGTAACAACTGAATAGACTTCAAGTCGTCAGCGTATAGTAGATGAGGCATCTTCAGAGAGCGAGACAAATCATTTATATATATAATAAACAGTAAGGGGCCTAGATTAGACCCCTGGGGTACTCCTGAGCACGCAGTAAACGTCTTCGAGTTGAAACCTCCATATGAGACAAAAAGCGATCGATTGTGAAGATACGATTCCATCAACAGTAGTAGCGGCTGGGAAATTCCCATCGCGTCTAGTTATGACAATAGTAAGCTATGGTCTATTTGGTCGAAAGCCTTTTGAATATCCGTATAAATGACATCTACTTGTGCGCTGACATCAAGCGCTTCAGATATGAATTGAGTGAGACAAAGTAAATTTGTAGCGGTAGACCTTTTTGCCATGAAACCGTGCTGACTCGAGGATATGAACGATTTGACATTAAAGTAGATGACGTTGTAAAGTATTATTTCAAACAGCTTACCAAAATTGCACAAAATAGCAATAGGTCTGTAATTGTTTATGATTGATGGATCGCCTGATTTTAGCACTGGACAGAGTTTCGTTTTTTTCCAGATATCAGGATATGTAGGTACGAGTCTTCAGCATTAAGTTATATATAATACTTGAGGTTCTATAAAGCTATGTATACAATCTTTCACTAAGGCTAGGGATGTTGTCAACACCTGAGGTCATTTTATTTTTAAGTTTCTTAGCAGCTTGAATTATGTCATCTTCTACAATTGTATGCATGGTAATAGTAGGTCGGTGAATAGATGTTTCGAAATGTTGTAGCAAACTGTTGTCAGAATGTCTATAAACGCTGGCAAAGAAATCGGAGAAACCATTGACTATTGACAGGGGATTATCTAATATTTGACCGTTGTGCTTTATGGAGTCCGGTAGTCTGGATTTACGTTTTCTGGCGTTTAGATGGGCCCAGAATTTAGAGGGATCACTAATGACATTTCGCTGAACTTCAACGACATAAGCAGCGTATGATTCTTTAATTTGCTTTTTTATGGTAGCTCTAAGTTCTCTAAAGTTCACCAAATTGGGCATTGTTTTAAATTGATCATAAGCTCTACGTTCTTGATATTTTCTTCTTATGTTATTAATAATTTCAGATGTAAACCAGGGGGGGTAAGAAAATTTACGTTTTCTATAGGTTGGTACACACAACTGAATTACCCGATTCAGACTACTATAAAAGAGATCACATGCATCGTCAACCGTGTCCACTTGCTTTAAGCCAGTCCAGTCAATTGATTGTATTAAATCATAAAGTAGAGGAAAATTGGCCATTTTAAAGTTTATGAGGTTTGTGTCTTTGTTACACTTGAAACCTTTAGCATTGAAGTCCTTAATACTATAACATGAATGTCCAACGCAGGATGATGACTGTCAAGTCTTGCTAGTGGTGAATCGTTCATAACAACCTCACACGATAAATTAGTGAAAACTAAGTCTAGTAATTTACCATTGGCGTTAGTCACTGTATTTAATTGTTGCATATTGAGGAAATTTGAAAAATTATTAACTAAGTTTGACTTTAAGTCATTATCTTCGCTACTAAACAATGGGACGTTAAAATCGCCACAGAAAAGGATTTTTACATCTTCAAGAAAAAACTCTAGAGATTCCAGAGCATCGAAGAATGCTTCGAACTCAATAGTGGAAATGGATGGGGGAATGTAAAGAGCAAATACCAACAGTTGATTATTGTTACAAATTACCTTGCAGCCGACTATACCGATATTGGGAAAGACAGCATTAACTTCGACAGGTCCAATTTTATTGTTTTGAATGTATTTCGGATAGCTAATGCAACACCGCCTCCCTTTGCTCGACCAGTAGCAACAAGGTCACGATCGCGCCGTATAACTTTGTATGACGGTGGAAACACTTCAGAATCCGAAACGTCACTATAAAGCCACGTTTCAGATAAGCAAATTATATCAAACTCATAAATCTCATAAATATGCGCACACCTGATGTTAAAAATATCCGATATGTTTACCTTTATTTTAGAATATGCGATATGCTTGTCTTTACTAGAAGCATCTGTGGTTAAAATTTTAAAAAAGATCTCCATAAATAAGAAAGTTGCCAAAATCTTATTTTTATTTTAGTTAACAATATCAATAAAAACCTTATTTTTTACTGTTTTTATGTAGTAGGCAATTGATTCATGGAGATTTTTTTGCTTATTATATTCATGGTAAGTAAAGCAACCGATTCCAATCAATACAAATGGCTGACGATAGAAAGATGTCGTTTCAAAATTTTGAAAAATACGAGGTGTACCCGCAATGTATCCAACCTGCGTTCATATCTCCCCGCCATTGGTACTACTGCAACCACTATTGAAAATGACAGAAAGAACTGATCAACGAATTTGCATCAAGTTTTGCTACAATCTCGCCAAGAGAAATGATACAGAAGCCCTTTGGGGACAAAAGTGTGGGCCCAACACAGATAAAGGAGTGGTACAGGCGGTTTGAAATGAGCGCACATCTGTTGACAGTGACTCTCGGTCTGGCCTTAAAGAAGGAAAGATAGAGGAGGGATATAAGATGATCGTGAAGCAAGTTTTAGCTATGTTTACCACCAATAACATGATCGCCTACAGGCCCTTTTCGTAGGATTAAAGCAGAAACCGTACCGTACCATTTTCACAAAATAATAGTTTCAAAGGAACTCAAAGAAAAGCGATTCGACGACATCGAGACGATTCAGAGTGGTGCGGCTCGCGAGCTGAATTCTAAAATCTGCGTTCGACGACTGATTTAATTTAAGATGTGGAATCACCGCTGGACACGGTTGTAGAAAAGAAAAAATGTTGTCACAGGATTGTGCACGATTTAAAGTTTCTTAAAGCTCGAATCGCGCTCTCTCTCTCTCGTATCGCCAATAGAAGCTCGAACTATGAGAAGTGCGCTCCAAAAATTGAGTACCTATACTCTTTTGTGCAAGGTTCTAGGCAAGGATTTTAGCGTAACCCGCAAAACAGGCGCATTGTATATGACTGTGGGGCAGCAGGAGTGGGTACCGACAAAGGAAATATGGTTACCCCGGACAAGATCTGTGTGATGATTGGGTCAAAAGTTCAAACGCGAATTGCGAGTGAACGTGACGTCGGCATCGGTAGTGGGTACCGACAAAGGGATTGTGGTAGCCTTCGACAGGATCTTATTGATGGTGAGACGCCAAATTTTTTCATTTGTGCGCCGTGTAATATTTTTTCTTTTTTTAACGTGCAGCCAGATCGCGTACTTAGACTCAATCCAATTTTACCCTCTTTTGATATATATTTCTATATTTATGCAGTACTTGGTTTTGCTTTGCTCTTCATGGTTGTGGCATTTTGCAGTCTCCTAATCCTGCACGATCGGTTCTAGCGCAGTATGACTAGATAGTCTCATTGTTTGTGTTTTGAGAAACAACTATAGTGTCAACGCATTGTGTAGTGAGATATTTTCAGGTACTCAGACACTCAGATATCTCAGGATTGAGGGAACAGCTATTACGATAAAACCTGCTCACTTAATTTCGTCATCGTTTCGTGCCGCAACTGCAACCTCTAAATTTTCAAATTAAATTATAGAACTGCGAAATATCGTTGTAGATGCCTATGTTTGAAACGGTCTGTGTCTGTTTACATTTGATCATTTAATTCCACTTTAAACATTCATGCCATGGTGATGACATTATAAAAGCATTTGGGCTAACAAGCTAAAAATTTGAAGCAATTGTTGGAAGGGGGTCGTCCACTAATCACGTGATGGTTTTTATCAACTTTTTAAATCCCCTCACCCTTGGTGATACGTGCTCTCCCCTTCCCCTACCCAAAATCACTTGTATTTTTTTAGTACAAAGTGTTTTAAAAATATTCAGAATATTATCTTGAAATACAGGCAAGTGCCTATAATCTAATTTAATTAAGGACCGTGATAAAAATGTCCAGACCGACATTAAGGTTGCAGGTTTAGACGCGTTTTAGTGAAAAAATAATGACACGTGATTGTCTCAATACACCCCTTCTCCCCCATGTGATATTTCGTGATTTTTTGCGAGCCCCATGCGCCCCCCCCCCCTCTTCGATCGTCACGTGATTAATGAACGACTCCAAGGAAGACAACAAAAGTCCAAGACCTAAATGTACGGATTTTTTTGAAAACCATGCTCGAGATGAGAAACGCCACATGAATAATTTTTTTTCAATTGAAAATAGTTATTTATGTATCAAGGGCATTAAGGCGATATTTATGCCGAGGGCGACAGAGCCCGAGGGCCTCTGGCCCGAGGGATTGTAAGTCGCCCGAGGGTTAAATATCGAGTAATGCCTGAGGTGCATACAAAATTTTATTTTTCATCGTTCCAAATAATGCATTTCCAACTGTAATGATTATTGTTAGTGCTTCATACGAATCAAGTAGCATCTGTCTTTATTACATAACTCCATCAATATATTTGACAGGCAGTTTGAGGGCATAATGAGAGGGCATAATGGATTGTCATCTCATTATGCCCTCTCATTATGCCCTCGGGGGTCATAGACTGCTTTATATATCTCATATGACAGATATAATTGACATATAACAGGCAAATGAAAAATAAAAGGTATGAAAGGTATTCATAAAAAGTATCTACCAAGGCGCCAGGCGGAAATAGTAATTTGGAAGCCGTATGTTCGCCTTGCGATTATAATACGAGCTCATATCGACAAAGACCAGAACATTTTTTGGGAAAATGCATTTCTGGGGGCGCCTGACAGCTCTTTTGCCGTGACCTATCCGTCGAATGACCAGTCTGACGTTTCCGACGTGGAGTCTACTGTACTTTTCACATTGGCCACAAAACTGACACCGAATTCTCTAATTTAGTTTAATTTTTAGGAAGATGTTGACAAAGCGGTCGCAGCTGCAAAGGCAGCCTTTGAACAGAACTCCGAATGGAGGACTATGTATGCATCTTCAAGAGGCAAACTAATAGGGAAGGTAATCAATCGCCACTGCAATTGTTACTTTCCGTATTTAAGATTTTGTAATAAGCTTGCAGATCTAATCGAACGTGACCAAGAATATCTAGCTGCTTTAGACGCCTTGGACAATGGAAAACCTTATAAAAGCGCATTAGTAGATGTCGAATTTTCTGTTAATGTCCTGAAATATTATGCAGGATATTGCGATAAGATACACGGAAGTACAGTTCCCTCAGGTAACCCTTGCAATTAACTCTAATCTCCAATTTTTGAACCGCATTTCTTGCAGACGGTGACTTTATGACCATGACGCTTAAGGAACCCGTTGGAGTAGTTGGACAAATAATTCCGTGGAATTATCCTCTGATGTTGTTGGCTTGGAAGTGGGCACCGGCTTTAGCGGCGGGTTGTACGGTTGTCCTCAAGCCAGCTGAACAAACACCTTTGTCAGCTCTTGCCGTTGCCGCTTTGGCAAAAGAAGCAGGATTTCCAAAAGGAGTTGTGAATGTAGTTCCAGGCTATGGACCAACAACAGGCGGTGCACTGGTTAAGCATCCCGACGTAAATAAGGTTGCGTTCACTGGATCTACTGAGGTATGGTATTATTAAAAAATAACGTTCTAGTAATGAATTTCAAACAGGTTGGTAATAAAATCATGGAAGAGGTTGGTCGAAGCAATCTAAAACGGGTTTCTCTTGAACTTGGAGGAAAAAGTCCTCTTGTTATATTTAATGATATCGATGGTACAAGTTCACGTGTTCAATATCAAAGTATTTAGTATTTGTTTTCAGTGGATAAGGCCGTAGAAATCGCATATGGTGCTTGCTTCGCTAACCACGGGCAAAACTGCTGCGCGGGATCTCGCACGTATGTTCAATCTGGTATTTACAACGAATTTGTGAAAAAGGCTACTCAAATGGCAAAGCAAACGAAGGTAGGTGATCCATTCGCTGAAGACACCGATCAAGGTCCTCAGGTAAGTTGTACATCAATAAAGGTCGATAACCGATTAAGCTTAATGTAACTGATTTCTCTTAGGTCAATCAAGAGATGCTTGACAAAATTCTTAGGCTCATCGAAAGTGGTAAAAAGGAAGGTGCTAATCTTCAAACTGGGGGCTCTCGCAAAGGGAAGGAAGGTTACTTTGTAGAACCGACTGTATTTTCTGATGTTAGAGATGACATGACCATTGCAAGAGAAGAGGTTTGATTTTCAATCACTATACCTAATTCTTGAAAAGTATTCAAGAGTCAGGTTTTAGATTTTTGGGCCGGTTCAAAGCATTTTCGAATTTGATACGTTAGAAGAAGTAATTAAAAGAGCAAATGATACAAGCTACGGCTTGGCCGCAGGAGTTTTAACAAACGATATTACCACTGCCCTTGCCTATGCCAAATCGGTACGAGCTGGATCAGTATGGTATCTCCTTTGAGAATATATTGTAAATAACAAAGTAAGTGGTGTGTTTCTAGGGTTAACTGCTACGACGCTATTTCACCCCAGACGCCATTCGGAGGATTTAAACAATCTGGCATGGGAAGAGAGTTGTGAGTAATTTTATGTACCTATATTTAGATGCAATTTACAAAAAAAATGCTTGGTATGGTGTTTTTTAAAACAGTTTCATAACATATCTAAGTACATAGTTATATGCACAACGCGAAATTCATTACTTAAATAAGCAATTATATATCCCAAAATCCTTTTGAAAAACTTATCTTATAGAATCGCTAGTAAACTTATACAATATCATACGCATACGTTTTTTGCGTGCGAAATGGTACTCCCAGGACCCAGGCGCAGTATTAATATTGCAATACCTATTGTGGTCATCGGAGCCGTGCTATAGTTTTATATATTTGACGCACCGGAGTACAAAAATGACGCATAATTACATATCATATTGAAATATTCAATCTTGGATTAAATATTCTTGGATTAAGATCGTTAAAAGGAATTACTTTTCTTCTATCATAAGTTCTAATAATCCAAAAAAATATGGATACCATTAATTCATACACTGGTAGTTCTAAACAAAAGATTAAGGATTTATTAATAATTTGACTATCGAGTATCGATGAATCTCATGAACTGACGCAAGCTTTCAATGATTACATCCCTTATTTCTTTCTCTTCGTGTGCTTCCCCTTCGTTATGTATATGTATTCAAAGTTCTTGATCTATTCTATTAGATGAGTAGCGGTTTTGGCACAATAGTTGACCTGGGTACTGGAATCCACAATACTGGACAATATTCTAAGAAACTGCTGCGTCTACCTAAAGTCACTAAATCGTTTTTTCAAAAAACATTCTTGTTTCTCAATCCAAAATTTTGTAATTATTTTTGTAACCATTACTCTCAAAGTATATTTGAACTATCAATTCGGGTGTTCAAGAAAAGAGCTAAGGAATTTTTATTTACCAAAGATTCACTAGCGATCCGTTGCGTACTGCGTACATTTTATCTAGCTGAAAATATGTTCATTAAATTTAGTAGTTATATCTTTTGATCCCTGTTTAGATTTCTCTGCGTGTGTACCATGGTGTGTACCTATTGCGTTTGTAGCATGACCTTGGATTTGCTTATCCTCGCAGTGTTCAGAGTAATTTATTTCTCATTAGTCATTACTCTTACTATTATTATTATACCACATGATCAATGAGCAAAAAAAAGTTTTTTCAATGACATGACTAAGACGAGTTCCAGTTCCAATTGTCCCATGCTATATCATTGTGTATTGCCTTTACTAAGTGACAAAGTATCGAAGTAATTTTTTATTGACGTTGATCTTTGGTTCTTTTGTTACAGAGGAGAAGAAGGACTCAAAGAGTACTTGGAGTTGAAAACCATATCTATTAAGGTGTAAAACATACCCACAATCTCACAATATGCATTAGTGGAGCGTTATACCATAGACCAGTATTTGGTCTATGGTTATACCCATAACCCAACCTACGTACGTACGTACACCATTAAAAACTTCAATTAATATCTATTTGTGGATATTATAAAATTGAAACAGTCGTCAATGTGACGTGTGTCGTATAGGATCCGCAAGCTACAGGTGAAAAGGATTGCTGCGTCGTAGTAACTTTTTAAAAAATAGTTTTCTTTAAACTTTACGAAATGTACCTATTGTAATAAACAATCAAAAATCAATCTTGATATTACTAAAAAAAATCAAATACTATAGGGGAACATAATAAAAGATCGTGCAATCCTCAACATATGAACCATTAAAAAATTTGTCGATGCACTACTTTTCCTTAAATGTTCGCTTCGTTACCTTTATACGATGTATCAGATCACCTACCCGTACCAGCCTTTTTTCTCGAAAACCCTTTGAGCTACCTATGCAATGAATAAAAAATCATTACCAAATCAGACCCAACGAATAAGGGCTGTTACGCGAGCATTCGGGCTATACGGAAAGTATGGTTAAGGCTAAAATTGAAATTGGCACCGTGGATAAAGTTTAGTGTTTTTGGATAACTTTTATCCCGAAGTTTTTTTGATATTTCTTAGCTTACAATCCATGGCATATGGTGTATACGACATATACTTTATAGACTGTTTGGTCATTGGTGTATATCTGTGGTATACAAGATTAATGCAGTTCAACGCAATCCATTAAGAGTGCAACCACAAACACCCGTGATATGAGATTTTTATATAGGTATTAGATGTATCTCCATTCTTCTAAAATTTGTGTGTAAATCCGAAAGGGTTATAAGTAACGAGTGCGATACATAAAGTTTGCATAACTTTTGAAATAGTTCGTACGAAGACTTACAATAATTGTATAAATAAATAAATGATAAATAATGAAGGTGACTCTTAGTAAAAAAGGTTGCGAACTTAATGAAAGATTTGTTATACATTACTTAACGATTCCACAAGTTTGCTTAACTTTTATAACAAATTAATAATTATACATTTACAATTATTGTGTAAGAATAATTATAGCGCCTTGTTCTTTTTTCAATGTTTGACAATGTTTCGTTCATCCTGGGGTCGCAAATTTATATTTAATTATATTTGAGTGTTTTGCACTCTGTTGTCGACTTGAGCAAACTATTCAAATTTAACTACCACTTTCGTCTTGTATTCATAATCTCTACCTTTTCCTTACAATACAAGCAAAGGCTTAGAGAAAATGAAGTAAAAGATACGGACTTTAGCGATTTCGTTAACACTTTCAGCAATACCTAATAAAGACGTAAGTGGTCTGTCACGAAACGGGGGCGCCCGCTCAAAGCCGTCTCATCCTCCGACGGTCGATGTGGTCAACCAAGATTCTCAAGGAACGCGGCGAATCCTCGCCTCAAACGATCAAGAGGAACCTACCTAAGTGACGATGTATGTACGTAACATACAAGACCGACGCCAAGAAGATGGCGCCCTTCATAAAGGAGTACATCACGCAGACTGTCACCTCCGCCACCTTAATCCAAACGGAGGGAAAGAGCGCATCTGGATCCTTCAAAGTTGGCGCCACTCCGACGGTTCGGGAGTAAAGGGAAAGAAGAAGGTCGCGGCCGGCTCGCCGAAACGCAAGAGGGCCGCCTCTCCCCTGGCTTCGGTTGAAACCGTCGTCGAAGCCGAAGACACCGGCGGCGGCCGCATTTCCTCGGAAGAAGGTGACAATGACGGTGTCCGCGAAGAATAGGATCGGTGCTTCGGCGTCTTCTGCTCTGGCCCCGTCTCTATCGAAGCCGAAAACTTCGCAGCGAAGAGACATCCCTTATGTCGAGCATAATATACATAAACCTGATATGTTGTACAATTCGCTCAAGCACTTCGTGAAATGTTCTGGACTCTGTGGGCTGTATT
Source organism: Photinus pyralis (assembly GCF_008802855.1). Lineage (NCBI taxonomy): Eukaryota > Metazoa > Arthropoda > Insecta > Coleoptera > Lampyridae > Photinus > Photinus pyralis. The sequence goes on from NW_022170596.1 coordinate 2,643,112, forward strand.
ATTCAGTAATTCCGTTTTGAAATCCTGGGTTCGCACAATACCGCAGAAACATTTTCATTTACCGCGCGGATGACAAGGCTCGATCGTTTCGAAATCCATGCCAACAAAGTGGTTTACCAACCACACTACATTTTCCTACTTAAATGTAAATGTTCATTTAGAACATATTTGCTTTCTTGCCGGCGCGGCGGCCTAAGATGTTCATTTAGAACAGATTTAAAGCGACAGCCAAAATTAATGAAATAGCACCGCAAAGACCAAAGAATAACAAAGAGATGCAGAATAATAAAGAAATAGTATACACTACTTTTAATAGCAGGAAATAAATTGCAAAGGTAGTAAAGGAATATTAAGCATATTGTTGGCAGGGATGAGGATGACGGATTCAGAATTTTCTGCATACTAACGTAATTGACATAGGTTAAGGAAAGAAAATCTGTGATATAAACAGCATGTAAACGCTTACAATAAATATTATCAGTTAACCTGTTAACCATCTTCGAACTGTTGGTAACATACCCGGTTTGAGTTATAAGATAAGCCCCGACCGAATTTTTCTTCGTGTAAGATTTGCTTGGGTGAGCATTAGGATTTACCACCCACACACTAGACTAAACGACATTTTGAAATCCAAGTCACGAGATGTACGTCTTGGTAGTATTTTCTTGTACGCAAATACACCGCTTTAGCCATAACTAACACAATAGGTACTGTGACTAAACAACCAAAGATGTTTACAGATAAACGGGCAATCAAAAATGAGTGGCGTTCGAAACAGTTACACGAAAAAAAATGTCCGCTGAGCTTTTCGCAGTGGAAACGTGGTCAGCTGATGCAGTTAATCATTCTAGACTCCCGCGCGCATAGCGATACGCCGTATCTTTAAGTGGTCAGCTGAGCACTTTTCCACCGCGGAAAACTCAGCGGACGATTTATTTCGTGAAACTGTTAAAGTCGACCATCACTTCCTCAAATTTCAGCTTTCTTAGTATTCGTTTTTGTTCATCATAATTATACATCTTCGGATGGCTGCCGCGACTACACCCACCACTACTGGGCCAGCTGATGATCACTACGTTTATTAGCAATACTAAATGAACCATACTACAAATTTTCAGCTTTCTTATTATTGGTCATGAAAACATCTGGCTCCCGGACTATAAGGCCGACTTCCCATGTATATTATAATTCCAAAAGTGACTCGATAGCAACTCATTTGTGATCGCATAGTAGATTATTATTCATGATATTGCAAAAATGTTAAGATGCAGACTCTGAGATACCGTGACAACTAATGATAAAATAAGAATATAATTGCTATACCCTATAGATTACTTTTATTAGACGCAAGTCCTTCACATTGTAAGCAAATTCTTTTTTTTATAAATAAGAAAAACGTAAAACTTTTTACTTTACAGAAGCAAGACCTTTTCCTTCACTTTTTATGCAGGAATTGCTTTAGTTTTTAAAAGCAAAAAATTTTGAAAGGTGCGCTTGCTTTAACTACAGAACCAGCTTTCGCAAAAGATGACAGCAAAAACCTTTAGGTAGTATACTTCGTATCACGATCACAGTAAGTTAATTGAAGTGACATTCGTGACTTTTGATAATTCGACCCCCTCTACTATCATATCGTGAGTGTTATCGAACGAATTTAAAGGAACGATAAATATTTGGGGATTACTTTGTAATAGAAGTGACTTGAAACACATTCTACAATGGCTCATAGATCGAATCCACCCATCAAATACACCAAGGTAAGACCATTCGAAAAAAGGGATTGTGTGATCAATGACTTTATTTTTAGTTATTTATAAATAACGAGTTTGTGGATGCTGTTAGTAAGAAAACTTTTCCAGTTCTCAATCCTGCAACAGGCAAAAAAATTGCTGACATCGCAGAAGCTGACAAGGTAACTTACCCATTATCTGTAGAAGTAATAAAAGTATACAAGGGCCAAAGAGACGAGTGATATTTACCTGATTAAACCAGTGTGATTCAATAGAGGTACATACTTTAACTTTAGTATATTTAAATCTGTGATTGTGTATATATTGCTATATCTAAACTTGATAATGACCTAAAGTCTCATGGCAAATACCTACAATATAAATTGATTTATTTTTCTAATGATCCTATCTAAGACTGGGTATTGGATTATCGCTTAGGTACATTTACCTAGATGTGCCTAAATTGAACCCACTGCTTTACGAGGTGCACATCTAAAGCGATGTGAAAATACAGAAATGAGAGATCAAAAACATCAAAATACGATTGGTTAGACAAGGTAAATCTATTTTGTCATACTACAACCGCGTTGCATAAACACCCTTTTGTACCGTCTATCGAATGCTTTTTTTTTCAAAACTACCTTTTCAACGCCAAACGGAAACTAAGTAGTAACATTCCTAGAATTGTTTCTCAAAATTTCATGTCTCAATGCTGTTATTATTAGGTAGCTAACTGCAACTATATCATGTTCATTTTACGAAAAAATATGTCATCCATACATGATCCATACTAGAATCTGCACTTTCATTAATTAGTGAGAATGTCTAATAGGTGTAGTTTTCGGTCACAAGGAATAAATGACACCATGACCAACCGTTGCATCACACATCATGAAAGTGCAATTTACTGAACACTCGTTGAGTTTGCAACAGTTCAATTCAATCCACATTTATCGATATACGTGTAATCACGTTTTTAAAAAGACATCGTTTAATGAACCCTATATTACATTTAATGAGGGATAATTACGTAACTTAGTAACTGATTGGTTATCTATTTCTTAGAGGCCAAAAATGAGTCGAACAATAACACACGTATAGAAATACGAGGGTAAATATCCATGGTTCTCATATTATAGTGAATGAAAATAACAACAGAGTTCCCCAAATTAGTTTGTTTAAATTGCCTGCGTTTCGACCTGTAAATTCTGTAGGCCATTATCAAAGGAATGATAAACAAACAAAGACGTAACACACAAACCTCAATTTTTTGTACTGTTGTCTAAATTTAATATCATTAGCTTGGATAATGGCCTACGTGATTTAAAGGCCGAAAAAACAACAATTACTTAGAATAATTAATTTGTTATCAACTCAGTGGTTACCAGGGTAAAATTTATCTCAAATATTGTTGTAACATAATCATGAAAATTAAAATGTAACTGCTATATGTGGCAATAGTAGGTAGAATTAAACATTAAAAATTAAAAATATTCCGAAACCGAAAGGAATATTTTTGGAGGATAGGTACTCGATCTTTAAACGACATATGTTACCTAAATTAAAACGTACTTTATGCCCTGGCTACTGTTTGATAATACCAAAATTAAAAATATGAGCGACAATAATTCGCATTATTTAATATGCACTAGTCCATAATGCCAAACTAAAACTGCGGCCTGGTATTGCGACACCTGCAAGAAAAGTCCAATCAAAATTAATTTTATTTAAGGGAAACTGCTGTGGAATTAGTCTTCGCCACTATTAGATTTTAACGTTAATCACAAGTAGATGTTTTTTATCAATCTTCTACTGTAAACGTGTAATTATAAGCAAGCCAAGAAATAATATGCACTTCAACTTGTAGAAATATGCACATATACAGGGTGTTTTTTGGGAGCTTTAGTTAAACGTTTCTGGGAAAGTGAAATAGGTGAATCGAAATTGACATATTTTGATGTTACATGTTCCTATAGCTATCTTTAACAGTTTTTGAGTTATTCGCATTTCATTGAATTGATATTATTTTTTTGGATTTTCTTTTTAGTAGACTGCTATGATTTTATAACAATCGAATTTTGAACAAATCTAGAGACACTAATCCGTCACCTGTTATAGGTTGACATAAGTTTTTTTCTATTCCGATTTTTAAATGTTCTTATTAACGCACTGTTTTCCGCTCAAAACAGTGCGTTAATGAGACCTATTAACGCATCGTTTTTAAGTTGGTATTAAAGAGGAAAACCTAAATTCACTACCCTATTTGACATTCGATTGTATTTGTTTACAAATTAGGGTTATGTTTTGATATACAGAAAGACAAGTCCAAGATTCCCTTTCTATTTGATTAAAAGCGAGACATGTAAGGCTGATAAAGTGTTAATCAAATTACAAGAAGAACAATATGAAAAAACTACTTAATTACTTTCTCCCAAAACTCAAAAGGGAATTAAATATTACGATATGTAGCTTTGAGGTAAATTTTTACTTTAATGATTAATGGGCCGAATGAATAAAAGTAAGCAAATGCTTATACTTGCAAAATTCAAAGTAAATACTCGTAAGTGCTCCTTCGCACTGGGCGACTTAGCAGCGCTTCTAAGCAGAAGGACAGGACACAGTGCATCGCTGCTAAACCATGCTAAACAGACCAGTATGAAGGGGCAGTTACAAGTATTTACTTTGAATTTTTCAAGTAGAAGCATTTGCTTACTTTTATTCATACGGCCCAATGCCTCTTTTTGTAGCACGTTGAACATCTACGTGCAATCTGTGACCAATGATTACTAGTACGAATAGAGTGTACCTATCTTTCAAAAAAGAAGCAGCTTATTGCTTTTAGCACTTGTTCTGCGTTATTAATATCGTGAGCCTGATTTGTGTAGTATCGTTATGCTCCTAAGAGGAAGTGACAATCCGAAACCGAACCCGTCTTAATGAGTGACACCTATCACGTAACAACAACCCACTAAGGACCGATCCGTTAGTGACCGTTAATGGCAAATCGCGAAAAGAAACCTTTGTTTTTCTTTTTATGTCAGTCACCAATAGGTATAAGTAGAAGCAGTGTCATATGGGCGAAATCTGTTAGCTGTTAGCTTTGTCGTTAATCGACAGTGACACGACTGAATTTCACATAACTTATATAAAAGGACGAAGGACTGTATTTTGCCTTTATGAATTGTTCCACAGTTAATGTACTAATTTCTGAAGTTTATTAATTAAAACAAAATTGATGAGACTGTATTTAAATAAGTGAAATATTTTGGACGTCGTACTGCCAACTTAATACAACCTGTACTAATACAACTTCTATATCAAAATTCCCTAGTTACAAAAAGTTACTATAACATCATTTTGATAAAACATTTTCGAAAATATCTTCTCAATAGAAAAAATAGTATAAGAAACTTGTTTCATAAAACGCCCCATCGCACTCGTACAGCGAGCGGCTCGTTTTCTAAACTTGAACTCGTGCGTTAAACGCGCCACTTATGAAACTTTCAAGCTGCAGTAGGTATTTACTAAAAATATCATCGTTGTGTAGTTTAATGGCCGTTTGGCAACGATTATTGCGACAATGGTTACAATTAATAAGCTATACTTATAAGCTAAGCTCGGTTTAACTTTGTGCAAACGGCCATAAGTTGTTTAAGTTTCGGAAAATCCTTTATCCATAAATTAACTAAAGATCTGTCTTTTTGGCATTTTAACTTGCACCTAATTTAACGTGAAACTCCAAAGAAAACTAATAATTGCGGCAATCTTAGCATAAATACCTCCCAGGGTCTGTGTACTTTAAAAACTTGCATGCTACCCACACCCACAATCGTGTTGTCGGCGGGTGAACAAGAAAACACAAAAGTTTCTTGCTTTGCAAGTTTATAATAAGCCAGCAAAAAACCGCTTAAATATGGTCTTGATAATATTTTATGCACAAAGGGTCCCGAAATATGCAAAATCTGCAAAAATTAATTGGATTAATTGAACTTGATTCCGATTGATCAGCACTGATCCAAAAGCACACGCCTTACATATTACCTTAGTGTAATTCTATTCTTACACTATGATATTACTAATTTAAATCATGCATTTGCATAAAATCACTGCCTTGTATAAGATTAGAACACACCCAACTCGTAGTATGTAGGTACCTAAAATAAGGACGATTGCTTTTCTTACAAATTTAGGATTGTATTTAACTCGTCTTGTTCAACCTCGTTTGATAAAAAAAGAACCTAAATCTCTTTTGCGTATAATATAAAGCTCACCCGTAAAGCCCTTGCTTACGTACTTGACATATAAGTAGCTATTTTGTATACTCCAATAACTTTAAAATAGTAAATTCAAAACCTACTTAATCTGCGCCGGTTTGTACCATTATGAGATCGAAGATTGTAACCATACTTAAATTTCAGGAAGATGTCAATAAAGCAGTCGCAGCTGCCAAAGCAGCCTTTGAACGCAATTCCGAATGGAGAACTATGTCGCCGGCTTCAAGAGGTGAACTGATACTGAAGGTATTATTATCAACACAGTTAAGTTACTGTGGAAATGTACAAATTTATTTTCCAAGCTTGCGGACCTAATGAAACGCGACAAGGAGTATTTAGCTGCCTTAGAGTCGTTGGACAATGGTAAAACCTACAAAAACGCACTTCACGATGTGGGATTTTCTATTGATGTGCTGAAGTATTACGCAGGATACTGCGATAAAATTCACGGAAGTACAATTCCCTCTGGTAACATTCTCATTGATCGCTTAGTTCGATTTATAAGCTCTTTTCTGCAGATGGCAATTTTATGACCATGACAATTAAAGAACCAGTGGGTGTTGTTGGACAGATAATTCCGTGGAATTATCCTCTTGGGATGGTGGCGTGGAAATGGGCGCCAGCCTTGGCCACGGGATGCACGGTTGTTCTCAAGCCAGCTGAACAAACACCTTTGACAGCTCTCGTACTCGCTGCATTGGCAAAGGAGGCTGGATTTCCAAAAGGAGTAGTAAATGTACTTCCAGGATATGGGCCAACCGCAGGCGGTGCGATTGTTCAACATCCAGGCATTAATAAAGTTGCTTTTACTGGATCTACTGAAGTATGATATTTAAAAAAATCGCCAAAGTAATGAAATATGTCTAAAATAGGTTGGCAACAAAATTATGGAAGGTGTTGGTCAAAGCAATCTGAAGCGCGTGTCACTTGAACTTGGAGGAAAGAGTCCTCTTGTTATATTTGATGATGTAGATGGTAAAAGTGCTCGCGTTATAATATACCTATTATTACTTCTATCTGAACTTTTAGTTGATAGGGCTGTTGAAATTGCTTATGGAGCATGTTTCTCTAACCATGGACAAAATTGTTGCGCGGGATCACGCACATACGTGCAGGCTGGTATTTATGATGAATTTGTTAAGAAAGCTGCAGAAAAGGCAAAGCGTACGAAAGTAGGTGATCCATTCGCTGAAGATACCGTGCAAGGTCCTCAGGTACTCCTACTTCAATAACCGAATGCGTTAAGTATATTTAATGTTGTGTAGGTAAATCAAGAGATGCTTGATAAAGTTTTAAGACTGATAGAAAGTGGAAAAAAGGAAGGTGCTCATCTTCAAACCGGAGGTTGTCGCAAAGGAAATGAAGGCTACTTTGTTGAACCAACCGTATTTTCCGATGTTAAAGACGACATGACAATTGCAAGAGAAGAGGTTTATTTTCAAACACTAAAACTCCTTTTATAAACGTGATTTTTAGATTTTTGGTCCAGTACAAAGCATTTTAAAGTTTGAGACCTTGGAAGAAGTTATTAAAAGAGCTAATGATACGACCTACGGTTTAGCGGCGGGAGGATTGACAAACAACATTACAACTGCTCTTGCTTACGCCAAATCCGTGAGAGCTGGATCTGTGTGGTAAGTATCTTATGTAAAGCTAAAGAATACTTGAAAATACTATAATTTTTGTATTTTTGTTTGTAGGGTTAACTGTTACCACGCTTTCTCACCCCAGGCGCCATTCGGAGGATTTAAACAATCTGGAATAGGAAGAGAGTTGTAAGTTAATTTTTACCAGGGTTACTATAATAAGGGGACACATAATGAAAAATTAGTTGCATTGTTGTAGCAACTCTTTTACTATGTTCATTTACTGTCGCTACCTCAAACCGAATCTCTTTCACGTCTTTTTAATGCTAACATTTTGTCTGTTTGTTACAGGGGAGAAGAAGGACTCAAAGAGTACTTAGAATTGAAAACCGTATCAATAAAAGTGTAATCGTTTATCCTCGCGTTTATCACACCATTTTCTCTAAATGTATGTTTTATAATGTAAAACCTACTGATTAAAACTAATGAATTGGAAATCCATGGGTTTTATTAAGGATCCTCCTCGGGGTCCTCAGATCCTTTATAGTTTTGTATTGTTGTCTGTCTGTCCGTCCGTCCGTTCGTGTGCACTACATAACTATTTTTAAAAGTGTAAAAATGTTGAAATTTGGCATACAGGTAGGACGCCGATTCTCAGCGTTGAGTGAGTGGTAGATTGAAGATTTCTTTTTTCCAGAATTAAAATTGTTAAATTAATTATTGGTCAATAGATTGCATTTAAGTTTCGTAAAACCCGATCTAAAGTTTTGTAATGCTATGATGATGAGGATGCATAGTGAAACTGTAGGTATCTCCTGTAGCTCCTGAGATAAATTTACGTTTACCTTTCCAGAGCTTGCTTTGAATTCCTTTAACTACTAGATTTGAAGAAGTTATCCTAAATTAGATACACTCGAACCTACCACTTTAATTGAAGTGACATTCATGACTTTTGATAATTCGACCCCCTCTACTATCATATCGTGAGATATGATATTCGAACGAATTTAAAGGACCGATAAATATTTGGGAACTAGGTACTTTGTAATAGAAGTGACTGGAAACACATTCTACAATGGCTCATAAATCGAATCCGCCCATCAAATACACCAAGGTAAGACCATTCGAAAAAAGGGATTGTGTGATCAATGACTTTATTTTTAGTTATTTATAAATAACGAGTTTGTGGATGCTGTTAGTAAGAAAACTTTTCCAGTTCTCAATCCTGCAACAGGCAAAAAAATTGCTGACATCGCAGAAGCTGACAAGGTAACTTACCCATTATCTGTAGAAGTAATAAAAGTATACAAGGGCCAAAGAGACGAGTGATATTTACCTGATTAAACCAGTGTGATTCAATAGAGGTACATACTTTAGTATATTTAAATCTGTGATACTAGTAAATCATTGTGTAGATAGCTATATCTAAACTTGATAATGACCTAAAATCTCATGGCAAATACAATATAAATTGATTTTTTCACTACTAGCGTCCGATGACATGATTATTAACCTTTTTTCCACTTCTAAAGTAGGCTTTCTCGGCATTTGTTCAAAGTGGTTAATAATTTTTTATTATTAACTAGTAGTCAATAATGAGAACTGTCACGCTGTCACTTTTAGAAAACACAACCCGAAATTTCGCTCAATGAACGTTTAGACAAGTTCTCTAAAATGAATAATTGCCACCATTCGCAATTTCCAGAGAAATTACATACCTAAAATTATCACATTTTGAAAAAATTCGAACGAAATTACTCTTTGAAAAATCTCAATGACAGAACAAAATACGGCCTGTTTGACTTGTATTTCCACGTACTTGATTGACATGTTAAATTAAGAAACAAACAATTCTGTCCAACCGTTCACTTTCTTATCAATATAATATGTTAATTTAGAGGACTTCAAGTGCTAGTAGTGAAAAAATAGTATATATAACCACGGTAGAGAAGTCTATTATTGCCTTCGCACCTTACACCCCTCGGCGCAAGCGCCTCGAGATGTAATCTTGGTGCTCAGTCAATAATAGTGGACTTCTTGATATATAATGTACTATTATTTTTCTAATGATCCTATCTAAGAAGACTGGGTATTGGATTATCGCTTAGGTACATTTACCTAGATGTGCCTAAATTGAACCCACTGCTTTATGAGGTGCACATCTAGAGCGATGTGAAAATGCAGAAATGAGAGATCAAATACATCAAAATACGATTGGTTAGACAAGGTAAATCTATTTTTTCATACTACAACCGCGTTGCATAAACACCCTTTTGTACCGTCTATCGAATGCTTTTTTCACAAAACTACCTTTTCAACGCCAAACGGAAACCAAGTACTAACATTCCTAGAATTGTTTCTCACAATTTCATGTCTCAATGCTGTTACTATTAGGTAGCTAACTGCAACTATATCATGTTCATTTTTCGAAAAAATATGTCATCCATACATGATCCATACTAGAATCTGCACTTTCATTAATTAGTGAGAATGTCTAATAGGTACAGTTAGTACTAGCGGTATAACGGAAATTATTGAAAGATACTGCATTTTTTTATACCAAGGTGCCACTTGGTACAGTTGTTCCTTAGAGCCATTTAAACGATTTGACCCGAAGAACACTTGACATTTTCCGTGTGGGTAGATTTTAGAGGGGTTGGGGGTGATTTATTGTAACATTTTTTTAAAAACTAAATATGGCCTAGAGACGAGATCTGGGGGTCGATTTCGTATGATTTTAACCCGAGGAATCCAATGGTAGCGCCAGAAATGTAATCCGGATACCGGAAGTCCGTGAAAAGCCGCCATTTTTAGAAAATGACAGACTTTTGATCGAATTATATTTTTAAGGCACACCGGGTCGTGTAAAGTGTCTAGACTTCTGTTTTTGGGGTCAGGGAATTCATTTATGATAACAAAAATAACCTACTGGCATCGGAACTGCATGAGAGGCTTCCCTACTGCACTTTTTGAAGACGTTGCACGCAGTGAAACCCAAGATATTCCAAAGTTTTAATATATAAACTTATATTATTTTATTTAATAAAAATACACATTAACAAAACATAAGATATATTAAAACATGGGGTAAAAAATGTATAAGCCTATGAAGAATCACCAAGTACATCGCTGACCTCCTCTGAGATTGCGTTATCACCACTGAAAAGGAATTTTACATATAGGTAAATATTAAAGGTTCGGTAGTAAATTATATCGAAAGTATACAATATTCTTACCCTTTGTTTGAGCAATCTCCCATACATTTTTGGCATGCAGGGGAACATGGTAATCCGTGTCGCCGCAGCAAGAGGTGGAGGAGCACATAAGGAGGGCGGCGTATGTCGCTGGCCATATCTGGGAATGTGCAAACCAGGTGATGAGAAGCTCTACAAGTCCAGAAGGATGGGGATGGACTCTTGAAGCCAAAGGCTGGAAGGTTCTGTAGTCCAAGCTGCCACAAGTATGGAAGGCAGTCCGTGCTCTGGACAGGTGTGGCTGCGCTACAGGCTGCGAGACCCTTCGGTGCAACTGCCGGCGACACGGATTGCCATGTTCCCCTGCATGCCAAAAATGTATGGGAGATTGCTCAAACAAAGGGTAAGAATATTGTAAACTTTCGGATATACCTAATTTACTACCGAACCTTTAATATTTATACCGAGTGAATATTCCCAAAACGAACATAGGGAATTAACATGGGAAAAGGGGTTTTTGTAGATAGTTGCTCCCCATGTTAACTTAGAGGGTTGATCATGACACCAATCGAAAGAAGATTTTTTTCCTCGTCTAATGATATACGAATTAGTTCATTTTCAGGTGTATTTCTCACTATATTATCAAAAACTCGAGAAATCCACTTACCAAAATCATGTTTAGCCATGACTAAGACAAAAAGCAGATTCAAACGTCGAAATCAATATCAGTTTATGACACCTGGCATTAATTTTTTTGTAAAATGTGGTTCACTGAGGAAAAAGTATTTATAATAAACAACGTTTACAGCGGAAATATTTACTCTAGTACGCGATATTTGTTTTCCGTGCATGTGAAAACCTATTTCAATTCGTTAGAAATTTCCATGGCTTAACATGATTTTGCTAATTGGATTTATTGCCGAATTTTTGATAAAATAATGAGAAATACACCTGAAAATAAGCTAATTCGTATATCATTAGATGAGAAAAAAAATCTTCTTTTGATTGGTGTCATTACAAACCCTCTAAGTTAACATGGGGAGCAACGATCGGCAAAAAACGTTTTTCGCATGTTAATTTCCTACGTTCGGTTTTAAAATATTCACCCGGTATGTGAAATTCCTTTTCAGTGGTGATAACGCAATCTCAGAGAGGTCAGCGATGTACTTGGTGATCCTTCATAGGCTTATATATTTTTTACCCCATGTTTTAATATATTTTATGTTTTGTTAATGTGTATTTTTATTAAATAAAATATTACAAATTTATATAGGTATTAAAACTTTGGAATATCTTGGGTTTCACCGCGTGCGACGCCTCAAAAAGTGCAGTAGGGAAGCCTGTCATGCAGTTCCGATGCCAGTAGGTTATTTTTATTATCATAAATGAATTCCCTGACCCCAAAAACATAAGTCTAGACACCTTACACGACCCGGTGTGCCTTAGAAATATAATTCGATCAAAAGTCTGTCATTTTCTAAAAATGGCGGCTTTTCACGGACTTCCTGTATCCGGATTACATTTCTGGCGCTACCATTGGATTCCTCGGGTTAAAATCATACGAAATCGACACCCAGATCTCGTCTCTAGGCCATATTTAGTTTTTAAAAAAATGTTACAATAAATCACCCCCACCCCCTCTAAAATCTACCCACACGGAAAATGTCAAGTGTTCTTCGGGCCAAATCGTCTAAATGGCTCTAAGGAACAGCTGTACCAAGTGGCACCTTGGTATAAGAAAATGCAGTATCTTTTGGTATACCGCTAGTACTATACCGCTAGTACTATAGATTTAAGACGCAGGGATGCCAGTATGGCCTGCTCTCTCACGTAGAGATCTAGTGGAGGCAAACCCAGAGGGGCTTCCATGACGGCTATGGGAGCAGAAGGCAGTGTAGAGCCACAGGACAGCGTTCGGGGATTCCCCACAGTCTGCCAATTGCGCGGTGACGTCGCCAGAACGCTCTATTTGCTTTTTCGGCTTTGAGTTGGATATGTTTGCTCCAATTCAGTTTTTTGTCAAGTGTGATATTTCACTGACTCTGAAATTGGAGTTGATTTTGGAATAACAGGGAAGCTCTTTTGTGAAGAGAACTAGCAGCCTGAACCTGATGTATTGTCGTACTCACCACCTCTGGTTAGGCAGGATCGCTGACCCTCATCTTTAGAGAGGGAAAACCCATAACTGTGTCTTCCTCCCCTGGCGATTAGGTTGGCCCGGTCCTCCTCCCCAATGCGGAAAACTATCAGCCTCCCTTAAAGTTGATCGTTCACGGCTGTGTGGAAGAGACACCAGCAGCCTACCCTTGCCCAGGAATTCTGCACTTCCAAGCGCCGCTTTACCACCTCCAGGTCATCAGGTTCCCCCGGGACTCAAATAGCAGCTTTACGCAGCTTAGGAAAGCTTTTTTCAACGACTCATGGTTGTTCTCGCAGAATCTCGCCCGAGTACCTCCACTCATGAACGTGCTAGGGTAGTGCTTTTTAGGGTAAATAGATTCTGGTCAAGAACCTTGGCTTGTTTTTGTACCATTTATACCATTGCCTTGTAAGGACGATTGAAGGGTGCTTCAGTCTTTTTGACACCCACCTTGGATTGGGGCTGTGATCTGCCCTTCTTTGACGGCGTTGGGTCGGTGTAGAATCATCCGACCTCGGCCTCTTTTTTCGTCACCTACCACTTTGCCCGCCTGGCCAGAGTTGGCTCTAGGACTCTGCCACTGGGTCCGGGTTGGGCCACACAAAATCGTTGGTTTGGAGAACGATGTGGCAGCAGTTTGACCCAATTGGGCCAGCCTGGTCTTCTTTCTTCTCTTCTGTCCAACGCCTGAGATGCGCTTACATGGTTTGTTATGTGAAGGCTCGGTGAGCTACAACAGATTTTGAGGGGTGTCTTACGACTTATATGGGTTCGCCCTCTTTTGGGAGCGAATGGGGTTGGCCGCACCCCTTCGAGTGAGATACCTATAGATTGGTCTGACAACCACCTATCAAACGCTGTCGGTCCGAACCGCTTACGACCCGCAACTTTAGATCACTTTCAGTGGTTATCGCTCCACAAACTATCGGTTATTACTTGTTTGATTTGTATTTACCAATTCACGATTTACACTAAAAACTCCTACCCCTTTGGGTCGATTTAGATAAAAACCATGAACTCACAAAATTTTCGCCATCCAACGCTACCGCATATGCGATAGGATCGTGCCCTTTGAGGATTTTGATTTGTTGTATTGAGCTGTTTGAACCGAAAAAATAGAGACATTCGTGAACGATTCGATCTAATTAATGCTTGATGTCAAAGTTAAATTTGATTTGGCCCATTTTACACCTGTTACATGAGGCATATTAGTCAACTGTACAAAGTTTGAACCGAATGAAACAAACATCATCGTCTCCCTTAAAAAGCTTTCATTACTTTAATCTGTCACTTAATAAAAATCGAGTAGGGGCTTGGTTAGGAGAAGTTGTAACATATTTCATTTTTCAGTTTAATATTAAATAACGAAGGTCTTCTAACTGAGTCAAATTATTCATATCAAATTATAAATTTTTAGTTGTTGGGTAAGGATCAGGAAACTAATAGTACGGTTCTAACGTTAGCATTACAGAACGTGGTCATGCCTCATTTCGTAAAATTTTTGAAACTGGATTTTTCAATGAATCTAAGATTTGTTTCTCTAATGCTGTAGAGTGTCCAAGATTCATGTGAAATTTTATGTAAAACTTCGTATTCAGCTGGACAAAAACTGACTTACTGTTCTTATTTTGCAAAAACATTTTGGGATTGAGAATAAAGGTCTGTGATCGACTTTCACTTATAATTGCGCAAGAGGTTTGTTTTTTGCCGAGTAAATTTGGGTTGTTTAGGTAATAAAAATCTGTTGCCTAGCAATTAGACGAGAAAAACTAATAAAAATGCGACACCGAATTGCAACAACACAAATTTACTCGGTTTAAATACAAACCTCGAGTGTAATTCGGCAGGACAATTTAACGAACAAGAAATTCACCAAACTAATCAATTATTGACAGACGTCAAACTAGTCATATGGGAAAGGATAATGCGATAATTGGTTAGAAAATGAATAAGTGAAAAAACCATTAGTGCAGCATTGGTCAGGGGTAAACACACAAAAAAAACAAGAGCTTGATTTTTAATCGGATAATTTTATTTTCACACGAAAGTTTTGTTGCAAAGGAAAAAACTAAAGATCAAAAGTGTGATTTTCTCATATGCTTTTGATCGAGAGTTTTTTCCAGGAGGTAACAAAATTTGAGTGAATTAAAATAAAAAGATAAAAACCTACTTAGCTTTTAATCAGATAAAAAATCATCTGATTGGTTAGAATTTGATACAATCACCAAGCTGATTGGTCGTATATTAATGGAAAAGTTGCAGGTAACTTTTTGCCGCTGTCAAGGTGACAATTCCACTGCGATTTTTAGCGCATTTTTGCAAATTTATTTGTAAAAAGTAGCTTTTAATCTCACTTTGGCTGGCTGGCTGGATGGCTGGATGGATGGCTGGCTGGCTGGCTGGCCGGCCGGCTGGCTGGCTGGCTGGCAGCAAATGTGGGCGCGTAGAAGAACTCTTGTAGAAAGGCAACGGGTGTACGTACGTGTATCTACAGGGCCGTGAAATTTGTCAACCTTAGGGACATGGCTACATGATGTGGGGTTGGCCACATCTGGGCGTCATCCTCGAGCGTAGTATACTAACGTGAAGGTTTTTCAGTTTTTTCCTATCTTCTACTACAGTTTTGGTCCGATTCTTTTCAAATTGGTGTCGTCGGAAAGATGTTGTAAACGCGCACAACTCCTGCGTGGCGGAATTTTGTTTTTTGTCCTAGGGGCGAAATTAACGAACTTTTGCGAGGCGCGCGCGCGCGTCTTTGAAAAGTAGTCAACTTCGGGCGCCTTTTACCTTCCGTTGCGAACTCACGCGGTTTAACGTTTCGTAAATCTCGAATCGCTGTCTCTCTTTCTCGTGTCGCCAATAGAAGTGAATTGCGAGTGAACGGGACGTCGGAAGTGGGTACCGTCAAAGGGAATGTGGTAGCCCGCGACACGATCTTCAAACGCGAATTGCGGGTGAACGGGACGTCGGAAGGGGGTACCGTCAAAGGGAATGTGGTAGCCCCCGACACGATCTTCCTGATGTTGGAGTCAAATCTTCAAACGCGAATTGCGGGTGAACGGAACGTCGGAAGTGGGTACCGTCAAAGGGAATGTGGTAGCCCCCGACACGATCTTACTGATGGTGGAGTCAAAACTTTAAAAGCGAATTGCGGGTGCACGGGGAAAGTGGGAAGCGGTTATAGTGAATGTAGTAGCCTTCGACAAGATCTGCTATTGATGGTTGGGTCGAAAGTGGCTAATAGAATACTGATCTGCCACACAAAAATGCGCTGAAGTCCCTTCGATCTCAAACGAGGACCTTGATAATTTTTTATACATGAGTTAAATTGTCGCAAAAAAACTCAAAATCTTGAATGTCTTCCAAATTTGACCCTTTTCCGGATATTTCAATTGACACCATTTGAATAAAAATTTAGGGCGAAAAGGGTCGATTTTCTACCGTTTATTTTTTAGCGCATTTTATAATAATTAAAAAAAATGTGCTATTGTTTGCGTTTTGTGCGTCCGTCCGTCCGTCCGGACCCACTTCTGCCGTTTCGAACTACTTCTAGGGAAATGGTCCTAGAGTCCTGGAATTTGTTGCAGTAGGTATCTTATACCTTGAAGGTGTGTCAGACGACCATCAACTTTCGCTGTCTAGAAGGGGGCCCCCCCATGAATTATTTCCTGAGATGCTGTTTTTGAAAGTATTCTATCCTTCATGGTATTCTAATGACAGGTCCCATCGAAATAAATTGGTTTGTACAAACTATAATTTTCCCGTGCGACTTTTTTCGAGATCAGTGAGCGACGGGCCTGAGGGGGGGGGGGTTAAAAATTAATATTAATTTTATCTCTCATTCTATTCTAATTAAAGGTCTCAACGAAAGAAACCGTTTTCTACAAACAACTGCTCTTCTTTCTGTCCTCTGACTAAATTACGGGGTGTAGGGAGAGAGGGGGAGGAGGAGTGGAAATAGTTTTATCCTTCATGGTGCTCTAATGAAAGGTCTCAACGAAAGGAATTAATTTCTACCAATCATAGCCCTCCTACTCGACCTCTTATCATGATCGGGTATAGTCCCTTATACCTCAAGAACGGATTATCGGAAGAGGGTACTCTCAAAGAGCGATTGAGACATCTGCAAGACATATATCCATTGGTGATGTCAAAACAAAAGTTATTTCGGTTAAAAAATGCGCTTTATCTGCACAAGACCTGTGCACATTTTATACTTGTTTACTTTTGCCCAAATTTCACACCGAGAAATTGACGTTTTTACCTTATTGCTAGACGAGACTCGTATTTAGGTTTCTTCTTCACAAATTATCAATATTGTTCAATTTGTATTGAATTAGATGTAGAACAAGATATTCTATCTTCTTATTTATATTCTCTTCGGTCTTTGTTAGGCAATAACGCTCCATGTGTAAGGGTAGCGTTTGTAATTTTCTTCGGTTTATCAGGGTATTGTTTTAGAAAGATCAGTATACCATTTACCAGTAAGTGGTAGCGAAACACAGACATTTAATTACGCAATCAGTTACCTACAATGGTTTATTTTATGACCATTATTACCCTGTAATAAAATTGTAAAACGGTTTTAAAAGGTCGATTCTTGTTAGATTAGTAGGTACTAACAACATTGTACGTATACCTTAATAAAATTAGTATTCGATGGGATTGGATTTACTGACAACAATATTTCAAATTTACGATTGTATCAAAATGTTAAATGAATCTGTAGGCGGTTTCTTGCGATATTTTCTACGTTTATAGTAGGCCCAGAAAGCATGAAACAACTCAAGGTTTGCTTACGCCAAAAAAATTTAAATCGTTTAAAAACGCAATCACCATGCCTAAAATTCTTCCCAAGATCTAAAAAAAAATTAGACAAGGAGTTGCTCTTCCCTAACAAAACCGCAAGCGAGATGGATAATCGAAACGTACCAAAGATTACAATTTAGTAAGTTAATGGGTGGGTTAATTGTGTGGTAGTCTTGAAGAAGATAAATAAAAGTATGAGAAACGGACATGCCGACCCGCAGACGCTCCTTTTTGTTACCTACCGAAGGTTACAACCTTGCTTATGAACTGGACTTTTTAAACTTCGGTTTGATTTATTTATTTTCTTTACAAATACTATATGCTACATTTCCTAATTGAGTTTCAATGCGCACCATTAAAAATACTTAATTGAGGAATTGGAAAAGTAGGCGTAATTTTAAACCTTGTCTGGAAACGATAACATAGATTAGGAAATTACCTACGATTGATAGAAGGGCAGTTTCTTAATTAGGGGAAGTTAGTCCTCACGCTGGTACGCGGGTACTAATTTACGAATTTGAATTGTTTTTGAAAAACTGTGGTGCAATCACAAACAGGCCACTTATAGAAGTGATCGTTCATTTACATATTAACTATTTCTACTCAAAGTTTTGCTATAGGTAGTCATACTCTGCCTAACTAAGTGATTACCTTTTTAAATTACCTAGCCCCCTTGTTACATGATAACGCCATTACTACCCTATATTTTAAAACAAAACCTATAATATTAAAAAATAGAGAAATATGAACCCAACTATTAAGTCTTCATAATTTAAATATTAGCGTTCACAGCAAATAATTTTGATCCTTTCAGGGTGGTTCAAACATGGAGGTACCGTTCTTTAAGGGCTTCTTTTTTTATTATTTAAATGAACAAATTTTAATTCTATTTGCCCTTAAAAGCAAGGTAATGGGTTGAACATACAAATATTAGAACCATACGATTACCTTATTATTTCATAGTATCCACCACCCTGAACTTCCTAGGAATTTGACTCGATCACGTGCTGCTTTACTGATGTATTTCCAAAAGGTCGCGGCACTTGTCGCTTTTACGGCCCCGTGCGTAATCATTTCTCTGCTTCACGTATTTCGGACCACGCACCCTACGCCCACGGTCACACTATATTCGAAATTCACTGATGCCAACTACTTTCTCATCAGCACGTTTATCTACAGTAACGGTAAAGTGTTTAATAAGCCAGCTTTTATGAGAAGACGTGCTCATTATCGAAGTATTAAAAAAAACATTCTTACCTGGGCTATCTCTTCTAACAAACCAAAATTTATGTATCTCCTACGCCAGAGGCATGTTTGCTGAAGAGTTAAATCTTCTGGTACGATCAAAATTTCTGCACAAAAATGCTACAAGCTGGGCCGGAAGTTTTTCGACGTATAACGTGGACGTACTTGACTTCTTGATTCGAATAACCATATACGTAACTTCTTATTGCGACTTCCTGTTACATACTAGCTTGTATCCAGTAGTTCAGTTATATCATTCGATATCATTTTTGCACCCACGGATATTAATGTACTTTGTAGGCAATTTGGGAAGACGTACATGGTCCTATCCTTGGTATGCTTAGTATCACATCGAATGGAATGTTAACCACCTTTGTCCCAATATCTTCCGCCCTTCCTGTAGACTAACTATAACTTTCATTTGATTCGACCCACTCAAATACGCTGGAATTTGTGTCCAAATACCATCATCACATTTATTATTCTTCCGTGGCCATTAATTTCGTTAATAAGGTCAACATTCGAAGTTTCTCTGCGTATGACATTAGAGCGAAATAGGATGTTCCTAATATGTCCAACTTAATTATTACGAAGGTTCATCGCAATAATTTTTTTTTTGCATATTACATACTAATGCCTTTATTATATTTTTAGATCCAGAACGAACAGGAAGTAGGTAGTTGTAAATTTAGGCGGACTGTATGAAGAAATGGGAATAATTTAATTGCCTCTACGACCTACGACACCCAGGTCTTTTCGCCTGTAGTAAATAAAGACATTTACTTTCAATAGTTCAGGTTTCCTTTCCTACCAGTTTGTGTAACTCAACGGGCACATTTCAATAAAGCTAGATAGTTGTTATCAATTCTGTACTTCACGTACAAAGAACAATGACAAATTAATACCGGTATTTTAACAGCAACCTACACGCGAGGCGCCAAGTTCTGCGAACAAAGCGACCTCAAATGCAAATAGTTTTGTATAACCAATTTTCAATTAATATTTTATTTTTATTGTCGCACCTTCGGTTACCGTTTTGAAATAGAAATATTGGCGCCTCCGATCATTTTTGACACAATCTCCACACTCAACTTGATATCTTGGGGTTTAATGTCGGTGTGTATTTTATACGATCTCAAAATCGTAGCCAAGAGGACCTTCACTGCCATCATCGAGAATTTGATACCTACAATCAACATTAAATTGGGCAAACTGGTGAGTTTGATTTACCAATGCAATTTCGCGGACCTCCACTAAACGGAATGTAACTGTAGGGGTGCCTTTTAGCAGCTTCTTCAGATGTGAATCTATCCGGGTCAAATTTCAAAGGATCGGTCCAAGTTTCGGGGTCTCTGTGCATACCAATAATGCCAACGACAACCGAACATCCAGCCGGTAAAATTAATTCGCCTGAAATTAGATGCGTAAGAAGTTACGAGATGCATAATCGGACATGGAAGGTAAAAGTTTAAGGCGCGGCTTATGCATATGAATGAAGCGCTGTAAATCATGATTTTATGGAATTCACTTTGAACAGGTTATACAATAAAATCTTGATGGTATCTCGTCAATAGGATGGATGCGTATAATACCTAAATCGATATCTTCGGTAACACTTCGAGCTATCAAAGGAACCGGTGGATACAAGCGCATCGTTTCTTTTATAACACGTTCCATGTATTTCAACTTTGGCAAATCGTCCCGAGTTATTGGTCTGGTAGAGATTCCGAATATTTCGTCTATTTCCTGTATAATTTCTTGCTGAAACCAAACACATTAATCATTTTCGAAAATTTATGCATGCTCTGAACTTTTGGTAGAATGTTCCTTCCACATTAGCACTTTCGCTGGAGAAAGCATCGCGTTAGATAAGGATGTCTCTAAGTCACAACCCAAATTTGAAGTCTATGCTAAATGAGTTTCAATACTTTTCAACAATTGTCTGGATTAAGGATTCCGCGAGGTCGAAGATCGTATTCGTGGTATATGAACTTGACAGTGTTGGACAATTGTTCAAAATATGTAGATAAGTTTGCCTTATTGGATTTATATGGCTTCAGCTTTTCTGATGTCAAAGTGCGGCTTTGTTGATACGATAATATTTCATAGTTGCTCAACGTACGAAACGCTTAATGTACTCATTTTATTTCGTGCAAAATTGGTTTTTCTATTTTTAGTATCATAATTGCAACACAAAAATTAATTTGCGTCGCTCAAATTTTCCAAAGAAAATCACTCTTACACCTCTTTTCCGAAAATGAAATGACCCGAGTACAATGTCACGTATTTTCCAATGAAAATTAAACAATGCGCTTACGGCAATGAACTAAGTTTATTTTGCTTCTTCGTTGTTCGGTTGAATAAAAATTGGCAAGTTATTGAAATCACTCCAAATTCCCAGGTGCTTTTTAAAAAACGTCTGTATGTACATATGCGTGTATGTGTGTGTGAAACTACCGTACCGATTTGGTTGAAATTGGAAATTGGATGTTCACTTAAATGGTCTCGAGAGCTGAAAAGCTTTAGAAGCGATTCGAAAATGGCAAATGCCTTTTTGGCAATACAATCGATATTTATTGAATTACGTATAAGTTTGTAAGGAGCAGTACCAATGTTCTCTCTGGTGTTCCTGAAAGCTGAGAAAGAGATTTTAGAAACGACTGAACAATGGGAAATGTCCTTTTGGCTACAAACCTTATATTTATTGAATAAGGTATGAGCAACAAACTTTGATTAGGGGAAGGCCGTGTAAATTTTAGGTTACCTCTAATGTTAATTAGGTTGACAGTGAGTTGATCGTACTAAACACCCACTGAGGTTCATAGGCGGGGATTGCTTCCTGAAGTAAAGCAATGTCACTGAAGATCAAACTTGAAGGTGAAATAGAGGGAATAGTTGAATAATAATTGAATGTGAAACTTCCAGTAGCCACCCCCTGTCAAATTTTACTTTCTACTCGTAGAATAATTAAAATTTTAATAAAGGGTCGAGTTTGTACTCGTACAATGTACATATCTTACTTAGTAAAATACTCAACGACATTTGAAAATGGAAACGTGTATGGCAACTTTATCGCAAACGCACTTATTTACAATATTACATATTATTTAAATAATTTTAAACTGGTAGTGTTTTTTTCCGCTGTTCCAGCGCTTGCAACGAATACGTCCCTGGTCTTCAAGGACTATTTCAGGATGTTCAGTCGGACACCTTCTTTGAAGTATTCATAGAACTGAAATACGTATTTGAAATTTTCAGTTTCGAACACCGATCACCATATTTTGTATTTAAAGTCTCAGTAGATTATTCAATACTTCCAAATGGTTTTTCCTAATATCTGATTAAACTGTACTGTTTAATTTTATGTACACAATTGAAAATTCATACTTTATATATTTCACTCAGTTAGAAGACTTCCGGTATTTAATATTGCACAAAATAATGGAGAACTTCTAGATGAATTTTATTTACAATGGGGAAAATTCACACTCATCGCAAGACAAGGAATTTCTTGAATTACTTGCACTTCTTTCAAGGTCTTGGCGATAGATTTTGAAAATATTTGCTTTCGTTGAAAGTAGCTAGCCTGAGGATCATCGTGCTAATAGTTATTTACATAGAAAATTTACCATAACTGGCGAGGAAATATTGCCCTTTGGGACCGAGTACTTTAATTTTCGCCCTACCTATAATTTTACTGGTGAGTTTTGTTCACGTAATCGTCTTTTTAATACAAAATTTTACCTATCATATAGAACTTTTCATTAATATCAATCTGGCAGTGAGGCCAGGAGTTATTAGACATTGCTAAAGTGATAGGCGGCAGGAAAAGTGGTCAGGTAAAGTGTTACTATCACGGTCATGGAAAATAAAATTTCCTGGTATACAGTAGGCATGAAAATGAAGGTTTCATGGCGAGGTCGGGGGAAAAAAATTATGCGTTAAAAAGCTCGGACGACTGCGTCATGTTTCAGTATACATATATTTAGCAGCATCCTGGCAAATAGTATAAGCATTTAGAGTGAGTAAGTTCGGTTAGCATAATATTTTGCAAAATTAAAGGTAAAGGTTAACACCTTGACTCCTGCACTGGTCACAAAATGTATGGGTTTAAATTTAAAATCAAATCGCGATATACCTATCAATCCAATTTTTGGGTTTTTTAACAAAGTATTAAAAATGTTGTTTAGAACTTTTGATTTTTTGTAATTCTATCATAAAATTTTGCCAGATATTTGAAAAGTATTACTTTAAATTAAAAAAATGATTCACCGAATTAATGAAAAAGAGATCTACAGTACTAATATGAGTAAATTCTTATACCAAACAAAAAAATTGAAAGAAAACAAACAAGACAAAACAAATTTGCAAGACGAGATGTCATTCCTTATCTTATCTTGTCTTACAAGAATCACTATTCAAAACTTTAAATTTTAATAATCAAAATCCTTAAAAGGACACGATCTGCATTGAATATAAACATAAACATTATTTATAAGACATGTTAACTACCCTCTAGTCGTCCAACCTTGGAAAAATCTGAATCGCCGTCTTGGATTCGAAAAAATACTATACAAATTCACACTGCTTGAAATTGGACTTATTTTCCAGCGAGTTTATTCTATGGTAGTGTGGTAGTTTATTATTATGAACAATGACAGCTTCTCGTATTAACCCGACTTGAATTAGGTCACCCAGTATAACAGCGATTTTTATTTACAAACTTCACTTTTTTCAAAACTACCCGCGCAAAAATATCTCGCGAACCAGAAAAGGCTTCCCACTCATTATTTATATGAATATCATGCTGTTTTGTCGGTCCTGAAGTTAGTTATTAAAGTAGGATGTAGGTTTTAGGTGAAAACACTAATTTTTCATTAAAGATAGTTAATATCGTACTTTCCGTATCCACTAATTGAAACGCGATAATTACATGGGGGATTGCGATCAATGAGAATAGCCTCAGAAAGTTTGTTCTACATGATGCGTGTTTGGTTTCATTAGCGAAAAAAATGTGATGTAAACCAGTTTCTAAACAATATCAATTATGTTTGCCAGAATTAAATACAAATTTCCCTATGTGTTGTAATTTGAGCACTTATAAACCACATGTTACATGCCCATTATTAGCTGGTAATTGGTATCTCATTATTACCTCCACCTTTGGCTTTGACTAATTAACAATATGGTCGATACTAATATTCACTCTCACTCTCTATTACAAATAGAAAAAAATTAATCGGCACTTAATTAAACAGATCTAAATTACATTAATTAAATTTACCTGATTTGATTGAATTTCTTTATTCCGTTTTAATTTATGTTCAAGGAGATTGTTTGCATATACGGTATTGCGAACTAACCCGGAATTATTTCAGTTCATCAATTGTTCCATTCATTCCAATATTACTATAGCATCTAATTAGAATAATTAAACCATCGACGAGAGTTACGTGCTACATTAAAGTTAAATTGCCCATTTGATTATTAGTTGAATTGAAACAAAATTATGGAAAGCGTGTTTTGTGTGCCATCGTAAATTCGCTAACAAATACCTATCAGTTACACACGATTTGCAGTTCAAATTTAAAAAGATCTACGAATTTTTAAAGGGTTTCTCATACTAACAGTCCATTATGAGGCCAATCATCGTGTCATGAAGTTAACAACTCAGTAGGTACTTTATGCTTTAAAGGCGCTTAAAAAGTTTCCAACTTGAAGTGAAATAGATTTTTGAGTAGAGTAAAATATAACATCGAAGTTGAATAAATTGAATTTCAATTTCCACTTCCATCAATAACACGCACTTCATGCTATGTATAAATATGCTGCCTTTTAAATATTGACGGTAAGCACAATTATAAGTGTATCTTTTATATAACACAGGATATATTTATAGCTAGGCCTGATGATGGCAATGTTGCCGAAATCGATAGCCATAGAAAAATTATAATAAACGTTATTCAACTTCGATGTTATATTTTACTCTACTCATAAACGTTTATCGACAAATGGAGACCTACATCAAAAAAGATTTTTGAGTCTTTTTCTAAATTTCACCTATCGAGATGCTTGTCCAACTTACAAGTATTTCACTTACGATGATTTTGCTTGACGCCAAAATGGCAAAACTTTTTACACTATATAACAACAAAATAACACTAAAATGCATTTCTTTCTCTTTTTTTCTCTAGTATCCACATCATTCACTTCTCACCTCTTCCAACTCCTTGTCCTTTCCACCTCTATGTCCTCTTCTTGCTCTCAACAGATTCTACATGTTCTTTCTTCTTCTTGTCTCCATTTCTCCTTCCATCTCTCCTAAACTTGCCATTATGTTAATTTTTCTGTTCCATCCCATAAGTATTTTGGTAACAACTCCCTTATTAGTTCCTACTTTCTCATGCGACCTCTATCTTCTCTCTCTGTTGTTATAATTGTGCATCAGGATCTCTTTTTTTCCACCTCCTATTCATCTCTTTCTTTCGACTTCAGTCCGTGCAAATCGATTTCTTTAATTGCATTTTTTAATTTGTACTTCCCATATTCCTTTTGCGTTGATGCTCATTGTCAAGCATTGTTTTACTAATACGCTTTCTCTTTCACAACTTTTCTCGAACATTGTCGCCCTGCGTCCCGGCGCGGCGCTATGCTTATCTTCTACATTTTTGTTTCTTCTTGTAGTACTTATACATTTTGTGGCCTTAAGTTTAGCCCTATAATGCCCATTTATAATTGGTATATCCTTTGTATTCCTTCCAGTTCATTCCATTCCTTCCACCATATCTCCGTCCCATTTCTCTCGCCATTAGACCGAACATGTATTTTTTTGTTCTGTTCTTGAAAATTTATTGGTAAAAAGGTAGCTTTTAATCGCACTTTGGGTGCCTGACCGGCTTTTCCACCGGCGCTATCTGTGACGAAAATCCAAGCCGCATTTCCTATTTGGCCCCTCTCTCTGCCCCTTTACCCTTCTTTTTTTAAATTGTTGCTCGATCCTCGTCCTCTTTCTCTTGAGTTCCTTGTAGTACCTCTAGTTGAATTTCCCTCCCACTTGTTCTATTTTTGTTTTTTCTCTGCTTAGGTATCACCTTCCAAAAATTATTGTCTGTTTTTATTTCCCTTATGGTTGGCTCTTCCCCTTCCTCCATCTTTTTTCTTTACTTTAGTTTTGTTCCCTCGCATTTTTCTTCATTTCCCCTCTTCTTTCTTTCCACACAATTTCTTTATAGGTATCTGTTTCACTTTTGAATTTTCTTTCGAAATTGGTTTCTAGTCCATAACTTTTGATTGAGAAGTCTAATCGAAAAAGTACGAATTGTTTTGGATTCTACGCCCCAAAATTATTAAGAAAAAGTGTTTTCCCGAGAAATTTTGGTGTAGTCGATTTTTGGTAAAAAAGGAAGGTTATACACTGCCTTTTTTTGAGCCCCGAAAAAAAAATTTTCTCAGATCGACCCGGAAAAAAAATTTTCTTATAGAATGTGGCCTGTAGAATCCATAATTTCAAACAGTTCCAAGATTGGGCTACTAGTTCAAAAGTTACAGACCTTTGAATTTTCTTTCGAAATTGGTTTCTAGTCTATAACTTTTGATTGAGAAGTCTGATCGAAAAAGTACGAATTGTTTTGGATTCTACGCACCAAAATTAATAAGAAAAAGTGTTTCCCGAGAAATTTTGGTGTAGTCGATTTTTGGTAAAAAAGGAAGGTTATACACTGCCTTTTTTTGAGCCCCGAAAAAAAAATTGTCTCAGATCGACCGGGAAAAAAGATTTTCTTATAGAATGTGGCCTGTAGAATCCATAATTTCAAACAGTTCCAAGATTGGGCTGCTAGTTCAAAAGTTACAGCCCTTTGAATTTTCTTTCGAAATTGGTTTCTATACTCTATTCATTTTAAGAAGGTAGCGGTAGAAAGCATAGGGAAGCTTTGACCTTGACTGTGGTTGGTTAAACCACGAGTCTGTATTACGCCGACAAATAAAATGTGTGACCAATTCTGTTATATTAGTAGTTTCGATTACGAACAAAACTGTCGAACTGACTTTAGATGTCAATTTCAATGATCCAAACGTGAAATCTGTTGATTTATTTTCATATGTTTCAAATTTGATGCCGTTTTATATTTATCCTGTGTGTGTCTGTCTTTAAACACAGCGCCATCTACTACCTTCTTATAATGAATGCAGTATAGTCCATAACTTTTGATTGAGAGGTCTAATCGAAAAAGTACGAATCGTTTTGGATTCTACGCCGCAAAATTAATAAGAAAAAGTGTTTTTCCGAGAAATTTTGGTGCAGTCGATTTTTGGTAAAAAAAGGAAGGCTATACATACTACAAGCACTAATTTTATGACTCGCGATCTTTGGCTGTAATCACTTATAAAGTTTGAATTTATTTATTTTTTATTTAAATTTGGAACCAACTTCCAAAATTTATGGAACAATTGGAATTAGACAACGAAAATCCGGTTCTTAAACTTGCAAATTCTGGTATATTGTTTGTTCTATTCTTTTTTCTATGCAAATGAGTATGTTAGCACATATCCCTTAAACCTCGTCGAAAAAATTGCAGAATATTCACTGCGAGAAGTTCTCTTTCAGAATATTCACTACCAATGACTATATTTCCCACATATTCGATCTCACAAGAAAGCCTCAGTGAAAGGGGAAAAATTTTTCTCTTCTTATAATATTTGTTATGGATTCAATTCTTGAGTACCTTCGTCTTTATTAAAATCTTTTCTCTAATAATAAATGCTTAATCAAAAAATTTCGGTCATAAGCCCATTTTATATACTACCTAAGAAGTTTTTTTTTTTACCTTATATTAGAAGACAAATAGTAGTTTCGATTACATTATTTTCACCAGAATGATAACAAGCGAATTATAAACAAAATGTGCTCGTTCTAGCTTTTCAGTACAGAAATTTAAACACTAGCAACATTTCTGGCAATTGCTTTATAAATTAATGCAACAATTTCCATACAATCTCGAGACAACATAGTTTCAAAGAATGAATCCCTTTCGATCAAATTTATGGATAAATTAAATGATGCAAAAAAGGCGAGCCTACCTGAATGTGCTGGTACATTCCCAAACACACGAGAACGTAACCCGTTGTCGTCGTTACCGTGTCGGAGCCCTGAAAATTCATCTTTAGCTCATCTTTAGTTTCGCACTAACTCACCGCGGTTATAAAAAGATCGACTTCGTTTCTCAATTCTAAAAATGTCATTTGGTCGCCGAGCGACAGAAGATGCTCTAAAAACGGTTTCCTGGAAGTATCTAAAAGGTATACAATAATTAATATACACGCGATATAAAAATTATACGTTTTACCGCGGAAATTGTCATCTATTCTGCTATGAAATTCCTCGTAACGTTTCCTGACCAGCTGAAAGAAGTTAATTGTCTCTTGGGCAAGACAGTTGTCAATTTACTTACATTGCCAGTGTAACCTTGGACGTAATCAAGCACTTCTTTCAGTTCTCTGCCTCTTTGACTAAGTCGAAAGGTGATATTTGGGTGTAGCCACAACCTCACGCATCTTTCCACCAGGATTTGGGCGCCCCTAAACTTTCAAGTTTAAAACGGTAGATAATTGGCACGGATACGATACCTTCTAGTTGCATGTAACAGTTTGGATGGCTTTGTTTGAGCATCAACAGTAGTTCCCATGGCTGTTTCTAAAGGAAAATTAACGTCAAGACTTGTGCAAGTCTACATCTTCAATTACCGCAAATTATATCCAACGAACATCGAGATAGGTGTTCGTGGACGTCAAAAGTCTTTTGATCGTCGACTTCCTCTTCTAGTTTCCGCACTAAAATTTGGCTGTGCTTAACGAATATGTCTACGAATGAGTCTAAAATTTGTTGACTAAAAGCCGGATTAATGGTTTTCCGATGACTTCTCCAAGTTGCCACTAAAATGTTATCATTATCACTAACCATCTCGAAAGCACCCTCTGCACCTGGCGCTGTAAGCAAGCTGTTTCCGAACGCATCCTTAGCGAACTTGTAACGGGTCTCTTTCTCCAGACACTTCGTTAAGATAATCTGGACGTGTTTGGGTTTCGCTACTACCACTACAAGCGCATTGAACATCCATATTTTCAGTATTGAGCCGTATTTCTCCATGATCTTCGAGGCATTTTGTGCGATATCTTCAAAAATGTAGTCGTCAATTTATGCGAATTCCTGCCAAAAAATGTCAGGCGGAAGGACAATTCCGAGCAATGGGTTTGCGTGAAATATCAACGTTGATTTGTGTGAGGTAATCAACGCTTATTAAAAATCAATTAATCATTTACATGGGTAGACAATGACTAATAATTCTTTTATACAATGTTAACACATATTTTGATTTTGTTAATGTAATTTATAAACCATGAATAAATTTACAAATAAAATATGTTGTGCAACGACATAGAAGTTAACAAGTTTAATGACACGCCTTACTATATTACTATACGTATATTTTTTACTTGTAGCCGGTACCGTTTCAAATTTCATTTATGAAATTGAGTAATGGCACTTCTTTTAAAAAACATCTCCTAATCTGAAAAATGCCCATATTGAGATCGCGGCAATATTTTACGTTTGTACACTACAATTTCCTCATAATTAAATAAACAAACACCAAAAATTACCTACTATTTGTCCTCAAATGTTTTGAAATTAATTGCACTCAAGCTTTTTGGATATATTCGCATCTATCAATGACAGGTACCACATTTTTTTACCTTCTAGAGTTTTTAAAACTTTAGGGGTTTGGGTAATTTAAACATCGCGTATCATCAAAATTTCTCCGATGTCAAAAGTTTGAGGTTTGAAATTATGGTACAGGTAATGGTATTGGACGTGCATTTATTCCTGCGTTGTTTATTTTCTATGAGGCTTTGTTTCTTAATTGCTTCCGGACACCGGTAGAGCCATAAAGTCTGAGTTTGTATCGTATTTCATCTTTTTAACTGGTCCTCTTGGATTACATAGCACTCAATATCATGGAATTATTTATATCCTCATCGTTGAAGAACTGAAACTTTTCCTTTGTGAACATTATTAGTTGAATTATCAGTGAAATCTGATAGCGTTCAGGTCAGTTTAGCGTGAATAACTATTTGCGTAAAGTGACGAAATTGCACACCTTCTGGAAAAAAATGTGTTAGCAAAAGAGGCCAATGGAAATCGCTGGAAATTATTTTCAAGTTTCTAGATTTACCGCTAGAAGGCGCACGATTCATGGTTATGTAGAAAAATAACTTTTTCCTAAAACATACCCAACAAACATGCGTAAAAAATACATTCATCGCAATCTGAATGAATTTGCATTATTTTGATTCAGCACAGATTTTCACATAGTAGTTCTGGTTGGAAAGGGCTCTCTTCATGTAATCGGATTTTATATGAATAGAAGCTTTTTAGTAAATGTGATGAGTGGTAGGTAGAGATCGCGAGGTGACATTAACATTAACTTTGCAGGTTTTTTTAAAAATTTTAAACGTAATATATTATTATTGTTTCTTTTATTTAATTCATATTCTCTTATTTAAAGTTTAAATAATTTATTTGTTGCTCATAATTTAAAAATTGAGTGTTTTTGTTTTTAGCGCATTTCCACAAAAATAAAAATAAAAATGCGCTATTGTGGCCACTTTGTCCGTCCGTCCGTCAGTCCGTCCTCTCGTTTTGCGACGCTACTAGTTCTTTATCTTAAGAGCTATTGTTCTACTTTTTTCGCTATTTGGTTCGTTATGGTGTCGAGTCTTGCACCAAGGAAGGAATTTTTTCTGTACCGCTTACAAAAAAAGTTATTGTAAAAAAAACAAAAAAACCGTTTTTTACATGTTCCATAATTTTACACTTTTGCCGTTTATTAACGATCCTAGAGATCGTTTATAATTTTGTATTGCTGTCTGTCGTCTGTCTGTTGGTCTGTCCGTCTGTTCCTTTGTCTGTCTGTCCCTGTATCTGTCCGTGTGAACGATAACTTTGTTTAGAAATGTCCGATTGCTTTTACATCTCCGTTAGTTATTAACTGAATTGCATGAAATTCAATATGGGCATAGCTTTAGCCACATATAATACGCAATGCCAAAAGTTGAGTCGAATCGATTCAAAATTCACAGTGCCCTTTTCGCATCTCGACCATTTATAAACCGAATTGCAAACTTTTTTAATTATAAAAGTATTTAAATGAAATTTGATACATAGCCACTTGGAATAAAGGAAAATCAAACGCCAATTTCAAAATTTGGTTTTGCGCATGCGCAGTGCCAACTTTTTTATTTATGGAAGAATTTAAACGAAATTTGATACATAGGCACTTGGGATAAAGGAAAATCAAACGCCAATTTCAAAATTTGGTTTTGCGCATGCGCAGTGCCAACTTTTTTATTTATGGAAGAATTTAAGCGAAATTTGATACATAGGCACTTGGGATAAAGGAAAATCAAACGCCAATTTCAAAATTTGGTTTTACGCATGCGCAGTGCCAACTTTTTTTATCTATGGAAGCATTTAAGTGAAATTTGATATTTAGGCGCTTGGAACAAAGGAAAATCTAACATTAGTTTTAAAATTTAGGTTTGCGCATGCGCAGTTCCAACTTTCTTATTTAGAAAAGCATTGAAATGAAATTCTTCTCATAAACTGAAATTGAAGTAGCACGTCAACAATGGATTGCCCATGTGCAACGCTATCTTTCATATTTGTGACCGGATTTTTACGATTTTAACAGAAGTTGCATCTTACAAATGGGAAATGAATGCAAGTGGAAATGCGCTTTATGTAAATCGTTTACGATTACTTTTTAACTTGTTTGTTTTGTTTTTGTTTTAGACTGCCATCGCCTCATTCTCTTTGACATAATTATCGCTTGCTATGTGTTCATTTGTTTCAAATCCAACATGGATGAATATAAAGATTGGAATTTAAATTTGTGAATGTGCGTTGTGCGTATCTTCGCCATATCTTTGCTTAGGAAGCAAATATCAAAATTCGGTTTTCACTGATATGTTCACTTTTTCCTCTTATTTGATAATATCATATAACAATTATATCGTTACATTTAGAATTTTCAAAAAACCTGCAAAGTTTATGTTAATGTCACATCGCGCCATCTAGCAGTCATCACATTTACTAAAAGACTCTATTCATATAAATGCAGATAACACGAAGAGAGCTGTTTCTAACAGGACCTACTATGTAAACCGAAGTTATATTCAATTCCTCGAAGGATGAAGTCATTTTCCCTTTCCCCCACTCCTCATATTTTATGGGCTGGAGCAATATGTGCTGCATCACAATATTTTAGGAAAAAAGTCGTACGCCCTCTAGTGGCAAACCTAGAAACCTAAAAATTATTTCTAGCGATTTCTCTTGATCTATTTTGCTAACAAAATCTTTTCTCGGCGCTGTGCAATTAACCTTTCCATAGATATGACCTGTGACCTTTGTTAATGGGACACCCTGTACATGTTGAGCATGAAGGACGCAAAAATTTACTCTGTAAAAAGCTCAAGTTTCGAACTTTGGGAACTAATTAAACCTTTGCTTTATTTGAAAGGAAAGTGTTTCTTTTCGTTCCTGGTGACACTCGCCTGTTGCACCATGTGTATAAAAGACAGGTATTATTTAACAATTACGGTTGATAAACGTAGAAAGTACTCTCACAGGTACTTGCTTTGTTTTAATGAAGATTTCAAGACAGGATGAATGAGTTCACGTTGTATAATTACTTGTATTTGTTCTTTTTCTCTACCCATTTAAATGTTATTATATGTTTACTAATATAATGTAATCATAACTACAAAATTCTCCTCAATTGCAAAATATTACACACAGCAACACACTTTTACATGGCGAGAAAATGTTTACTGAGTGAAGGTGGCGATGAATTTTTGGGGGAGGCAAATCTGGCCATATCATCTGTATTACGTCCCACGCTGACATTAATAAATCAACAACAATACTAAAAAAACACATAAACAATTAAATAGGTGTACCTACTTCAAGGTATTTTAGACCGTTACTCATTTTTACTTTATTTTGCAAAAGGTTAACGAGGTTTAGACGTGAAGTAATTCACGATATCCCTCGTATAAGTCGTAAATGTGCCGTTAACGCGAAATGATTTCAATTATTCAAAAATGTTTAGAAAAATACCTTTAAATGAGAAGAAGAGGTATGCGCTACCAATTAGAGGATAAGCTCTGGGTCCTGGAATCTTAGCCGCCAACGTATACAACTTTCTTCTCGTCCAGTGATGATGGACAAACCAAAAGCTCACGATAACTAAGAATGCCCACACGAACATGATTTTTTCGTGCACTCTTTTTGAAGATACTAACGCAAGTGTAGCTAATCGTGCGCAAATACCGCCTAATTAAATTGACAATTTCTACAAACCTGATGGCCTTCTTTGTTATGCTCATCACGCATGTTAAATAGACAAAAGCTATTTCATTTCTTTACTCGCTAAAAGATTTATTAACTCATAATTGCCGGGGTGATAACAATAATGAAAGCTGCAGCCATTACTTTCAGCTTGACGCAGTCAATTTCTTATTAATTAATAATAACTCAATTTATGATAGCCGCTTTAAATAATGTACGGCATGTTAATGTGCTCTTTCTTTTTTTATTTCAGACCACTTTACAACCAACTGTGATTCAACCGAGGATGGCACAACTGGAAACATTAGAAGCTAAGGTAACTTTATATTCCTGTGGCAATATTTTTGAATTTACATAATTGAAGCTTTCATATCAATCTATTAATCATGTTTAAGCATCTTACACGGTGTAGTTATTGCACAGTGTTTATTAACTTTTTTTTCTTCTTAGGCCATAATTTATACTTACTGTAAAATTGTCTCAGTTTTACAGAATCATTTGCAGCTAAAGTTCATTGCTCATTCATGAACCATACGTGCACGATTTTAAAATTCCAATACTTTATTATAGTCCCTCTATGTCTATATGAACATAAGTACCAGAAATGCTAAACCACCACCTTTATTTTTGTACCCATTTGAGGTTCCTGTGTCTACCCTATTCCTACCCTATCTTCGTTAATCTAGTCCATTTAGTGCAATTCTGTCCTTTTAATATGATTTTCTAAACTTGAATATCGTCGCACTTAGGTAATTCCTGATGGAACTTGCTTTTCACAAAATAGATTTCGTTTGATTATGCTTCCAGCACTATCAAACTATCAAAAGGTGTTTCGCCATGAGAAAATCATCTTCATAGTAGCACAAATTTATAACATTCTTTTGATCTCATATTGCGAAGCTGGACCATCACTAAAATCATTTATTTTATTTTAGCTTAAAAAAATATACTGCGTTCCAGATACGGAGGGCCAATATGGGCATTCTAGGAACGATAAGATATACAAATTTGGTTAAAGGGGAGAAAAATTACTCAATCAAAGATAGCGTTTATTATTATATTTTTAAAATATGTTTAGATTTTACTCACTACTTTTTTCTGAAGTTAATATTAACTTAGAGCAAAATTAATGAAACTTCTACACCTGAACTTTTAATGCTCTTTAAGGTGGCGTTGTTAATTTTTTAATCCGACGTTTTGTGTTCGCGGAACCGTCATCAACTTCATTTTGTTAAATACGGAACTGATGATATTCCTTAAAGCCTTTTTTTATTTTGAATTCAACGATGTTTAGCAGTGTATGGTTTAATTGCGGTTTTGCCTTTTTTCTGGCTTAATTAAGAAAATTTCTATCACAGATCCTGCGCGAAGAAGTTTTCTAGAAATCTCATTGAATCCAACCAGCTCTCGAATTATGTGCAGGTGCACCGTCGTGCAGTATCCTCTAAATCGTTTTGTAGTAACTGTAAGTAGCGTTCGGGTGTTAAAATATGTTGGTACATAAATGGTTTAACAATCTTTGTACCGAATATAAAAGTTCAACACTAAACTCATAATATGTGCAAAAACCAACGTTAGGTAGTGTCACTTCAAATATACATACAGTGAATTTTTTTTTAATGCGAATGCCATGTAATTTCCCTATGTTCGATTTTTAAAAAAACACATCACTCTATTGAGTAGTTCAAATGAGTAGTAGATACAATTGACAGCTGTCACATTTTTAAAAATACCGCCGTCCAATTTAATTACGAAATTTATTGTAATTGTTTTCGGTATTTATTTTCTTATTTTCTTCATTTATGTATTGAATAGATCAAATTAGTAGAATACCAGGTGCACATGACCTACAAATAATTGAACGTTGGTTCACAATGAGTTGTGGTGTCAGTGCGTGGCCTGTGAGGTCAAGTTATCGTAAGTTTAAGAAAAATGTATCCTAAAGCTGCTATGATCTCACGTGGCTTCTTTAACAAATCTTACCGAGTGCTCTTCATCATCAAAACTATAAAGCTGCTGTTCATAGTCACACAAGTTGCGCGTTTTGCTGGTGGGAATGTGAACCGCGCACACCTCATAGATTGATGTGTTTTTTGAAAAATCGAACAGAGGGAAATTACATTGCATGCAAACTCCAATGTTCGCATTTAAAAAACACTCACTGTATATTATACCACATTCATTTGTTTTCCAAAGCATGCTTTTTTCAGTAAACATAAAAAGGGCTTTAATTACGTCAAGTGTCATCTAGCAGAGCAAGGTCAGCAGAACACAATCAAACATATTGCATAATTATGTACTAATTAAGTGCCCTATTCCCGAATTAAATGCTCCTTTTTTTTTAAATTACCTATTACATGTTCTGCCAGGTTCCTATAAACTCAGCAGAGCACTACCTCAAAAAACCAAGAAAATGAAAAGTGAATTAACTATAATTAGGTGCTAATTAAGTGCCATATTCCCGAATTAAATGCTCCTTTTTTTAATTATTCCATGTTCTGCCAGGTTCATAATTTTAAAAAAGGAGCATTTAATTCGGGAATAGGACACTTAATTAGCACCTAATTATAGTTAGTTCACTTTTCATTTTCATTGTAATTTAAAAAAAAAGGAGCATTTAATTCGAGCATAGGGCACTTAATTAGCACCTAATTATGCAATATGTTTGATTGTGTTCTGCTGACCCTGCTCTGCTAGGTTAATGGACATCGGTTTAACGTCAGAAAAAAAAGTTTGTAAAATGAAAAAATCCATTACCCTTTCTACAATGCCCATACTGCAGGCCCTCCTTGTCTCGGACACAGTGCATTCTTGTTTGGGATTTCAAAAAATACCATTGGATAAATTTAAAAAAAGCTGGATTAAGTTAGAGTTAGAGGTCAGCATCCCAATTTGTTGCATCGGCAGAGTATTGTGCTCATTTTGTGTGCCAATCGCAAATTTTTTTGTGCTTCTCGTTTACGAGAAAATCAAAATGTTCCTTTGGGGGCCCAACTTTATACACCCATCATTCTCGTATACGCATTTTAACATTTTTTTTACATTTTAAATGTTGGCTCCCACCGACAGCTTTATCTGGGCAGGGTACCCCTACCTATCTTCTTCCGACACTCCGTTCTCGAGATACATCTACATTTGAGATTTTGGCCTATCGGAGTTAGGTGAATCTGTGATTGGACGAGAGTCATCTATTAATAATGCAATGAAATGTTAAGAGGTGTTTCAGTATCGAACTTGAGGTTTTTACTTTTGATCTTGATTTGTAGAGGGTTATTCGTGGAGGTTAACGAAATGGATATTCGGAATCTCTACCAGAAATTCTTTCATATGACACCCATATTGTTATAGGGTATCACTAAAAATGTTTTAACCTTCACTTCCCAAATAGTCGTGCGATTGAAGTCAAAATACATTCTGATATTATAGACTCGACTAATATAGCAAAGAAAAAATAAACGACCGCCAGACTAAAAAAAAAGCGCAAACGACGAAGCATTTTCTTCCAATGCTACTGAAATGTGCCATAAAAAACGATTGCTATCATTGTAAAGTGGGTATATACAGGCTGTCTCATGCAAGCCGTTACCGTTCAGCCGTTACCGATCAGACGATCGTTTCATTTCCGGTTCTTCCGGATGTGAATAGCAACTTTCTTATTTTAAATAGAACACCCTGTATTTTATTGCTTTTTCGAAATCTACGTCATTTGATACCACATTTCCCTATACCCAACATCAAAGGTTATCAAGTTATTCAAGATTTTTCAACATTTTTGACGTTAGATTTTCTAAAATTGTCCTCTTTTGTTTGGACCAATACACCATACCAAAATTCAGCTTAATCCAAACGAAGGCCGAAAAAACTAGGTACTATGCGACCAAAAAAGAGTTACCTTTGGAATTGTTGTGTAGATGAGAGATCATAGGAGCTCTACAAAACACCGTTAAGAAATGTTCAATTTTCATGTACTGTGTCCAAAGGTAAGGATGTCTATCATGCGAATCTACTAAGCTGTTGGTTTCAACAGGATGGTGCACCCGCACACAACGCCCTAATCGTGCGAGAATACCTATCGGACATATATTTTCATTTTGTTCAAACACCGAAAATCTATACATAATCTTAAATATTGTCTTTCTTCGGAACCAAGACCACCGGGAATGCCCATGGCAACTCACATTCCTCGAAAATTTTTTCTGAAAGCTTGTAATCATCTTGTAGGAATTTGTGGTTTGGGGCGCTCAAAGGATGCAGTGGAACCGCGATCGGTTCTTCGGTTAGTCTCGATGTGGTGTTCCGGGAATTCGGTTAGGGCTCCCCCTATTTTGAAGACAGTTGACATAGTACCAAGAGGTTTGTTGACCTTTTCTCTCTGGTGAAGGGTAAGTTACTCACCTTCGCCGCACCAACAGCTTAGTAGATGCCAATACGAACTGAAATCGTTGCCAGGGCTTGTCGCAAAAATAGCACTGGTTGTGAGGTAGATCCAGAATCACTTTAGCGTCTCTCAAAAACTTAACGCCCAACAGTGTTCGACCAGTTCTTTGCTGAGGTAAAACGCCACACGTGGTTTGGAGGGATCTTCCTTTTAACTGAACTCGAACGTTTCGCTCTTGAAGCACGCCAACAGTAAACATCAATTTGCGAAACTCGTATCCCAATTACAACTTATTTTAATTACATTCGAACCAGCAGGTGATGGCAACCTGGATGTGGTAGTCGGGGGAACGGTACGGAAATTTCGAGCGCCACCAAGAGGTTTCAACTCTTGCTCTTCATCAAGAACGGTCGGTTTCGGATCCCGCGGACAACTGGCGACCTTCACTAAAGAAAATCCAAAACAACATTGTGATAACGTCCTAAAATTACAACTTCTTTAGTTAATTTTCAAGTTCCTGGACGGCCTAAACATATGGCACATAACTCAAAATCTATATTAATTAATCATGCTTCTAATGAAACTCAACCTAATCAAACAAAGTTTACTGCAACAGAATTAATTAACTACAGATAATTATTCTCACTTAATTGGCCGGATTAAAATTACCAGATTCGGTAGCCCGGTAGTCTCTATTGTTACATGAAATTTTGGGCCCATCGCAAAAGGTCTGCGATAATGGAATAAACTGCATGGTATTGCAGCTTTAATTTAGAATCTGTTAGTAATTAATTAAAGGAGCTGAAATCCTAAAATATTAATTCTTCCCCTGCTACCGAATATCGAGGGCTCTCTTAGGTCCTAAGTTCAGAAGCTACAATTGCTTGTAAGGAAGTAGCACAACTTTATATCACGTCTCAACACTGCGCGTTCATGTACCAGGCGATCGTCAAAGCTGGTAGATCTTACCGCGGAAAATGGGCGCGAAAAATCTCTAATTTGTATGCTACTAACACTTCGTCTTCTGAGGGGACAATTTAGACGAAGTAAATATTTTAATTTAACGAACGGCTGTGTGCACGTAATCTAAGCTGGTAGCAGGTAAAGGTTGTATGACGTGCAAAAAAATTTTTTTTTCCAAGATACTCCAAGAACTATGTGTAGGAATGTGTCTTTTTCTTTTGTCGTACTTTCACTCGCTGAATCGAAATATATCACTGAACCGGTTAACGGTTGCTATAAAGGAATTTTGAATCAAAGAATTAACTGATAGTCAAGTTAAGGTGGGTTGTTTAATAGAAAAAAACAAACATATTCATGTGAAATGATGGACTTGATTCACGAGAGGGGAATTTTCTTTGTATTGTTAAATTTATAGTCGACAATTATTGAAATCTCTTCTTTAACAAATCGTGAACTTTATAATCCAGAATTTTGAATTCCATTAATAAGGTTCACAATTTCCATTCCGCGCATTTCTGTGTCTATTGCATGTATGAACACTGTTGCGTTTACAACCACTCAAGCCTGGAACTTTAATTCTGAACAATCACCATAAATTTGTAACAAATTTAGTTAGAGCTTGGAATGGTATCATTATCATACATCGCGTGTAATATCCTAAATTACAGCAGTAATGGTCCGCCGAGAGGCACTAACCAATTCTTCTCCCCTTTTTTTTCAGATGGCAAGCATAGAGGTATCCCTTTCAAGTACGCCGAGGCGTAAGAAGAACGGAAGCTTGAGCGGCGTCAGTTTGGGCTCGTCCATCCGCTCGATACCGAAAGAATTCGCGTTAAAAGAGTTGGAAACCCTTCGCAACGCCCTTCGAGATAAAGAAAACATCATTCAAAATCTGAGGGGGCAGCTCGGCATACCCGGATTTTTCGGTTCCCTGATCAAGACGAACGGTATAACTAATGGCAGCACTCGGGAACTTTGCGATTTGGAAAGGAAGCAGGCCGAAGATCGGCTTACCAAGCTAAGGGGAGAAACTGATAATAAAAGACTGGCAATAAAAAACTTAAAAATGGCACTCGAAAGACTAGATATCACTGAGTAAGTTTGAAGTGAGTAATTTACGCTGTTTCTTATTCGACCGTTTCAGTAACATCGACGTTCGAATACAGCAAGCAGAGCTGGAATACCAATTAGGCAGAGAGGAGTTGAACTTACTTACGCTTTTAGAAGAAACTAAGGCGATACAAATTTGCCTAGAGGAATCGGCGAAGAATTCTTCTGAACTTGACACACTGTACAGGTAAATACGATCCGTGCCTTTTCCAATTAGCATTCTGTACACCAGTAAACTTTACATTTTACATTTATGGGAGTTTGGTGTACTTGTTTTTTCCAATCCTCTTTTCTGAGAACATACAGTTTTATAAGGAGATATTTTACTTTCAGCTGCGTTAATAGTTGCGGTACTTCCATTCTTTGTGCCGTTGAAATTGTTTACGACCCCAAGAGTCCTCGTTTTGGTGCTGGAAGTAAAGATTCCAATTCGGGATTGTGGATTGATTGGGCTTTAGACGACACCGGATTGAATAAAGGCGACAGGTTAGTAAATTTATTATTACCTACCTACATAGGTACATCTGTATGCAATTAGATTTATATCTAACTGTGTGCGTGTGTGAAATTTTTAATAACAGGCGTAAACACAACATGTTATAAAATACGGGGCATTGTGTTCGTTGTTATAATTAACTTCCTCAATACACAATCTTGGAGTTGTTCTCAAATTTGTTAATTAAGTTCTGAAGTGCGCAATTTCGATTCATTTCACGTACCAAATTGTCTTTTTAATTACGTAAGGTCAAGTTACGAGAACTGTTTGTTACTGAATTAACATAAAAACATCAACTGCAATCCTCGTTTTCGCATGTACATCTATTGAATCAAAGAAGTTTTATGTCAAGAACATTTCATGTATAATTAGCATTTGAAGCTTTGTTATTAGTTTACAACCAATCAGAATTTGTGGCCCAGATGAAGTAAATTTTGAATTCAATGGTTAAGACAATGATTAGGATCAAATAAGCATATATACCTATACTGTGCGCTCAAAAATGAGTTGACTTTGGATTTTTGGTTTACATGGGAAATCGCACTTAACTTGAACTTCCAAAGGCGACTCAGCAGCTCCTCATTTTTGATCGCCCGTTAGATAAAAACCCAACCCTACATAACAAGCTACAGGATTTCGAGTTTGAACTACTTTTCAAAAATTCAAGTTACACACAACCTCAGCTAAGGTCCCTCAAATTTATGCCATATTTCGTCTTCTTAATTAGTGCTATTGGGTTACAACTGCTAGCTCAGCATTAGGTCACCCTGATCAGGACAACGTTTCGGCATCATTAAAATTAAAATGAGGAAGATTTTGGGATTTATTGTAGTCTGCAAATTAGAGTTGTTAATTAATTCGCCTCCTGATCGCAGTAGAGCCAATAGTATTGCGTGATTCGTGATAAAACATTAGCGTTTGGAAAGACGTTATTTTTAGACAACCGTCACATCCAGTATTTGTGTTTGGAAGGTAAAATATAGCAACGAGAGTTCCGGTAGTTATCGTTCAAAAAGCAAAAAGTTTGAAGTAAATAAATTATAACGTGTCGGTTTTATACACATAGCAAAAATACGGATTATTACGAAAATTAAAATGACGTAATAGACAGTTAACGTTGCGTAATAATTGTTTATGTAGAGCAGGTGTCGGCAAACTATTGAAACAAGATTTCCCAGTTTTGAAAGAGCCACAAAAAAATTTTCGTTTCAATACTATAGTATTTGGTTACATATATCATAATATAACACATATACTATGGTTATATACAGGGTCATGCAACAGTGCATCGGTGTCTTAGTTCATAGCTGGTAAAAAAGTATTTTAAAAAATCTTTTGTGCAAATATAATATCGCAGAGGCGTAGGAAGGGAGGGCGAATACTATCTTTGCTCCCCCAGTATATACAAAAATATGTATATAAAAAAAATAATAATAAAAATAATATATACCCACGTCATTTACAGAATTTTTTTGAATGTACAAGATTAAATAAAAAGGCGAATTTCGAAAAAGGAAACTAATTTTTTTAGATAAATGCGGAGAGCCGCAACTTTATATTAAAAGAGCCGCAAGTTGCCGACCCCTGATGTAGGGGGATAGAAAACTACTGTAATTTATCAAGAACAATTAAAGTCGGCGCGCTAATATAGGTTGCTATCACAAAGAACTGTTAAAACTGCTGTGTAAATTATTACTATCGTGAACCTAAAGAAGGGATTGAATACTGACTGTTCGTAGTCGTAGAATCATTTTAATTGACATATTAAAAAATTTGACGAACTTCAATTAATAGGTACAAATGGTATGAAAATTAAACGATATACTCAGCGGAATCATAATTAAAATTGAACTAAAAGAAATACAAATAAATCCCAATGGGAACGCAAGCAACAAAGCATTAGTTGAATTAGCGGTAGGTTCGGGAAATGAAATGTAGGAAAAGCAAATCAATACCCCCCCCCCCCGGAAGAAGAGCAAAAAAAGGATTTAACTTATATAGAAAGCGGCAAGGAACGCCGGTTTCCCAGCCAGCACAGTGTATTCTGATAAGGACGTCTAAAAATTAAAACTTCTTTAATTAATTGTGCGGCCTGCTGAAATGCGCGAAAAATCTGTAATTGGCTTCTTTTGAGAAATCGGAGGCTGTTTAGTGCAACTCATTTAATTAAATTTAATTAAATGACCGGATCAAAATGTCCAAATACCGCAGTCCAGTAATGCCCGTTGTTACCAGGAATTTGAACTAAGAGTGAATTTGGTAGCAATGGTTTATACTGTCACTATGCTTTTTTGGGTTTGGTCCAATTTGGACAAGAGGACACGTCGTCCTCTGTGGTTATTTACTACAACTTGTTGTCTTCGGCGCCACTGTCCAATTGATCGGTTAGTAATTTCTTGGTTAAATTGGTTCCAACGAAAGACTATGCGATGTCCATCGATATAATGTTGAAAATAGTGTCTTCGTGAACCCTGGTTTTAATGTACTCCCTATATTGTAACCGACGGAGTTAAGAACAGAGCTATTTCATTGGGTTCAATCAAATCTGCAATTATAAAAGCTTATCGTACATGGGATTGTGCGCCATCTTGTTGGAAGGCTGTAACGGGAGGCGGGAGCCCTTGAATTGGGTTGATTTTTTAAATTTTTATAAGGTTAGGAGAATGACCGATAGCTCTTGAATGTCTGTGATCAGGTCAGTTGTGAAATAGTTATTTACCTAACAAGTTCGGTAAGTTAATTTTCCCGCATGAGCACTTTGTTTGCAGCACGACCGTAGGGAGTGCTGCATTTAGTGCGAATGCGGGAAAATTCTTTCCGAAAGAGTTAGGTACAATATTTTTTGTAACGAATTACGTAAAAAAAGGTCAAAATTAATAAAGTTTTGTAAATTAGCTTTTTTTTAATCATGAGTTGGTAACACAATCATATGTTTGGTGGGTAACATAATTTTGTAACTACCCACTTTTAATAATGCACTGCTCACATTTAAAACTTCCACATCTTTGGTTAATACATATTTTGCCTTTGCAATGAGTGCTACTACTGGTCACGGCATTGCATCGTTTGCACTGAATATCTTGAGTTGCGTAAATACACTCGTTACATTTAAAATCCTTGGAAGCTTTGTGTGTGTTAATATGTGCTTTCTTAAACTGCATATGCGAATAGTTGCAGAATATCACTGGTCACATTTTAAGACGTTTTAACAATAAATTTTACTTTTTCTTGAGTTCCAATTCTGAAAAATAATTTGATTGCGTTATAAGTTCTTGTTTATATATTTACGTAAAACTTAGTTTACGTCTGTTTCCGATTAATCGCACTAAATACTCTCAACCAACGGTTTAATTGATTTTACAGCAGATGACAGTTAATCATGACATGACGTTCGTTGACTTCAATAAGTACTACCAACCGAAGAACGCGCATAACCCCTTCTCTCCAGCGGAAACTAAAAAACACCGCGATGCGGGAAAGTCGTTTTCCCGTGCATCGAGGATGCTTGGAAACATTATCTTTCCATTCAATGAGTACAAAAAAATGTTTACTCACAATCGGTTAGTATTATCTGAATTCCTAACCTTCATAGCGGTTGCGAAGCGACTCATTACTCACCTTAGCCGGGAAAGTAACTTTCCCGGCTAGCTGTCACTTTCCCGGCTAGCTGTCACTTTCCCGGCTAGCATCTGTCACTTTCCTTACCTGCAAATGCTATTCATATTATCCTTATATGAAACTTATACTAATAGTGACACCGCCAATGTAACCATTAATGTTTACAACAATAGCAAATTACGAAAAAGAACGAAACTATTTGCTATTGTTGTAAACATTAATGGTTACATTGGCGGTGTCACTATTATTGACAGTTAAAGTAACACCTTGTTGAATTATATACTTTACCTTAAATGATCGATTGTGAGTAAAATAGTATACAAACCTCGCTGGTCAGTGGTTCATAACCAACGCCTCGCGCTACCTTAAGCCCTCGGCGTAGGTAATGAACCACCTCCCAGCTCGGTATGTAATCTACTATTTCGCTTCAAGAGTCGTTGCTGCCTTTGTAAGGAATGATCAAGAGCTGATTTTTTGAAAGAAGACTCTTACACAACGAATCATTATCCAGATGAACTTGGTAAGGGATAAGTTTTTTAATGCTATACAGAAACGTGGAGATGAATTAGGGACTTGGGCCTCGTTGCAACGACGACCTGTTTCAAAAATGCAGGATATAAAATACTCACTGGCAACTGGTGCAGCACAATGAAATCTCCTAATCGCAGATGGGGAGAGACTAAAAGTAGTGAGCGCAGCAGCGGCCTTAATTTTCGAAGACATTCGATCTTAGGTGTACAATATCACTGATGAATACTCGCCCATTGACATGTTTTTGAATGATGTTGAAACAGTAATTCCACAAACTTTGCTCACTCTCTAGGCACCCGTTATAGCAAAGAACAAGAAACTTTGATAAATTTCCGGAAAATGCAATTTTTTTAAAAAGTACGTATCTTCTTAACTACCAGTCCTAGAAACAACATGAAAAACCT
The DNA here is from genome assembly GCF_008802855.1 of Photinus pyralis. Classification (NCBI taxonomy): domain Eukaryota; kingdom Metazoa; phylum Arthropoda; class Insecta; order Coleoptera; family Lampyridae; genus Photinus; species Photinus pyralis. The sequence continues at coordinate 2,687,994 of NW_022170596.1, forward strand.
AAGTTATAGGAAATTTAATTCTCTAACTACAACATTCAGTGGAACTCTTTTCCAGCTAAAATGCACCGAAGAGAAGATATAAGCGAAAATCAGAAGAAAGTTTCGACTTTTTTCGGTGTTTTCAATATGGCAGCGGGCGCGGAGGGGATGGAATTGTACGTTTTAGAACTACCGGACCGTTTGACAATGTGTAACCAAACTTCCGTATTAATGACCTTCCCGATTTTTTGAATTTCATTAACAGCCCTTCAAATATTTTTTTGAGTGATGGATGGTTTGACGCTAATTTTAATTACAACTTTTCTAACTTGAGCTCTACCAAGGCTCAAAATGCGCATTACCCAGACCAGAGCTCTATGACGGTCCAAAATAGATGTTGAATTTCCGCTCTTTGAAGGTTCGTATTAATAATTAATCTTCTCTTTCTTATAACCAACTAGTCCCGCCTTACCCATCAGCAAAACTTCGTTATGAACATGATTCAGCAGTTCCGTACCGTATTTCTCCAGAACCTCAGGTTATAGAGCGATACCTAACCCTATCACGCAATTGAAACGTCCCATGATACATCCTGCAACCTCCGACTTAAAAAAAATAAAACATATTTACGTAATAGAAAATTTCACGGAAAAAATTTCAACCCCAACGGGAATATACAGTTACAACCATCTATGAAATATTTGGGGATGCAATTTTATGCTATTTCAAACTCTGTTCACAATATTTAAACGGAATCCACATGGCAAATATTTTTTCCCTCAGTACACCCCCATCCCCGTTATAACTCCAATTGCTCTTGGGGTTTTGATAAATCGAGGTTTTCTGCATTCTGTACTGTAAAAATACTTATCAAATAAATCTATTACACACTTCGTAGGTCTCAATTTCAATATTTCATACCTTAAACGCAGCGCTATAAGCACAAAGGGACAGTGGTGGGTCTCGACGGGGTAGGTTTTGGTGGAAAAAGTTAAACTGTTTGACAGTTAACTATAGATATAATAAACTAATGTTATAGCTACCAAACCGTTAATGATATTTTAATTGCAATGCTTGCGTAAACAAATTTAAATTATTATAAAATTACAGCCTTGCCGCTGTTTTGTTGATAATGATAGGGAAACTTGTGCCTATGCCGTTCGTGATTTAGTAATTAACTAGGAGAAAACTACGTATGTGTTACTAACACTGTTAGTTTAAAATGCTAACTACTTTAATAACTTAATCTAAGGCCGATGAACACATTTTTCGGTCGATTTACAACATACAGTGTAACGAAAGCTTCTCAAATTACTTTTCTTGTGTACGTACGTAATTTTACGTTTACGTTAATTTTTCCAGAAAAAATATTTAAATTCACAAATTGAGACATAAAATCGACAAAAGTAACGAGGAGCTATTCGTAAGTAATTCCACAGGTGTTTCAGTACACCGGATATATGGGTGGAAGGTCATTATAGCTGACTGGGTTTCTATTGTTTGTGTTTCCTGCTTCCTACTGTTTCTCTTATTCAACCATAGCTGGAACATTTTATGGACTTAATCAACGGTTACATGTCTTTAACTTATTACAATACCAAACGTGTCTAATTGCTAACTCTTAAGAGTCTTTTTTTTATTGTACAGGTTAATCGAGGTTAACGGCAAGATCGTTTTAAACAAAACTCGCGAGGATTTAACGAGACTATTGGCGGCCGCTCCAGATCCAGCCCAAATAGTGTTACTCCGAAAGAACGAGCCGTCGAAGAAAAACCACGCTCACAAGTCGCCATCGTCCGACGAAGTTGCGACACTCAGAAGCGAATTAGGGGTCGTGCGAGAACGCGCGGAGGAAACGCAAAAGGTGAAAGATAACTTGGTTTCTGATAACATCCGCTTGACGCACAGGATATCCTACTTGGAGGAACAGGTATGATAAATAGCCCATCGTAATTTTACGCTTAACATTTTTGTAGGTCGCTGAACTGCTTTCCAGAAAAAAATCGGAACATAATGATGTCGTTGCAAAAAGCCCAGTGTTGACCTCCACCGTTAAAACTAGCCATAATGTAACTAATATAAACATTAGCGCTCCACCACAAAATAGGCCACCTAGCGCCAACAGCGATTTGCAAATTTTTCAAAAAGGTCCCCAGGTCACTGCCTTGGTTGCGAATTTACCGGGCTTAGAAGCAACCCAGGAATCGCATACGTCCCTTCCGATAAGGTCGAAAAGTAGCATGTCGAATGTTTCCAACACGCACATTCCTGCCCCCAGCCCTCAGAATGGAGAAAATCACTCTTGCCATAGATCTCATCGTCACCGCCATCGGAGTCCGAAAAACAAAACCTCGCGCGATGGAGGAGATCCCTCTGTTTATAAAACTCACTACCATTACGGACAGGAGAAGGAGTACTATGTAGATTCTCGAGGTAAAGAGCAACAGAAAGTAATCGAGTATACTTCCAAAAGTTCTCTAATGGACCAAAATTACAAAAAGGCATCTATGATTGTGCACGATCTTACAAAAGCGAAAGAAAATGGATACGATAGCGTATACGAAAAGCACAAACAGAAATGTATCACCGCCTCAGAGAAGTACAACACGCACCTTCTGAAACATTACAACGCGAGGAAATCGGCGAGCGTCTTAGATTTTCGGTCCCAATCAAACTCAAAGTACAAAGAGTCTCGGAGCTCTGAACGTCTCGACATTTCCGACAACGATAAAACTCCTCTCAAACATTTCAATCATCGAAAAATCATGGACTGTCGCAGTGTTAAATCTCTCGATTTTGACAGTGATACCAACATGCCGCGCAGAGATAAAGTAATCGACTATACATCCGAACCCATCGAATCCTTCGACAAACCTCATCACCTGCACCCCACTTACCTAGAGAACATAAAACCGAGACCGATGCCACCCAAAAAGCCACTCAGACTCTCGCTGCACAAAACGCAAAGCTTGCAATCCGTCGAGACGCCCGTCAATACACCAAACGGATCGCCCGACAACAACGCTTTGAGAAAACCGACAAAACGTAGCCATAACGGTGACTCTCAGTATGCGAAAATCGACGGTGAGCACGGGCAAAAGGAGTATATCCACAAATCCGCGTTGAACGGTTTATCGGCGCTTAAGTGGTCTCACTTTAGCTCTTCGAAGTATATTGAAAATGGAAAGTAATTTCCTATTCCTATGTGATCATTGTTGTACAAAATGGTTTTCCTCAGTTACTATATACTGCTAGTGTATAATATAGTTTTAATAAAGATCTCTATTATTTTATTGTATCGTTTTGTGTTCGCGACCTTTGTCAAGGTTTTACTGACTTTTGTCTCTACCAAATCCGGAAATTTATTTATTTATTTATTTATTTATTTATTTATATTATTTATTTATTTATTTATTTATTTTCTATTTTGAGTAATTTACAAATATCTTTAAATGTGGTGGATATGAATTCACTTCCTAAATCAGTTGCTATCATTTCAGGGATACTGTACCGTAATATAAAATTTTCTACGAAAGTTTTAGCTACAACGCAATATGTATTTATTTTCACCCTGATTTTCACTCTCGTCGGGTTTTAAAGGATCTACCAGATCGAGATAAATTTTTTGGAAAGCTGCTTGAGCTGTAGATGTTATGCACAAAGGCTGTTTTTTTAATTATAGAGTACTTACATTTTTGACAAAGTTCACATTTCTTAACAAATTTTTCAACATCTCTTTGTAATCGTATCCAAAGATATAATAACGTTTTATATTATTTACCATTCGGTTTATTCCTGCGTGTCCCCCTGTCGGTAAAATGTGAAAATCATTTAAAATTAATTGCCTTTCGTCCTTATTATCAATTTTTTCTACGTCTTGAATTACGCAAATTTTTAGGTCTGTTTCCTTAATTATTTTAATAATTGATGCGTCATTTCACTTACTTATACAACCTTGCGAGCTCTCGTATTTTTAATAATAAATATCTCTCGTATTTCAAATTTTTCCGTAATCTTACAACGATTTCCCTAGGGATAATATCGCTGATCGAGTCTTCTGATTTACGTACCTATATAACATTAGCCTGCTTATCGTATACGGTATAGGTATACTAGATTATTCATCTTATAAAATTTACTGTCATGACATTTTCTATTACATTGTTTTGCTAGGTTAAAGAACATTTCATTTCCTGTAACAACAATTAACTCTACTGCTTTTTCCGGTATTTTAACTAATTCGACGATTCCGGGGTGATCAAATCCTTCCTCATCGATAGCTAAAGTTTTTTCGGGGTTGTCCTCCTTTCTATGTTTAGTTTGCGCTCTAGTAACAACAAACGCTTTATTATTTATTTGAGACATATTTTTTAATTCCTCTGAGTCAGTTACAATACGCGACAATGCGTCTGCTAAAACGTTATCCTTTCCTCTTACGTAATTAACTGTGAAATCGTATTCTTCAAGTACTAGTCTAAATTTTGTGAGCCTATTAGATGGATTATGCATACCAATTAAATATTTAAGTGGCTTATGGTCAGTAAAAATTGAAAATTTTCTGCCGAATAAATAAGGTCTAAATTTTTTCACTGCAAAAACTATCGCCAACAACTCTTTTTGTATTGTGCCATTGAGTATTCAGTATTCACTCAACGATTGTACAGTAATTTTTCTCTGCGTTATTTAATGTTCGACTTGCATATGCAATTGGTTTATCGTTTTAGTTATTACACAAACTGCACCTAACGCTACATTCGATGCGTCAGTTTTAATAATAAATTTGTTTTGTAATGAAAAATTTGGATACTCTAAAAATGGTGGATTTATTAAGCAATCTTTTAATTTTTCGAAAGCTAATTGACATTCTTGTGTCCAATTGACACCTTTTTTCGTTAAATGATTTAATGGTGACGCTATTTCCGAAAAATGTGGTATAAATTTTCTGTAGTAATTTGCAAATGCCACATACCTCTTAACTTCTGCCCCATTTGTTGGAACAGGGTAGCTACGCATAGCTTTAATTTTCTCTGGGTCTGGTAAAGTGCCTTCTGCAGAAATTACATGTCCTAAATACAAAATATACTTTTTTAGAAATTCGCATTTATTTGGGTTTAATTTTAATTCAACTTTTCGGAGCCTATGTAATACTATAATTAAATTTCGATTATGATCTTGAAGACTGTTTCCAAAAACAATTATCATCGAGATAAATAAAACAAATAGGTATATCATAATTTAATCCGGACATTGCAAGTGTCATTGCACGTGAAAAAGGACTTGGACTAGTTGTTCAACCCATGGGTGCTCTAGTCATTTGAAAGTGACCTTTAGGCGTTGTAAAAGCTGTGCATTTTCTAGAGGATTTTTCTAATTCTAATTGGTAATAGCCTTGATATAAATCTAAGTATGAAAAATAAATTGCGCCTGACAATGCGTCTAAAATTTCGTCTATACAAGGTATACAAGGTAATTATGTATTAAGGGCATAATAGTGATGTTTATATTTTCGAGGGCTACGAGTTAAAAAGCTCGAGGGCCAATAGGCCCGAGTAGGTATTGACAATTAATAATTGACGTTTCTAATTTTCAATGACCCGCAAATATTTGTTTGTTTTGTTATTAGGTACGTATAAATTCTTTGGAACAATTAAGATTGGAGCGGACCAATCAGATTTTGTGGGTTCTATTATATTATTTTGGAGCATATTATCAATTTGCTGATTTAGTTCGTCTTTTCGGGCATAAGGTATTCTGTATGGTTAAATATATATGCTTGAGTTGCATTTGGCTTCACTTGAATGTTTTGCTTACACACGTTTGTTACGGTTAATGGGTCATTTTCCATATAAAATACGTCTGCAAACTTAGGACATATTTTATGTAGGTTTAATTTTTCTTGCTCGTTTAATGAACTTACGTTTAATAATTTCAATAATTTCTCAGCTCGTTCGACTGATATTTTTGGTTTACTTAATTTATGAAATTCATAGTCAGAAAATTCTTCAAATTTTGGTTTAAAATTCTTAATTGAAATATCCCTATCATTAGTGTTTAAAATTCTAACTGGTACTAAATTATCACTATTAGGCTTAGCTATTGTGCCTCCTACGAACACTCCTTCTGAAATTTGTTCAGATTCTATTACACATTCCTCTTTCATGTTACAACGAAAATACTTAATTACTTCACATCGAGCCGATATTTGAGTATAAATTTCGAATTTTGATATTAATGTTACAATTATTCTTTCATTATTTAGTTGAAAGGACGCTTAAAATTTTTCATAATCCAGAATCGCCAAGTATTTACCAAAAAAATCTTGACCTAATATTCCTTGCATTTCCTTTGAAAAATCATTCACGACCAAAAATGCACGATGAATCACGATATTTTTTATTGTGAAGTGCATTTTTAATGAACCTAATGAATATACTGAACCGTTTAATCCTTATATTCTAATCCTCTTATGGGTATTTATATTTTGCCTTAAATTATTACTTAAACTACAAATAAAAATAATGCTGATTGAGGATCCCTAGGAGGACCCACTATCTAACAAAGGTTTTAATTCTTCTGTTCCTAAGTTAATATTTATACAATTTAATCCGTTCATACTAAAAGTTTTCTCTTTTGAAATTTTACTGGGGGTCTCTAAAAAATTCTTTAGATTGCGCCCCGTAATCATTTCCTTCGTTAACGTAAAAATTTTGCCGTGTTGCGCCCCTGTAATTTTGTCTATATTTATTGAAAAAAGTACCTCTACTTCTTCCCTGGTAACCTCGAAATTGATGATTCCGATAACAACTGGGATTATAATTACTAAAAGATTTTTGCTGGTTGTCGAATGAGTTTTTATTTTTCCCTACCGCATTTATTAATAATAATAATAATAATCTTTATTGTTGTTAAGACAAAAAAAATTTTGTTTACAAACGTCAATTTAGGAAAAGATAAAAAACAAGGGACAAATACATTTAATGACTAACTTACATTGAAATCGGATGAAGACCATTATTGACAATTCAAAAATTCGTTAATGTCGTAAAAACTTTGTTTTTTTTTAATGATTTAATTTTATTTTTGAAAATTTTGGATGGTAGCCTTACTACGTCGCTAGGTAATTTGTTTAAAAAGCGAGGACTGTAATAATTGACCCCATATCTAATGCATTGCAATCTCATATATTGATGCCTCACCAGTTCACCACCCCTGATTTTGCATTGTATCTACCGTTGTATTGACGCCCTCGGTAATATGACCTCTTATTTGATATGAGGTCGCATGTGCGTTTACGTCTTTGTCGTTCAATTCCTCATCTTTCGCCCCGCTAATTGCATCTTTTAAAGTTTCGTAACTTCTAGCCTTAATAATAGTTTTTAAATTAGGATCTTTTAATCCGTTTGAAAATGCGTTAATTGCTAACTTTTCATTTACTTTAGATAAAACCTTAATTGAATCGTCAATTTATTATTCCTCCTTTCAAATTATTTATTAGACTACCTACATCGGACGCCAAATTATTACTACTTAACTAGTAGTCCAATCTTGGAACTGTTTGAAATTATGGATTCTACAGGCCACAATCTATAAGAAAATTTTTTTTCCGGGTCGATCTGAGACAATTTTTTTCTCAGGCCTCAAAAAAGGCAGTGTATAACCTTCCTTTTTTGCCAAAAATCGACTGCACCAACATTTCTCGGGAAAACACCGTTTCTTATTAATTTTGGTGCGTAGAATCCAAAACTATTCGTACTTTTTCGATCAGACTTCTCAATCAAAAGTTATGGACTAGAAACCAATGTAAAAAAAAATTCAAAGGGTTGTAACTTTTGAACTAGTAGTCCAATCTTGGAACTGTTTGAAATTATGGATTCTACAGGCCACATTCTATAAGAAAATTTTGTTTCCGGGTCGATCTGAAACAATTTTTTTTTCGCGCCTCAAAAAAAGGCAGTGTATAACCTTCCTTTTTTACCAAAAATCGACTGCACCAAAATTTCTCGGGAAAACACTTTTTCTTATTAATTTTGGTGCGTAGAATTCAAAACAATTCGTTCTTTTTCGATCAGACTTCTCAATAAAAAGTTATAGACTAGAAACCAATGTCGAAAAAAAATTCAAAGGGCTGTAACTTTTGAACTTGTAGCCCAATCTTCTTATTCTTATTCTTAAGGATATAACTGGTATAAGAAATTTAGGCAAAACAACCCGTAAAATGATAAATTGCATGGTACATAAAAACATCATTCAAAGAAAATTCATGGTCTCGGTCCCAGCGAAGAATCTGAACTGTATGCGCTACTCCCTTCGCGGAAATGGATTGTTAATCAAATAAACCGGTACAACAGAATATCGAAGGATCTTCAGTATTACCATAACTTTTGTGATTTTAACCTTGCAACTTCGACCCATATCAAATTCCAATGTCTTCGTCATTGAGATAATGCTTTTGGTCTTTTTCCCAACGATCTTGATGCATAACGACATTGACATGATTTGATCAAAATACATGTAGCCTCAGAAAAAGAATCAAACACACCTGGTTATCAAATGTGCAGTGACGTACTCTTTCGGCATCAGGAGAATGTGTTTAATGCGTTTGAAAGCTTTTACAACTACAAATTCATGTGTAAAGAATAATTTTGGGTAGGTACGTTTTGCTCTAAACCTTTCGACCTAGTAAGTAAAACTAACACAACTTTTCAAGATTTATTAATAACACCTATTTATAATATCACAGTCTTTAGTTACTAAACCGTAATTTATGTACCTATCTAAAATACTATACTACCAAGGGCGCCAAACTCCATCACCGTTATTCTCACTATAATCATCTTGAAATTGTCCTTCACTTTCGGGAGCTACATTTTGCAAACTAGAAGGCACGACAAATGCCAAATCCCCATTCTCCAATCTCGTCGGGATTAAAGTTACTCCGACTTTCAGTCCACTATCGGACGAACTATCGGCAGGACGTATAAGGATTTCGTTCGTTTTGACGGGACGCGTTCCCTGAATTTGTCCTAATTTGTTGTGTAAATGCTGCAGATAACGGACTGTCATTTCCAGGATGTCGGCCTTTTCGAGTTTCGTCGTTCTTTGACCGTTTCGTTTTGGCGTCGATTCCTTAAGCGTTGTCTTCGAATCGAGCAGAATTTGTTTCAGCGTTTCCAAACTGTCGTTGATCCTGGCGCGACGTTTCTTCTCCATCAGTGGTTTACGGATCTGCAAAAATGCACCCGTTAGAAACTACAATTGATAATTGATACTTTTTCATAAATAATACCATTAGGAAATAAACTAAATCAAATTTAGAGGGTTGAATTCTCAAATAATTAGTGAAAATGTGAAAAGTGTTTTGGTGAAATTCACGATCGTTTTTCTATGCATAATTAAAATGTATGAAGTTCTCTTAATTAGATCCCGAAAATTCCTGTCCGGGGTTCGGATCAGATTAGGACTTGATTAAAACTGCTAAATACACGGTAGCGTGGAAAATGCAATGTGGCATATTTTGCACATACTTAGGAATTGATTTATTACCCTAACTCTGATTTGATTCGTAGGGCAGAATCGAAGAAAACGAATGAATTTAAAAATTAAAGCTGGCTCTTTTTAGTTACTATACGCCATTTTGTAGGCGTAATTAATCACAAAGGAATGAAGAGGGACCCGTCGGAAGAAATTATTCATTCATTTCTTTCTGGGCTGCTGAAGTATTAAAACTCAGAATAAACAATTCTTTTCGGTCTTTCAAATTGAGTGACGATATAATTTTTTAATAATAGTATATTATATACTGAGGGGCTAAAGTGTGTGTTTTAATCCCGAGGGTGTAGATTGTTGCCCGAAACGTAGTTGATGGCAACAAGCACCCGAGGGATTAGGACGCACTTTAGTCCTGTGGTATATACGCTATTTCTTGTACTCCGGTAATCAGCTACGGCAATTTCAATGTTTGATTGATTGTAGGATCAATGTACCTGGTAATGTCAAATTGTGACCGTATAACTATAAATGTCAGTTTAATTTAAAGATTCTAGTTTAAAACTACGGCGTACAAATGATCGTTTAAAACTCTGAAGAACAAGCTATAAGGAAACCTACTGCCTTCCAAATTCAAAAAGGTGTATGGAAAACGGTATAATAAGTGTAAAATATGGTGCAAGAATAAATATGTACAATACAGGTAACCATTAATCATTAAATTGTGTTTGACAATTCGGTGTGTACTGTCACTTTTTGTCCCGCGTCGCGTATTTCTCCCTCCGGGAGAAAAAATTGCACTTTTAGTCCCTTAAATAAATGACAAAACACGTTGATTTAGTCCACGGAGTACAAAAGAGTCTGTGTCGCGTTCTGAAGATCGATAGCAAACCGTTTACAGCGTTTTTACACGAGGGTGACCTGTAATTTTCCCCGAGAATGAATTGTGGTACAAACATTATTTGCTTGGGTCGCATTACCAACCTGCCTTGTTATTAGTAACTTATTCAGTTGTGCTTTTTGAATAATATATGATTTGTGATTGGTGTGCGCCGTATTTTAATATAAAACGTAGTTTCCAGTTCGACGTCGATTTAGAAGTATATGTCAATGGAGAGTTTCTATTTCGGGAGTTTCTTCGTGTATGTGGTGGTCGGTTCGCCGTTTTTGCAATTCAACGCTAATTCTTCGGCGCATGTTTGCACTCATCGAGTGATACAAAAAATGTTTGTCGAATCTACGTTCTTAAATGTGATAACGGACGGTAGTCAGCTGTGCATAAGCAGTTTATTTCACGAGGAAGTAGTAATTCCACACACAATATTAAACGTTAATGAGAAGTTCAATCGAACTTCATTTTTTTCTTATGGTGATGATTTTGTGCTATGCGGAAAAGGTGGTAAGGAGCTTTCTTTGTCAATGAACTCCATGGCCAAGATACGAGATTTTCAAAGAAGAGGGCTTGGAATTATTCGCCTATTACTCATAACGGGTGAAATAGATTTAAATATAGATTCGTTATACGGCGCACTTTGGGTAAATGGTGTATACAATGTAGCAGTAATTAACAGTGGACCAGAGGAAATGTTGTACGCAGCAGATTGGTATGACCCAGCGAATAATTGTGGGAAAATGGCAACTTATTTCAAGTCTCAAGATTGCAACGAACCGATTACAATAATTGGTCCAATCACTGCACTAAACCTTAACAGGTGTCCAGTAACATTACTAGTACGGCAACCCGGTCGCGGACTGTTCTATCCTGGTGCGCAATACGAATTTTTTCTTGTTAAACTATTAGCACACCGTCATAATGGAACGTTTGTCACAGTACCATATAGAAATTTGGAAGAAAGGTTTAACCACATGATGACTCACCAGATTATGTTGCAACCTTCAAATGCCCTAATCTTAAATCGTTATGGCTTATCTCATGCCACTTACAGTTGCGAAATAATTTGGATAGTGCCAAAATCTGGAGCCGTTCCCGCAATGCTTAAAATATTTCTGACTTTTCGATCGGTTCTGTGGTTTATGATCATGGTGGCAATTCTCGTGACCACGATTGTCTGGTGGTGTATACTGTCATGGAATAAACGCAACTTGAACTTCGAAAACTTGACAATGGCGGCAACTGATGTCATCTCGCTTACGATATTTGCGCTGGTTGCAAACGTACCAGGAGGGTTTACCTTACGTTGCATTTTTTTATCATACGTTATTTACATTATTCATATTAATTGCGGTTTTACAGCAAATTTGATTAACATACTGACCGTTCCACGATACCAACATCAAATTAATACCTTACAAGAATTGGCAGATGCGAAGTTACCTATATACATGGATTTAAGCTTTATGAATGCATATTTCAACCCTAATCGTTCTAAGTGTAATCTTTATAAACAATTACAAAGGTCTTTGGTTCCAATCCATGGCGGCTACATTAAAGTTTTGGAAAATATACATGAACACGGTGACCGTGCTGTAATAATGGTACATGAAGAATTCTTGCAATGTCAATTCCTGATGAAGAAAAAATTGAATGTACACCTAATTACCGACAGTAGTGTAACAGGAAGAATTGAATACGCGCTACACTATTACCCCCAGCATCATTTTTTCCCGTACGTAAATCACTTTCTAGATTTGATGAGAGATTCTGGAATTGGGCGCAAGCAATTGAGTGATTATGAAACTAATTTTACGAACGAACGAGATATTTTCAATATTGAGCCACCAGCAGCAGTGGTCTTAACATTAGGCCATCTTTCTTTCACGTTTGTCTTGCTTGGAATAGGCATCATCCTGTCTGGAGCAGTTTTTTTAATAGAACTTGTAGTGCACTCGTATTCATCTCACTAAATAATATATTTGTGTAAAGATACCTATGCAATCACACATATAATCGTGTTGTATTACGAAGATTAATTAATAATCACAATCTTATAAATTTACCACTTTGTGATATTGGATGTTTGTTGAAATATAGATCTGCAATTAAAACCTGTATTTATTTGTATTTTTTATTTTGGATTGTTAAAACGGGCATGGGTAACTAATTCGCCAGTCACCAATGTTGTAGGGATGCCGACGTTTTTTATGGTATATAAGTAGGTACCGTTTAAATGTCATGCAATACTTCGTCACAAATGTTACTTGAAATATAGTTGTCACGGATGGCTGTTTCACGCAAACCGTTACCTAATAGCAGAGTACCCTCTTTGCTAATAGTGTATTATATACTGACGGCCGGTTGCAAGAAAGCGAATTATAATCGAAATCCAAGATTATTTGCCAAATCCGAGATTAAACAAAAATTTTGGTTGCATGATCAAGTATTGGATTAAACTAATCTTGATTATTCTAATCTAAGTTTATTCCTACTATAATCCCTGATTACGTTGGTTTTGGGTTGCATGAATCTGTAATCCTACATTTGTCATTGATTAAATCAAAATTATTCTAATTCGTCAAATCGGAGAATTAAACTGGAATTATAACGATAGAACTAGGGAATGCAATCCCGCGGCAAAATTTTGATCCCGGTATTTGCGGGATCGTTTATGTTAATTCCGCGGGATCCCGCAAAATTTTAAATGTATTGGGAAATATGCAATTTTGTGCGGATTAACCGAATATTCTCCAACAAAACATATCGTATTTCACGGAAAGGATGCGTCACATCCGCTTTCGGCCTCCACGTTTATCTGGATTTCTAGAATATTCACTACAATTAATACAGCCATACTAATACCATTTTGTATTATACTATGCTAATACTAAAGTTTTTATAAACCATCGATGAGTATACAGGGTGTTTTAAATTGAGTAGGACTGTTATCTCTGTTATTGTTATACTTACAGATTCGGTTAAATTGGCAAAGTTGTGTAGTTTTTGATGCTGGTGGATATTTCGACGCGATATTTTGAAAATATAGTTCGTTTCGTAGATAATTGGAAAAAAAGTGAAAATCGACATTTTTAAAAAGGTCAATATTTTAGTAACAAAGAGAGCTATCGAAGAAAGTTTCAAATAAAAGTTGCAAGATTCGATCGTATAAATTAAATGGACGTAGAAAAAAATTTTCAAAATGGCGGTTTTCGAGATATTGATTTACGGAGGACCTGTACGTATCTGCACTTCTCCGTTACGCGTTTTATTAATAAATTTTAAACAACGTCGTAAATTTTGCAATTCCGCAAATCCCGCGGGATCCCGCTTAATTTCTGTACGGGATTAATCCCGCAAAAATGCTGCGGGATCCCGGTATTTCGAGATCCCGCGATCCCGGTATTGCATTCCCTAGACAGAACGTAGCAATGTCAGATAGGTACATCATTATCAAATCTGGAAAGCGACAAGGATGAATTGGTTTTGCCTAGGCCAAGACTTTTTAGAGACAGGGCAAATCCAATGGAAAATTATGATGATCTCGATTTCAAACAGCGCTTCCGATTTTCAAAGACCCGGTACGGAAAATGTTGGACCTTGTTGGGGAGAATTTGAAAATGAGTATTGGGTTTCGATGCAGACTTGAGAGGGCGTTAGCAATTTTTCTCCAACATAGATATATAAATACCTAGATACAGCCATCCTTAACAAACGTACCTCGGTTTTTAAAAAACATATCAAAGAAATTTGTACATCTCTCCATTACTTTCTAACCAAGATGAAACATGTTCTATCTCTTTTTATTGCATTAACCACTATGTCGTACGCGAATCGGACGCTTGAAACAAACTTAGCGCGTCCCATAAGTCATGTGACAGTTGACCCATTTCACGATAGCGCGAAATCCAATCTAACTAAAAATATTCGCCCTAAACATGATGGGCGGTTTTTTCACTAAATATTATGTAATTATTGCGTTATCAATTGAATACGAATAACATTAGTGCTTGCCATAATGATAGACGCGTCCATAATTGTTATTCCTGAAATAGTTTTATTACATCGAACTACGCCATTCAAATTTGGGATAATGTTTACCCTGTTTGGCATGATGTGCTGCATTGAATTCATTGCTGGCTTGCAGAATATCAAAAAAACCGTAAGTAAGTAAAGTTTATGTTCAACATTTTAATTTTAATTGCATGGTTTTAGGCGTAATGGTAAAGGAAATTGTTGCGACAGGAAGTGAATTCGTTTCCAATTATTATTTTGGCCTATATGATGTTGATGCAGTGCGTTTGTATCATGATCACAAAGAAGGATCCGTCCAATATTCTTAGGAAAACGAGTTTTTAGACTGTGTGTGCGTGCAATATCAAATTTTGGTCGCTACGCGTCTTGCCTACCTTTCGGCATATGTCCATTCGGTGGGGTTTCTTTTTGAAATTATAGTGCTAATTGTAGTAAGTAAGCTACACGTGTACATTTATTTAAAATAAATACAACACCTTAACAATGATATCCAATTGGTGATAATACTCATTTAGTGAACATTCATTACGTTTGTAAAAGCTCACAATCCGAATCATCGTCAGATGAAATTTATCATCACTGTCATTATTAACACTTAGGTATTATAAAGTTCAGCAACATCAACCAAATATAACTTCTCTTTTAAATTAATCACTTTCCACATGTTCACACACTTTCTTCCAGTTGTCAGCTGTAATTTTTTCAAATTCTTCATTTGCCAGCTTTATAAGTAACATCTTCCATTTTAAATGTAACATTTCTTGCTGCTATGCGATTTAAATAAATAAAAAGGCGGTTTATTTATGTTGTAAAGTCTCAAATCTGATAATTTTCTGTGTGATTTGTGCTAACAATTTGATTGACAGTTATAATAAATAATGCGAATCTTGTCTTCCATGCTCAGGGTACCTCTATAAAGGATAGCGCTATACGTAATTAATGTGCCGAAAGTGATGGTAATAGATGGTACGTCCTTTTGAACTATGTTGGGGTATGGCTGTATCTATGTATTTATATATCTATGTTCTCCAAGTATCATTTTTTTTCTCGCACGATGGTCCATTTGTTACCTTACTTTCTACTATTGTTGAAAAACTGAACTGTATAGGTATATTATTTTTTTATCATCAGTTATACAGAAATTATACAATAAAATTACAATACCTATCTATACTAATTATACTTACTAACCTGTTGATCGTTTCTAATAGAAACTCTTTCTCTACCTCTGTGCAATTTTTGCACTTCTCCTTCCTCATTTTTGTTGATGTGATCCGTAACCGTGATCAAAGATTTAACACTACGCTATCACCTCACAAACGTCAAATTAGTGCTGTGTCAAAATAGGGGTGAATTCACAACGACCTGGCGTTAGATTATAATAATTCTAGAATTTCAAAATCTAAGATTCGATTAAGTACGAGAAACCCGATCGTGGACTAATCTCGGCTTATATCATAGAACAACAAACTTAGAATGGAAACTGTAATGTAATGTAAAAATGACGCGCCATCTCGTGTATGTTCTCAGCAGCTTTTGCGTGAATGGCGCCAAATTTAAATATTAAAATGTAAGCTACGTCCGCATTATACTAATTTCTCCGGATCTGTAACAATAACATTGGATTTGACTAGCTGAAACCTAAAAGGTAAATGAATCCAGCCAGTGAAGTCCAATTGTGTTTGTTAGGGATCCAAATGAATTCAGTTTAATGCGGATGCACCTCACCAGTCAGGGCCTTCAAAGAGTACAGGGTACTTGTTTTATAAGTAACAACTCCAATTAATCCAATCAAGGAGTTATATTTAATTTAATATGATTATACAAGATACAAGATCAACTTCATGGAACTCTACTGTATGATGCTCTCGAGATCGCTCTAAAAACAAAACATGTAGCAATTTATTACAATTCAATTAGTGTTACCTGCTAAATATAATGTGCGAACTGCCACACGCTTTAAATCTCTTCGTGTTCCAGGTTCTAAAGGGCAGCCAGAAAAATGACGTTCACAAACCAAAAACTGTTGTGTAAATTTCTTCCACATTATATTCTAAACCAATTCTTAAAAACTTCGGGCTCCATTTTTGGGAAACGTCTTCACAATTTGTCACACAACATTTACGTTCTCGACTTGTATATGCATAATTCATTGTAAATAATGAATAGTAATTATACTTAAAGCACAATAAGCCGTCAATCAAAATTCAAAATTCAACTGTCATAATGGCGCACACGCACTAAAGTCACTAGATTTAGTAACTTTAACACGAACGCTAACTATGCGCCATCTATTGAATGTTCTCCAAACTAATTATATTTGTACTCAGTTGTTCCCGTTTACGTTTCCCTTCTAAGTTTTTTGTTCTGGGGCTTATATGTAACTCCGGATTTCCTAATTCATGTATATTCCAACCGTCTTGCAACCGGCCGTGAGGGACTAAAGTGTGTGTTTTAATCCCGAGGGTGCAGCACCCGAGGGATTAGGAGGCACTTTAGTCCTGTGGTATATACCCTATTTTTTGTACTCCGGTAATCAGCTACGGCAATTTCAATGTTAAAGTGCAAATTTGAAAGAAAAAATTTGATTGATTGTAGGATCAAATATACCTGGTAATGTCAAATTGTGACCGTATAACGATAAATGTCAGTTTGATTTAAAATTCTAGTTTAAAACTACGGCGTACAAATGATCATTTAAAACTCTGAAGAACAAGCTATAAGCAAACCTACTGCCTTCCAAATTCAAAAAGATATATGGAAAACGGTATAATATAAGTGTAAAATATGGTGCAAGAATAAATATGTACAATACAGGTAACCGTTAATCATTAAATTGTGTTTGACAATTCAGTGTGTACTGTCACTTTTAGTCCCGCGTCGCGTTTTTCTCCCTCCGGGAAAAAAATTGCATTTTAGTCCC
The DNA here is from genome assembly GCF_008802855.1 of Photinus pyralis. NCBI lineage: Eukaryota > Metazoa > Arthropoda > Insecta > Coleoptera > Lampyridae > Photinus > Photinus pyralis. The sequence goes on from NW_022170596.1 coordinate 2,705,309, forward strand.
TTAAATGAATGACAAAACACGTTGATTTAGTCCACGGAGTACAAAAAAATTGTTATACATACACGATACCATAATTAGCAGTTACCACAATCACGGTGGAAGGGTGTGTTCGCGACTAGAGGAGCTCTATATTCTCTCTGTATTTATTGGGCCATGGCCGGTTTTCATGTTACCGTTAACTTTGTCTAGTTTTCATGGAGACAAATATATGTATCAGATAAGTTTAATTGACACACGTAAAACCGATCATGAATGGTCGATTTGCCCACCTTCCGTTAAAGTTCACATATTTGTATTTGGGCGAACATAGACTTTAGGAGTCTCGTTTGTTATTGCTACTGTAGAGTTCTAATAACAACTTTTACTAATGATAAACTTCGCGGCAGGGGCGCTGGGTGCATTGAGTAGCTCGATAACTCTGTTGTTGCTCCCAAGCCGAAACAAAAGAAGAGGGAACCTTCAGACCAGATTAGCACTTTAGAACCCAGGATGTGTCTCGGCACAAGAGAATAAAAACTCACCACTATGCAGACAACTACCTCATAATACTTACATAGAGAGACGCATTGGTATCTAAGAGGGTATAAAAATATTATATCACAGAACTTCAGAATAAAATTCTCTATCGAATAAGGATACCTATAAAAAATACAGTTCCGTTTAAAATAACAAAGTTGGTATCCACAGTTTGTGAACCACTGGTTGAAAAAAATTCTTTTTCGTGCTCAATAAAGTAGTCTTGTAGAAATTGTTGGTTAATTAACTCGGGTCGTATAGTTCTCGAGATCACAATAGTTGACAAAATAAAATGAACACCCTGTATACGATTGCAAGGGTTTTAATCATAATTGTAGTTTTTAAAAAAGGTGTGTTTTGCATCTACAAGATGCTAATAATTAATTGATCAACTGAAAATCTTTGCATCTTTGCATTGGTTTTATTTTAAATTTTATTTTTGTTTCAATAATAGAATTTCCACTATTTTTGCATTTAGTAAATAACGTAACCTAAATAAAACAAATATTAATAACACCATTGATAAATTTAAGCTAACGCCCACGTGAAACTTTATTTGGATTAATGTTTTAATTAAGATTCAAGTTCCCTGTCTATCAAAATCTAGAAAAAGAGGGCAAAAAATTCCGCCCTGTAAATAATAACGGAGCACCAAATCTCTTTCGGCAATAAAATCGTATAGGCACCTAACATCTCTTTATGCGAAAGTAATTGCAGGTGGGTGGTTACTTTTCCCGAAAGGATACATAGCTAATAACAGACGGGCGAAACCCAAGTTCAGTTAACACCCTTATAAAGTTGCAGTAGTTCAAATCAAAAGACAAAGTTTCCCAACAGTAATTTAAGGGGGATGTAATTGTTGGTCCGTTGGTCGTCTTCTGACATCCCACAATATGTTACCCTATAATCTACAAACAACCAACTACGCCCGTAAATCACCCTTGCTTTGTTTACTCTACCGATGTTTATGCACCCCCCCCTTATTTACATTTGTTAAATAAAGAAGTTGTGCACATTTCAAGAAATTTACAAAAGTTGCCAGTTTATGTAAACATCTACAAACTAGGATGTTTATATGTATAGATAATTCTTTTAGCGGACGTTATCCATCATTTTTATTGTAGTAACCGCACGCCAAACTTCATCTTAAAGAAGCGGTCAGAAAAAGTGACGACAGACGTAGGGACAATTTGTTTAGTAATTGCAACTAAAGTTAATAAAAAAATGTACCTTTCTGCTTTCCGAAACGTGGGTGTTCTTTTTGTAATCGTTCTTCATCGCACAATCAATCAAACTTAACTTTACCTCTTCCTTACGGTAGCAAACTTTTAAAGTTTAGACGTTTAGTGGAAGCTTTCAAGATGCTCAAATTGATATCTACAACCCCCACCTTTAAAATCCCTTCCAAGGACCTGTTGAGTGTTCGCCCTGAAGCTTATTAGCCACTAGATTTTAGCATCACTGGCGTATCCCCTCGATTATTAATTTTTTCTTAAAAATTTCTTACGGTAATTTAACACCTCGAGTAGGGTACATTGTAAATTAATGACTTCGGTAGTTAATGCATCAATTTTGCATGTGCAATGGGCCGAAACGTGTGCACTTCCTGAACGATTTACGTAACGCCTATGGATAGTTTATTTGAATTTCTTTACGGTTGCATGAGTACGTGACAAAAAGGGCAACTCATTGAAGACACCAATGGTTCTTAGAGAATTGGGTGAATGGATAAAAGGTCGGGTTCTCTACAATTAGTTAAAGATTTTTCGTCGTTTAGGTGAAGTGATATATGATTTAAAACAGCTGCTCCCTTTTCGCAATAAATTTCAAATAAATTGCCTTTAATATGGCCAAATTGCTTTAAAATGCACTACATACAAAAGCTTTTATTATGCCGCGTTCGCATACAAACTTTGAAAATCGAGATTTGAAAAAAAACGTACAGATAAAAGTCGTTAGATATCTATGGGATGAAATTAGAATACTGTCACTCTCAAAAAGGCCGTAACGTATTTCTTTCAAAGCACAGGAAGAAGGAGGTGTTGTGTAAAATGAGAAGAAGACAAGTGAACGTTGCTCCACTTAGTTTTCCTTTCGATTCTCAGGTCAAAACCGTTTAAAATTTTTGATAAAAAACGCTGAGAAGTGGCTTGCGACCCCGATTTCCGAAGGACCCGTACCACCCATTATTCTTCGCTTCATTTGTTGGTACTCGTGTGATTGTTTCATTAAATGCTCATTGAAGCGCGCTTCCATATTCTGTGCATAATAGCGTAAAAGAAAGTAAAAACAAGTGTAGGGAAACTATAAAAGGCGGCAATCTTATTTACATAAGTATTAACTAATTGATTTTGACCGGATGAAGGTATAACGTTTCTGGCGACATCGCATAGGATGTTACTAACGATGTCCAGTAGGTAGCCGTCAGTGACCCTTTGGATAATGATGTGAAATAATAGAAATTGGTGTCGAAATGAGACACTATAGTTGTTGTTTGGAATACAAAATGTACCCTTTCGCGCCTATGAAGAGGCGGATTAAAAAGGATGATACAGATAATCCTACATAGTAACGCCGACGACCGTTTGAAAAAGGGACAAATCTTCCGCAAGGTAAGCTTATCTTCGCATCGATAGCCTTTACTTGTTGATAGTGTCGGAGACTAAAGGGAAATTTGCACCTGAGGCTTTTGAAATTCATGGCATTTTCGTAAAGGTGCCATTTTATTGTGCATCTAAAGGTAACGAACCATCCACAAATAATTGCACGGAGGTATACACTGCCATTTGTTGTAACGAATCTTTTCCAGAGCAAGATATCCAAAATAGCTTAAAGTAAGTGTGCACTGATGCTCTTTTCTTACCCTCCTAAAATGAAAAAATGAAAAGGATATGTACCTACATCCAAGAGATATCTATCCAAATATTCAATGAACGGAACACTATAAAATAGTACATTATATATCAAGGTAGAGAAGTACAGTATTATTGCCTGAGCACCAAGATTACATCTCGAGGCGCTTGCGCCGAGGGGTGTAAGGTGCGAAAGCAAGACTTCTCTACCGTGGTATACAGGGTGATTCCTATAGTACCTGCCACCGTTTGGGAGCGTATAGGGGGTGCCTAGGGGAGTATTTTGATATAGGACACTTGGGGTCGGAAATCTAAAATAAGGGTGCCAGAGCCAAATTTACCTTCTGGAATTTCGCGCCTGTAGGTAGGCAACCCAACCGGCCGGCGGTGCACACGGAGCGATCTCAGGCGGCGATGTGTGGCTGACACTTGATCAGAATTTTGGTTAAACCCACGAAATCCCGTCTGCAACGACGCGTATCAAGTGAATAAACACTATGGCAATAGTATAATAATAGTTGGCTAGATGTAGAAAGTGCATTGAGAACAACGGTGGCCACGTTGAACACTTGTAAACGTTATTGCTTTTGACTGTCGTTTTCCCTCCTTCCCTCCCATGTCGCTTCCTCGCGCTAACTCGCTCTGCATCGCTCCGCGCGAAACGGCGGTCGGTTGGGTTGCCTACATACAGGCGTGAAATTCCAGAAGATAAATTTGGTTCTGGCGCCCTTATTTTATATTTCCGACCCCCAAGTGTCCTATATCAAAATACTCCCCTAGACACCCCCTATACGCTCCTAAACGGTGGCAGGTACTATAGGAATCACCCTGTATATACTATTTTTTTCACTACTAGCACTTGAAATCCTCTAAATTAACATATTATATTGATAAGAAAATGAACGGTTGGACAGAATTTTTTGTTTATTAATTTAACATGTCAATCAAGTACGTAGAAATACAAGTCAAACAGGCCGTATTTTGTTCTGTCATTGAGATATTTTCAAAGAGTAATTTCGTTCGAATTTTTTCAAAATGTGATAATTTTAGGTATGTAATTCCTCTGAAAATGACGGATGGTGGCAATTATTCATTTTAGAGAACTTGTCTAAACGTTTATTGAGCGAAATTTGGGGTTGTGTTTTCTAAAAGTGACAGCGTGACAGTTCTCATTATTGACTACTAGTTAATAATGTCCACATTATTAACCACTTTGAACAACTGCCGAGAAAGCCTACTTTACAAGTGGAAAAAAGGTTAATAATTATGTCATCAGACGCTAGTAGTGAAAAAAAGGTTTTTATTTAATCGTTTGGGACTGTTTATCTGGCAAAAGTGAATTAATTTATAAAAAAATGCACATCTGGTGCTGAACAATTGTGTCGTTATAAGTGAGGACGTTTTTAACGCGTTCTTCGGATTATCTGATTGGCGAGGTTTCTGAAATTTTGTTAAAGGAGATTATGGTGTGGTGGTTCTTTAAAATACTGAAATGAACGAAAAAACGAGGCTGCTGTGTCACCAGGTTTGAAGACGTGTGTGTGTATTTTTTACGCTAAATTTTCGGGCAGTCAGCCCTTTTGTTTACTTGTCATTTACTGTTCGTCATTTTTATACAGTAATACATACAAAATAAAATCGGTGTCGGAAATTTTGAAAAATGGCGTCTACCGTTCGATTCTGTTGGTTAGACAAATTAAATTAGTACTAAAATTTTCACGAGACTCCAGTTTCGAGCTTGTCGAGCAGATCGACTAAATCTATTCAGACTCTAAATGGCCGGATTGGTGCTACGGAAACAAAACAAAAAAAGACTCAGTCAGGAGCCCCATGTTCCTCGTAATTTTTGGGTTGCAAACAATTTTCTTTTTTAAAGGCACCTGATGCCTCACTTTTGCAGTACAAAAAAAAATTTTATTTTTTAAACAGAGGTTTCATTGTTTAGGTTTACACATATCTATATACAGGGTGATTCACGTAGCCTAGTTAGTTAGAAGTTTTTAAACTTACAGTTAACATAGAAACTTGAAATTTGGTTCACAGCCATAGTTGACTATTGTGAATTGAAATAAAATAATTTCAAGATGGCGCCGCTTCCGTAAATACTAAAGTCAGTAGATATAGAAAGTACCGCAATCATCTGCCATTCTTGGGCAAATTTGCTGGCAACTTAAAAAAATTGACAAATAAAATCTGAATAGCTGCAATTTTTTATAACCTAACTTCATAGTACTGTCATGTTTTATAAAAATACCAATGAATAAAGAATACCAGGAAGGAGCATTACTCAGGTTGTATACAAGAGAGTGGGATGAAAGTCGGCCATTTGCAAAAGCCACTTATGACTCATTTTTGTTGTGGCTTTTGAAGTGACATAAAATAATGGTTAGTTGTTGTGCTTGTGGTTGCTCCAAAATGGAAAAAAATAAAAGTTTGGGAATTACATTTCATGTGTAAGTATTGATACCAATATTATTTTTATATAGTACATGTAAATTTACAAATTTTTTATCGGAATGTACTTTGAGGTTAGTTAAACAAAAGTCATAGGCGGAGTTTACAACTGTATCCTTCTACAACGGTAAGGTAGGTACGCCACTGGAACAGGAAACTACTGCCCGCCATTTGCAAAAGCCATCGTGGTCTCACGTAAATTGTTGATGTTCTCCTTCCTGGTATTCTTTCTTCATTGAAAAATACATACAGATATCTCCAAACAGGTGGAACAATCCCTAACATTAAAGTTACTAGAATCTGGTAACTTCCGCCATTTTTGGGCAAAAATCATGCGTTCTCTCTCCAACACACGAGCCCAATGGATTGCGGTACTTTCTATATTTAGTGACTTTAGTAAATACCAGAAGTTGGTTGGTTTTTTTTAAATAGAAACATACCATTTTCTATTTTTTCTAAATGCGCCATTTTGCGTACCTAGTTTTTGGCATATGTCAATTTTTCTCTAAAAATTTGGAGATGCAAGGGTCCATTCAAAAATTCATCTCTTAAACTGTTCAAGATACGTGAGTGCTGTTGTTTATAACAAATCCTTAAAGTCTAAGGAACTTTTGGAATGACCGCTGAAAAAGTTTCCAGGGCTACCGCGATTTTTCAAAATTAGGAATCAAAAAATGTCAAAAACTTCATATTTTCTAATTGCTACTATTTCTGACGCCAGAAACGAATGTAGATTTGAACTTTAGGGCCACTTTTAATTACATTCTGTAGTTTTTGAGTTATTACCTTTTTTTAAAGAAAATGTTTCTATTTAAAAAACCAAAATGGCGCCAACTTCCAGTATTTACAGAAGCGGCGCCATCTAAAGTTATTTTATTTCAATTCGCAACAATCGCTTATGTGACCCAATTTTCAAGTTTCTATTTCATCTGCAAGTTTAAAAACTTCTAAAGAACGAGTTAATTAATATTTTAAAATCCATTGTTTTGAATCCAAGCTTATTTCGGAGTTTCGAGTCTGAGCTGAACATCCATAATTTCAAGCAGAGTCGAGTTTTCTGAGAAAGCTGCGCTAGGGTCAGCTCGATTCGATCTCTAATTTCAATTTGCTTTTACAAGAAGCATCTTCAAATTTCAGAAGAATTGGGTCGCAAATAAGAAATATAAGTTCGCGCATGCGCATCCTTCAAGTTTCAGAAATATCCGTCCGTAACTAAGGAAGTTGAGTCTGCGCATGCGCGATCATTTTTTAACACGTGCGCATTATTGCTGACCCGAGCAAGCTTTATGTTTTGCCCAATCAATGATCAACCCACCCCCCTTCTACCCATGGTATGTTTAGATTAAATCAAAGTGATCCACTAACCTGCATTGGTACGTGAACCTCTTCTTGCGATTTTTCGCCTCGAAAATATGCACCGGCTCGACTTCCTCGTAATTGTTCTCGGTCGACTCTTCGATCGCTTTCTGCCCGTTCTCGGGCGACACTCTCGAGATCAAAACCTCGTGCTGAGGATGAACGGTTCGGTAGTGGTGAACGATGAACTTGCCCTTGAACGGGCACAATCGACAGTCGCTCTTCTCCGCTGAGTCGACGTAATAACTGGTGTCGTGCTCGTTGGTCTTGGGTTTCTCCTCCTTGGCCGGCGGTTCCGGTACCTCCGCCGCCACCGTCTCCGGTTCCTCGACCGACGCCTTTTTCTTCACGATCCTTTTGTTGATCACGCCGACCGCCCAGTTGTGGCCTCGCCTCTTCTTCTTGATGCCCTTTTTCTCGACCGATTTTTCCGGAGCCGGTTCCTTCTCTTCGACGACCTCTTTTTTCTCGACTGGCTTTGGCGATTTCGGCAGCTGGATGTCGTCCTCGGATGGCTCGGTGTAGTTTGGCTTTATTTTAGATGTGCGCTTGAGCAGTGCGCGCGCCGAGACCGGTTTGGGAGGGACCGGTTCCGGTGTGCTGTCCAGGTCGAGGAGGCGACGTCTGGAGGCTCGTCTCGTGACCGGCGACTCGGGTTCCGAGTCGGAATCGGAGCTCGCCTTCGTCGAGACTAGCTTAGAGAGGTCGGTCTTCTCGATTAGCACCTTGGGATTGGAGGCGCGAGCTCTGCGTTTCGGGGAGTCTAAGACCGTGGCGTCGTCTTCTTTCGACTTGGACAGGTCGGGCGATTCCTTGTCGCTCGACGAGTCGGATTTTAAAATGCGGCACATTCGCTTACCGGTCGCCGTCAATACGCCATCGCATATGAACATTTCTTTAATGTCGTTGTGTAGGCGATCCAGCTCGGTACAGCGGACTTTGGGTGGATCGGGCGCGGGTATGTTGCGCTTCCGGTTCTTAATGCGTTCGCCGACGGTCTCGATAACGGTGTCCGATTGCTTAGTAATGGCGGCTTTGGCGAGCGCCGCTTTTTTCGCCGCCTTTAGCTTGTTGCGGCGAGATTTCCTCAGCCTCACCTTTTTGGCGATTTGCTTTTTTCTTCTATTGCGATAGCCCGTCTTCTTTCCCGTTTGCTTCGGCACCACCTCCGCCTGCTCGGTCACCGGCTCGGTAATCTCCGACAGTTTATCTTTGTCGTCAGTTTCCGCCTGCGATTTCTCCTCCTCTTCGTTCCCATCGGAGTTCATGATCGCCAGGATCTGCTTGTACTTGCTCTTGTCGCCCGTGTTGTCCGCCATTGAGCATAGGATGGCGTTTAGAATGGTCTTGCTATTGGGATTTTTTACAAAGTCGGAAAAAAAGTTCGTTAACATCGCCTGTTCAGCAACCGAGGCCTTTGCGGGTTCCGGTTCCTTTTCTTCGACCGGTTCCTTTGGAGCGACGGTTTCCGGTATCGCCTCACTTTGTTCCTCTTGTGTCACGTCGGTGGGCTCGTCGATGTCTCGGTCGTTGGGCACGCACTCGTCGACGTTATCTTCGTCGGCGGGTTTCGGACACTCCTCGGTCTTCGGCTCCTCGGTTTCCATTTTCTTTTTCGGTATGCGGAACTTCTGTACCCCGTACCCTTTGCCTGTGCGTTGACTGTCATTGCCGGTGGTATACAGGCTGTTCAGCGGAGAGGTGAAGGTTTCCTCGTTCTTGATCCGGTCTTGGTTGTACATCATGTCGTACCTCGATTGACCGTACGTGGGGTAATCGTCGACGGAGCGCCGCTTCGTTTGCGACGGCGGCGGCACGAACACCATCTTCTGCGTCGACTCCTTTTCCTCTCGCTGTCGTATGCGGGGATCTCTATTAAACGTCGAGGGACGAGCGGCGGTCCTCGGATCCAGGTTCCAGTTATCCGAATGTTGGCGCGGCTCTTGGCTCCACGCGTTTTCCGAAGGTTGCCGATCTTGGGTCCAAGTTGCGTCGGACTGTTGGTTCCACGTGTTATCCGAGTTGTTCCAATTGTCGGGTTGCTGCCGATCGCTGCTCCACACGTCGGTGAGTTGGCGATCGCGCGAGTACTGCTGTTGATAAGGGCGGTTTTGGTAGTTTGGCCGTTGGTTATGAGAGTAGTAGTCTAATTGCTGTTGATTCGACTCGTAGTGATTTGGACTCGGAAGCGGATCGTACGGATGAAACGGTTTAGGAGGAAATGAGCTGCTCGGTTGAGTGTACTGGCCGTGAGAGCTTACGTTATTGTGAACTATAAAGGTGTTCAGGTAAGTGTTACCCGCTCGTTTTGTGGTAACCGGAGGTATGAATTCCATGGTGGTTTGTGGCATCATTCCATAGGAAGGGCTCCACATTTCGTTAACCGGTTTAGGAGGATAATATGTATCCTTAATGGTGGTTAAATATTGCTCGTTGTCTTTTTTGGCTTCTTTAGCAACAGTACCGGCAAATTTCTCAATCTGATTGGTCGACCCAACAATATCTTTAATCGGTTTCGGGGGACAATATGTATCTCTAATGCTGGTCAAGTACTGATCATTATCCGACTTGATTTCCTTCATGGTGGCGGTTAACTTGTCGACCGGACTCGCGATTGGGTTTCTCGTTAGCGTATCCTTGTTCGAGAGCAGTACCTCTTTAACGTTGCACAGTAGAGTTTCGTCGATACTACGCAACAGGTTACTTTTCACCGTTGACAGTATCGCATCTTTGTTAACACTGGGCACGGCTTCCTTGATCGGGATTTCGGGAGGCCGCTCCACCACCTCGATGCTATTCTTCCTGGGGCGCGGATTGTACTTGTCGGCTAAGCGTTTGAACACCGGCTTCTCGGGTACCTCCACCTTCACCTTTTCGACGATTTTCTCTTTCACCGTGTCTTTCTTTTCGCTCTCCTTCTTAACAGTCTCCTTTTTACTGCTCTCTTCCTTCTTGTCCTTCGGCTTGTCTTTGTCCTTATCTCTATCCTTGTCGTGATGCTTCCGATCCTTCGACCGACGTCGCTCCTTGGACCGATCCCGCTTTTTGCTTTTGTGCTTGTGTTTATCCCGTTCTCTGTCTTTATCACTTCGCGACCGCTTCTCGTCCTTTTTGCTAGTGTCTTTCTTTTCCAAAATCTGGTCGTCAATGCTGGAGAGGAGACTGCCAAATTTACTGTCGGGATCCTTGAAGACCTTCTCGGTCCGCGGTTTTGACGAGCTCTGACTTTTGTTGTGCTCCTTTTGGCGATCCCTCGTCAATTTCATTCGCAAATCTGGTATATGACATTTGCCTTCCTCCTGGCTAAGCTTCTTCTTCAGGTCGTCACGGACGTGCTCCAAATCGGTCACAGTCACGCTGTCGGATTCGGTGAGTTGCATTAGGTCCTCGGCCGACAGAGGCGGTACGCTCATATCAACGCGAGTGCCGAGCCTTTCAAAGACGGGTTTTTTGTTTAGATTGGCCGTCAGACTCTCCGCGGCCCTCCTGTATATGTCGGGCTTATCGGTTTTGTAATGCTCAGAGTTGGAATGGGAGGAACGCTTCTCGAAGGTGTGGTCCCATGATTTGATCATGAAATCGTCCGGGTTCGGCTTTCTGAAAATAGGCACCGCTTTATTATTAGCATGTGACCATCTGCCGGAATGGACTTACCGTGGAACCTTTTCGGTTGGTATAACAACGGGGGGCGTGATAATCGAAACGTCCCTAGGCGGACTGGGACTGGCTGGCGTTGAGTACTCGTTCAGGCGCGCTCGGGCCGCTTGCAGGCGCGCAGTCTTCAACTCCTCATTTTCCGCGAGCGGATTGATTTCGCCCGGAGGAGTTTTGCACAGAAATTTCGTGTAAGGCATACCGCCCCGTTGATCGGTTTGTTCGATTTGTTTATATATCGTGGGATGCTACGCAAAAAAACAACATTTTAAAAAATGAGTGCAAGATCTCTAGGGGACCCGGCCACACACTTTATACAAGGTGTTGAATTTACGTTTGATATAAAATAAACTAAACATATATAGAAAACGAGCTCCTGGGTATGGCTATAGCATGGACAAAACCAAATTTTAAACCTGATCTTAGTTTTGCTTTTATTTAAGGTGTATATGTATGAAATTTCATTTAAATGCCTCCATAAATAAGAAAGATGGCACTGCGCATGCGCAAAACGAAATTTGGACACTGGCGTTAAATTTGGTTTTATTCCAAGTGATTATGTATCAAATTTCATTTACTTTTATAAATGAGCTCGTTAATAAAGGGAGAAACGTGTCAGGGGCAGTTCTTAACGCTTCCGAAGGACCATCTGTACAGGGTGGCCAACTAAGAATGTGAGTATCTGAGAATCTATCCATCGTAGAGGCTTGCGGTAAAAAATTTATTACTAAAACGGCCAAGAGCAAAACCTGGAAAATATTTTTAAGTTTCTGAAATGACCGCTAGGGGGCGTAACTGCAATCTGGAATCTAAAGTCACTAAATATAGAAAGTACCGCAATCCATTGGGCTCGTGTGTTAAGCCGGATTTATAATTCCGTAGCCGTAATAACGTAAGAACGGAACCGTAAAATCTTACGTTAACGAAAATAATACGATTTATAGTTCCGTAGTGGCAAGCGGCAGCTTGCACATTAGCGCGTAACGAATTCTGTCATTGTATGTCATTATTATTATTATTATTATGTCTTATTCTGTGATGTCATCTGTCAGTAAGAGTAACGTGCATTTCAAAATAATAATAACCAACAAAGTGTCAATAATTATTGTAAATAAACGAAACGAACGTCAGAATAAACTCAACTGTTTGAATTATCCGAGTACTACCGAAGACAAGCGCGTTAGCACGATTGACCGTAAGAAATAAGATTTGGGCATTTCCTACGTACCGTAACCGTTCTAACGCAACGTTAACGCCAACTATAAATGTTCACGCGCAAGAAGTATGGTTTAATTCCAAACGTTACGGTACAATGTTGCGGGTACGGAACTATAAATTCAGCTTAAAGCAACGGTTTACAAGACCATTGAATTTGACTTTGCAGAAAATCGAATGCTGTCAAATCAAAGCAATGATAACAGGGTTCTTATGCAAAATACTCGTTGTGCCACTGTGGACAACTTTGTTTGCTGGAATTTGTATTTGTATTTATTTAGCATAATATATGGTTATTGAATATAATGAAAAATTGGCAACAATTACATAAGCCAAGGCTCGTGCGTGATGGGTCATCAAGTATATACTTTAGTACACTAATACAAAAAACAAAACAAAACAAACATATATAATATATATAAATAATCTGTTAGTTCCTGGATTTAGGAGCGCATTGCGGCAGCAATTTTTTGGTAAAAGCATGCTTGATGAAGATGACTTGTGTTATCAATAAACATTATCATCAGAATCACATATCTTCACAATGAGGGATGACTCAGTAAGGGGTACACTTCGCTGGTATTATAATACGTAGTACAGTACCTTTTACACTGTGTTTTAGTATTATTAGTAATACCATACCATATTATATTGCGTAATACGAGTACAAAAATTAATGGTATTATGTTGCTATTTTTGTTATTAATTCCAATATTATTCGTATATACAATGGTAGTAGGTACTTCGATATAGTATGTGTTTTGTCGCCTAAAGCGCAAAAAGTCATTATGCAAACATAAATGACGAGAGCGTATTTTCCTCCTAATAAATTTAATGCTAGGACCAGGAAAAAATACTGGTAGGCATGAGATCCTTACCCCCATTCTCTTTCAATCAATGAATCTATTTTAAATAAACTTATAAAAACTATTTTATATTTTGTATTTGAAATAGATTTCTCAAGGTATTTTCTATTTTATATTTGAAACATTTTTGAGCCTATGTTAATCTATCGTTTCTATCGGTTTTAGTGTTGCCTATGGACTTGCCCATGTTGGATCAATATCCAATAATAATAGAACTACAATTCCTTAGTCGGCTCTTGTGAAACGCTTGTTTTCCTATGCAGAAATAATGATTATGCGACCAAAAAGAAGATGTTTAACAGACGCACAACTTAAAAAACTGCTTTTACTTAAAACAAATAATTAAATCATGAGAAACGATTGTTTAATATTCTCTTGCTTTATGAATGTTACAATAATAACGCTCAATGAACAGGTAGATATTTAGTTCAAATACCTATTTTCTATTTGGTATTTTAAATAGAAATACCAAACCTGTTTAGTATCTTGTATTTAAAATAAATTAGCATTTCTTATTCTGTATTTTCTATTTTAAATAGATTTTGAAAAGTACATATGTTACCCAGCTCTGATTATATTTCATTTAACTGCTTTCATAAATAAGAAAGTTGCCATTCTGCATGCGCAAAACCAAATTTTAAATCTGGTGTTAGATTTGGTTGAATTCCAAGTGTCTATGTAGTAAATTTCATTTAAATGCTTCAGTAAATAAGGAAGTTGGCATTGCGTATGCGCAAAACCAACTGTTGCAACTGTGCTCAATTTACATTATACTTTTTTCGTCCTGAAACTTTGACTAGAACTTGTACTAGACGAACTTGTTGAAATTTTGACAATGTAAATCAGAAAATTCCATCCAAGTTTCTAATCTAGACACTAGATTTGAAACTCGGTCCAGACCCATTTTCCATCCAACTTTCATACTTGTGACTTGCGCACTAGTACCAAACTAGAACAAATTACGTGCTGCCAACAACTTTATTTTTATACTCTTGAACATAACCTCAAATATGTCTCTTGAATTAGGTACATGTACATAGCAAAAAAGAGTTTCTTTTGCATGTTATTCATGTTTGTTTTCAAGCCATTTAAATTAACCTCAAAATGTACAATATTGAGATTTGTTTTCCGAAATTGGCCGCACTGCCATTGAAACAAAAAAAGTCAATGCACCAAAAAGCGGTAAATTTAAATTTCTAGTATAGTGTCGGATCTAGTACAAGTTCTAGTCAAAGTTTCTAGACGAAAAAAGTGTAATATAAATTGAGCTTTTTAGATTTGTCTTTATTCAGTCATTTCAGAGGACATATAAATCGATCGATTATATCAATTAGCGCGCGCATGTGCAAAAATAAATTATGTATTTGTGGACTAATGGGGGTTTACAGTATAGTTGAATTCCGCAGTTCTAATTTAATAAGCGTGTACCTGAAACCATAAAACATTTTTGTAGACAGTAAAAGTTTATTTAAAAATAGAGGCTGATTAACAAAAAAATAATGAACATGTGCGGTTTTAAAGGTTTATTCAAAACGATATGATTGTGGCGGGCTCTGTGACGTAATAAGCCCGACCAATCAGCTCCTAGAACCATTCAGATGACATAACGACTTGGCAATATTGCAGGAGAGTGGCATTTATAACTTGCGTCACCTGTTACAGGCACTTGTCACTTTCGTGCTAGATGCAGTTAAACATCCCTCTCAAAACGTCAAATGTGACAAACGTCAGACCCTCGCGTAAGGTCACTTCTACGTGATTGGTTGTAGGTTTGTGACGTATTTAGTCTGAAGCGTTTCAAATTCGGACTAAAAATACAGCTTTTCAATAATTTATTTTGGGTTTATTTTACTCGCAAATAAAAATTGAGGACACACGGGTCTTTTTATTTTTAATGTACTTTGTGGATCAGAAATAAAAAATGAAGGCGGGATGACCCCATTCTCGTGAAATTTTAACGGTATGTACATCTTATAAAAGCAAATTGAACATCCATGTGAAAAATTGCTACTTTGTTCAATAAACGGCGAAAGCGATGCATGAAAATTAAATACAATAAAAGGGAAGTGCTGGGTCTCAACAAATGCTACCGTGCGGAAAAGTAAATCATTTTTTGATTTTATAATTCTAAGGCAACATCGACTTCCTGAAAAAAAAAACGTTATACTTTTTCCCCATTTTTCCAGTTCCAGTGATAAGTGTATTCGCCTTGAATGAAAGAATTTAATTTCGCACTGCTAGTATTACGCCGTTATCCGTATTTACCGTAACAATATTCCCCTTCTTGCAATGAAACTTTATTCACTTTATCACGCATCTTTAATCTTTGTGGGTTAAATTTTCCATTATTGTTCGTATTTAACGTAATAGTTTTTAAGCTGTAGATTTTACTTTGTGTATGAGGGTACTAAATTTTTATTAGCGCGTTTAAAATGTTACCCGTTTCACACCTTACAGTGATTCACAGGTGACCGACTTAATTTCGCTCAGCGCTACACACTATCTGTCTGACGACTCAATATTAAATAACTAAATGCGTCACGGTTCTCTCAAACACTACCACTACTTTACTTTTTGATTGACCCTCATTTTGTCTTTTCCACCAATTAAAACCAACCTTTGCGTAACTTGACAGCAATAAATTGATTCAACGTGAAGTAATTGCCGCTGACGTTGCAAAACCCATCCTGCGCAGCAAGCTCGCTGCAAAGTAAACAAAATATTTCCTGTAATCTGAAGCGAACACGCCATCTATCACGACTCACTGGCGCCGCCAGCTTTCGCACGCATTTACAAAATTGGGACCGTATTTCAGAGCCACTCGCTCACGTATATCAAACAAATTAAGTAACCGGGTGAGTTTATACAGCTGTACATACACCTACAGTTTGTATAATGGATCTTTGATTGGCAACAATAACCGATCGTTATGAAATGAAATCAATGCAGACACGCATCAAGTTACCATAAATTCTGGATTGTGCACTAGAGACTGAAACACAGGGGCGGATGGGCAACTAAAATCATACCGGGAAACTGACTGATGGCAGGCCAAAATTATAAGCAGCGATCAGCAAATTATGTTTTTTTTGACGAATGGTGTGTTTATTAAAAAATATGTATGATAATGAAAAAAATCATAAAATTAAGTTTCTTACAGAACATAAACATTATTATAATAAAACAGTAGGTAAGGTAACCCAAAACATTAGTATTCTTACAGATTATTGGAGAATATAAATATTATAATTTATAATATAAAAATCATTAATACAATAATGCACCCTTCATTAGTTTGGTAGTTTGACCTAAACGATTGATTACGTCTTCATTGTCGATATCGTTTAAAATTTCATTCTCGATGTTCATCACAGAGTTGGACTGGGTCACTGGGTCAACTGGGTCACTAAATTAAACTGGGTCACTGGGTCACGTCATACTCTTTTCAGTTAGACCCAGTGACCCAGTTTGACCCAGCGACCCAATTTCACCCGGGGACCCAATTCGACCCAGTCACCTAGTTTGATCGAATAACGCAGTTAACTCAGTGCCCTCGGTTCAAGTGTACAGATTATGCAATAAATGAAATGCTGGTTTGTTGAAAATAATACTCGATTGCTTGACAACTGCCATATTTCTGTGATGTTTGCTTTAATACTGCCGTAAAAAACTTTCCATGTCCCGAATTGTATTAGAATAATGTTATTTCTTTGCTTCAGGGCTTTCCAGTTTGCTTACAGGTGTTCATTCACATTTAATTTTTTTCTACTAGTTAGCTTAATCCAAATAAATCTTTTCTCTAAATACTTTCATTGACTACTTGACTACAAACTATAAACAAATGCATTTGATTTTTTTTAGGTATTAGTTCTCTTGAATGAAATTGGGCTACGTGCTTGTTGCCGAATATTATTGAGGAAGTTTTTTTTTAATTAAAAGTTACTTGAAATTGTTTTGGATGATACCTAACAATAATTTAATTACTGGGCCACCGGGTCAAGACGGGTCACTGAGTAAAGCTGGGTCAAGATGGGTCACTGGGTCAAGCTGGGTCACTGGGTCAACTGGGTCACCGGGTCAGTAAACTAACTGGGTCACCGGGTCACTGGGTCACTCTATGCTTGACCCAGTCCAACTCTGTGAACGCATGAATGACTCAAGTCTATTATCAGACAAAGTGTTCCTTAACCTATTCTTTATTAATTTTAGCGTCGAAAAAGAACGCTCACAAGCTACCTGCGAAATGGGTAATGAAAGTATATATTGATAAGCCAGTGCCAGTGTAGAATAGGCTCCCTTAAACAAGTTATATTTTAAAATTGCACAATAGCAGCATATAACGCAGTTCTGGCATTTTTTGGTTTCAGTGCATGTTTTTGACTTTGATCCATCTTCCTCGGCCTCGGCATATCTTGTTTCTAAACCATCGTCATCGTGCAGTGCCCAACTTGAACTAGCCAAACAAGTGTTTCCGTGAAATAGAGCAGTGAGCAGACGCAATCGCCAGTCAACGTACGGATACGGTACAAGTTACGATCGTCACCGTACCACGCCTCGCGCTGAGAATCACAGTTCAGTCGACCGAGAGTCAGTCATTCCTGTGACCTAAATCGAGAAAAATCTTCCGTACTTTATTTTTCTATGTCTCTTCCAATCTTGAACGACTAAGTATACAAATACAACTATACATTTATAACAGTTGGTTACGACGGGCCACCGGGAAATTTCCCGGTATCCCGGTGGGCCCATCCGCCCCTGCTGAAACAGAACACTGTGTTCTTGTCGGCTTCTTAAAAAACACGCGATCAAAGATCCATTATACAAACTGTACTATAAAACATAATACATTTTTAACAATTTGTTCATTTATGTGATTTAACACAGATATATAGTTATTTAAATTTTTAAAAGAAGGACTGGGTGACACTCTGAGCTCGGTTGGGATGCAAATCAGAGATCAACATTTCCAAAAGTGCTATATGCAACTGGTGTCATTGAAAATCATGGGGTCTCAGTAATATTCATAAACTTTACCTTAAAATTTTCCAAATAGGGTGCCAGTTGATCACATTGTATTAAAGATGAGGTAGAAGAACCATACCATGAAACATGAGCTTGAGGTACTTGATTTCCAGCCGAACTGATGGTAAGTACTTTACCGGGCCACCATGGGAATCCGTGAATTTTACCCCACACAACATCACCCGCCAGCACACGACCTCCTGAACTTATCGAAATAAGACACACTTTATGTAACACTTTTTGTCTTACCATCAGCACCCGAAGCACTTACGACAGTTTGTGCATTTACGCGTAACAGTATGGGAGAATTGGAAGGAGGAAAGTCGGGCACCAGTTCACTTTGTTCGTCCGAACTCGACGTATTTTCTTCACCTTTGTCCGACGCATTTGAACATGATGTGTAAGTATTATTTAAGCGCTTTAAGTTTATAGATAACTTTTGGGTCACAGCCTGTTCCTTTCCCGTATTTTCCGGACCAGATGTCTAAAAATGATAAAGTAAGTAATTGAACAGTAACGGAACGTAATACTTACATCACCATCTTTATGCTTCCGATCTTTTTCCACTCTATGTTTTTTCTTTCTTTTTAATTTATGTTTGTGTCTTCTTGAAAGATGGAGTTCAGTGGAGGAACTTACATATCTAGGCGAGTGACCCCCGATATAATGACGTGGGGAGGTGCCAAACGAATACCTCGGCGAACCCGCCCCTATACTATATCTGGGTGATAACGAGTGAATGTGATTAGGCGAGTTTCCTGACAGCATACGTTTTTGGCGGGCCTTTCTTTTAGCTCGTTTCAAAGCTTTTCTAACTGCTTTATTATCGGAATCCTGCTCCACATTTTGATTATCTATATTAATATTTTCTTCCGAATCGTCGCTAGCATTAAATTTGTCTATGGGAGCTGGAATTTTAAGTACAGTACCCTCACCCTGTGGACCGTAACATATTTTTATCGTTCTTGTACTAATACATGTGTTTGAGTTATTGTTCATTTGTTCTGTTACTATTCCTCCATTGTTACCGTTTGAGTCATTATTCCTGAGATGAACCCTTTCTTCAAATACACTTTCATCCCATAAATCTTCCATTGATCCGACACTCCGCTTTTTCCTTAAAGTTCGCTTAATATTTTTAACGCAAAGCTCTGTACCCTGTGTGGTCATAGTTAATACGGGAATTTTTGATACGATCTGAGATGAATTTGAATTGTCGGAATGCTGCATGGAATGATCTATTATTTTGTCGGTAAGTGATTTGTTAGAATCTTCATCTACGTCCGTATCGCTATTATTATTTAATTTTGTAACGGGATTCGATATATTTACAAGTTCTTTTTTGACTTCGTCCTTCGGATTTAAATTATCCAGATTACCATTTAGTGCATCCGATATATCTTGAGGTAATAATCTCGACAATTTTGGAATTAATGTGGGTTGCAATTGCTGGTCCGTGATTTTCTTTTTAGTTAATTGTTCGCTATATACTGATCGGGTCATCGGTGCATTTGCTGATCGTTTAGGTGGCGGTGCTTGTTGAACATTCTCGGGCAGTTTTCGTTTCTTGGAAATATTCTCCGAATTTTCGTTGCAAATACCTTTACATTTTGAGCATAATACCTGACGTGGCCTAAGTCTAACTGTCATTTTATTGTTCTTATATTTGGATGGAATTCGAACATTTTTAGGTTTTGTGAGATTTGTGGGATCTGTATATGCAAATCTTTGGTTGACCGAGTATAAGACGTCATCATCGGCGTTTGGTTTTGCATTACTCGTTGTGAAAGCGGGATGCAGTTTTGACACACCAAACGGCAGATTCCTAAAAAAGATGTAAGCAATGTAAATGCTGTTCAAATAAATTCATTAAAATTTTTTTAATATAGCTGGGGTACTAAAAAAGTTTAGTTGGCTGCAAGTATAGATCATTATATCTTGCGACAATTCGATCTAAGCTTGAGTATGCATCATTAATATGGAGCCCTATAATGTGTATAAATTGTCTGTCAAAAGGAAATGTTGTAAATACAAAGCGATAAAAAATGAGTGACCGTCGAGTCACCTTTGGAAATTTTGTTTACAAGGGAAATCGTACTTAACTTGTACTTCCAAAGGCGACTCGACAGTCACTCATTTTTGATCGCCCGATACTTATACTTTAGCATGCATCGCACCTATCCCGATTTACACTGCGATCATGACTGAACTATTGTTAGCAAGGAATATGGACTCTCTAGAAAATCTTAGAGTAAAAACGAGTATATCTTTTCTCCATAACCTTATCCACAATAAGATCGATTGTCCTGATTTGTTACAATCCCTTAACTTTTATGTTCCCTGTGTTGGTTATCGTGGTAATGATACATTTTATATACCGTATTGTAAATCTAATATTTTGAAGAATTCGCCATTTTATAGAATGTGTAAGTATTGTAACATGTTTTCTAAAAACTATATCTTGTATTGTATGTCAAAGGTTCAATTTTTAGATTCTTATTGTTAATAATTAATATTATAAGAAATGTTAAAATATTTTTGTCTTTGCTATATGATGTATTTTTAATTTTGTTGTTATTCTACTCATATATTTAAATTTTTCTTTTTGTTACTGTACTTGCTTGTGTATAGTTTATATGGATTTTGTCTGTTAACTCATCTCTTGGGCAAAATATACATTATTATTATTATTAAGTACAAATCGCAACCTCGACGGCAACTAACGGCGCAGTCCGATTATGAAATCGGCAACTGTCGAGAAAACTTGACGATTGAGATTTCTACTTCAGTGGCGTGCAGTTGACGAGTATATCTCACTTATAATATCACGCTTGCGGCTTGTTATCATGACTACAGCACTGGAAACATTCGAGTCGATTCGAGTAAACCGCGCAAACTCGTTTACTGCGCATCTAAGGCCAACTTTGATTTTAACTGAAAAGTTACATCGAGAATTTAGGAAGTCGATTTCAAGACTTGCGTAACCAACGTCATGTAGACGTTATTTCGGTATAAACACCAAAAATAATGGAGACATCCTGTACCTATATGAGAATATTTTAATGTATGTAAATCTGGAGGATTATTTACGAAACAAGCACAGAGTTGGCTCGTTTTATTTGAATTTGTATCTCAGTGTTGTTTTTCCTTTTAAAAATTTTGCTAAGGCGTAATTCTTGTTGAAATTTTATCGCTTTTGTAATTTATTTAATTTAGATAAAGTGTTATAAGTGAGACACATCTGGTCAAGTTTGTATATTATATAAAAGGTTGCAATGAGGAGGCAAAAGTTAATTAATTTCAAGGGAATGCATATCTGGTGCTAATAAGAGATAAGGTGTTACGAAGAATTGTGCGTTTCATAATGGAGAAATGGGGACGTTTGGCGCGTTCCGTCGCAGATTAGCGATTTATCTGAAAATTAATAACGAAGGAGTCTTATTTGATGGTGAAAGTGGTGCTTCCTGAAATACTGGAGCCACCGAAAACACGGGGCTGCCCTCTGCTGCTGTTACTTTTCACGACAGTTAAAAAACGTGTACAACAAATTAGGGGAAGTAAATATGTACTTATGTGCAGAAGCAAGTTAACCAAAGTTGTGTGAGAAGTTTAACGCGTGTTGTCCAATTACGGATAGTTTTTTCGAGTTGAAAAAGGAAGCAGTGAGGCCTTTTGTTAGGGTTCTCTTCTCTTCGTGTTCCAAGAATTGTCAGGTGTTAATGAAAATTTGTGTAGTTAATCATTTGGAATTTTCTGAAGTTGATCGAGGCCATTGAGTCTCCCAAATTGAGAAATTTTAAGTCAACAGTAGTTTCAATTTTGATTTGTTTTGAACTAGCTGCACATGTGTCTTGTGCACGAACTTATAAATTAAGATGGACTGCTGATCAAACAGTTGCATAGAGGTAGAAATGGCCCTAGCGTGGGCGCCGCCATGATGTGCACATTTTAGTTATTTTCTAGGGGAATTTTCCTAGTGCTCAAGTTTTAAGACTATTGCAGTCTTGGAAAATGACATGTATCACAGTAATTTATTTAGAAAACGTGAGGTTAATGCTTGTTTATTAGTTGATTTGAATTTCGCGCCATGTGAGTGCACATCATGGCGGCCCCCATGTAGGTGTCATTTGTTAATTCAGCATTAGCAGTCCATCTTAATTTATAAGTTCGTGGTCTTGTGAGTGGTGGATAAATAAACAACTAAAACTGATTTTTTTCGCATTTCATATAGGCCTACCACTGATCATAATGATGAGGAGGTAGAGAAAGAACTGAAGAAAAATTGGAACCATCTCGAGAGTTGCAGGACAAGGTTGCTGCAGTATTTTTATGCGGGATTGAAATGCTGTAGTATACATGGATAGTATTGAGTGGTCTCTACTGCAGGGGTCTAGGACACTTCGCCGCAGGGGCGGATGGGACGGCCGGGCATTCGGGCAAGTGCCCGAAGGGCCGGTTCCATATGGGCAGGTGGAGTCCGGCGTGGCGCGGTGAACAAATTAGAAGGCGCTTAGACTTGTTGATGTCTGATGTCATCTTTCTAATAAGTAATACGCTTTTTTCACTTTCACCATCCGTAGACCGTAATCCTTATAATAACTTCAAATTTGCAAAATGTACCTAAATAAATACCTACCTACTAAATAGTTTATGCGTTATGCGACGAAATTCTAACAATTCCTGAATTTCTTAGAAAAAAACTACTTTTCCGTAAAGTATACCTATGTAGCATATTTCCAAGTAAAAAGGCAAGTTAGCTCTTTTAAATTTGCCGAAGTGGGCTGGTTAAATTTTAAACTGACTGCTGATTCAGCAAAGTGAAATTAGGTTTAGAGTTACATTTTTTGTTTACTTTTACCCTATGCTTTTACTAAGATAGTTTAGTCATCCATTTACCTATGTTAAGTTCGACTATTTCACTTACTTATGTATTATTTAACTAGATGTCCTAAAATAAAATAAAATTCAACCATTTCCGCTTATTTAAAAAATTTTGAAGCCCCCCCCCCCACCGCCCGGGCGGCTTATCTCCAGGGCCGGTGCAAGGTTGCCCATCCGCCCCTGCTTCGCCGAATGCCCGCAACGCAGACACAATATTTTGATGGTCCATATCGCAGACTAGGGACACTCTACTGCAGCATTGGGCGATGCAGAAAATAAATAGTGCTCATGTGTGTGTGGAGGAAGTTAAAATACGACTGAAGAGAGTTAAGAATGCTAAAAATACAAGGAAATAAAGGTGTGGCTAAAGTAGAGATTTACAGAATGGAAAAGCATTAGATAGCACAATACATCAGGGTGTAGAATTGGCTCGAGAATTGGTTTACGCACCATAGATATTTCAACGTTAATTTCTTTATATTGAAATATTTTCTCCCCTAATTATTTTACACCAAAGTAAATAAATTTTGTGTAGCTTGTAAAATTCTGGGTCTATTCATGTGCCCATTTGGAATTTTTTATTTTGGGGAATGGGAGAAATTAAGGAAATGATAAATTAGCATTTAAGTAAAAATCACTCGTGTAGAGAGATTGTTGAAACAAAAATTCGTCCATGCAGCATGCTTTTACGCAAATGCTAAATTCTACTTTATTAATTTTTCCGGTTTCCCGAATTAAAAAATAATAAATGAGACATGAGCAGACGCAGAATTTTTCAAGCTACAAGAAACCTATTTAGGTACATATATTTGCTCCAAAACTACATTAATTATGGCAGAAAATATTTCGATATAAAGAAATTAGCATTGGGGCGTAAATTCGTAAATGGCCACAAGGGTTATTAAAATCGAAAAAAAAATTTGAAAGTG
This sequence comes from Photinus pyralis, assembly GCF_008802855.1. Classification (NCBI taxonomy): domain Eukaryota; kingdom Metazoa; phylum Arthropoda; class Insecta; order Coleoptera; family Lampyridae; genus Photinus; species Photinus pyralis. The sequence goes on from NW_022170596.1 coordinate 2,729,054, forward strand.
CACTCGTCACCTCTTGCTCACAAGCGGCTTAACGAATTTTTAAAACTGCGCGGTTGTCATATTTATTTTTTTAAAGATGACTTATTTTTCAAAATATCAAAAAGAAACACAAAGGATAGGATTTCTTTAATCGAATTTTACATTACATCTTTAAGATAGGCGTTATGTGCTTTTTTTGGGTGAAACTTACACTCTCGCTTACACTTATTTATAATGAATGTTGAATAATATACCGTTTGTAGAATAGATGAGGGAAATAAGGAAAACAGTTGTACATTTTTGCAAACAGATATGCGGTTTTTGCCTTTTTGGCATAGTGTGTAGATAAATACGAAGAAAAATGTTGCATACTACTGGTTGAGCCCATTTTTTTTTTAAATTGCGTAATGGAGGCAAAAATGTATTTATTATTAGGTGGAGAAATTGCTTAGAAATCGTTACTCGAGGTTTTTTTGGGAGCGCAGCGTCTAGATATGTCCTCGAAATTGACCGGCGATGGCCAGGGGTGGTGATACGGGGGTGACTTTTGAGTAAAAAATTGCAATTGAGGCAGTATAATTTTTTATACCTTATACAGGGTGTTCCTTAATATGATGTACGTATGGAAAGGGCTAATTCTGATTACTAATCTACAGGGTGTTAATTCACAATTATTTAAGTTTTTCTTGTATATCTCCTGCAGTTTTTGAGGTATCTTGCTCAAATTTAAAATATAAGTTACACTGAAGGGCTTACATCATTGGTCATGTTAGTGGTAGCAAGAATCTACAGGGTGTTGTTGTTTCAAGGGTTTCGTTTTCTACTCTCAAACTTTTTTCGGTGCACCACTGGTAGATTGTAAAATAAGAATTTGATTTTCTGATTTTTTTGGAAACTTTTGGTTTCTTGTAATTTTTTCCTATTAGCGAACGTTATCGAGAAAAAATAAACCAATTTTCGGTACTTAGAAATGGCATATTAAATTTTGTTTCTAAACATAAGTAACGCACCATGGATGATAATAAAAAATATTCAAGTGATTAAAAACAATTCAAAGATATTAAAAAATGATTTTAAAAAGATTTTTGAATTTGTTTAACCTTTATGAATTTGAGTTAATTTTTTCAGAATTTCTCTTTTGTGCTATATTTTGGAAAAGAAAATGAGGTTAGGTCCGGGAACTTTTTTACCAGATCCCGTATTCCCTTATTTAGGTGGATTATTCAACAATCATTATAAAGGAACTTTTCTAATAACATATTTCTGTGTCTTTTTTAACTAAGAAAATATGGGGTCATTTGATTTTCCAATTTTAAGATTAACTCAAAAAGAGTACACAACGTCTCTATTACTTTTATTGATAGTGCTAACAATTTATTTTGGTTTGCCCTGCTTTTTGAAATAAATGTACGCGATCGTCTCGATCGATCGAAATTCCACGTAAGACTCCAATGGTGGAAGTGTGATACACGGAGCAAAAATTTGGCGTCTCTCTCATAGAATCGACCATAAACTGGAATCATGCCCAGCTTTTAAGAAAGATAAGGATAGAGAGTATATAACTCTTATTATTTTATATTTTCTTACACAAGGAGGTCCCCGAGCAACCTTTCTCTCCAACACACTTTAAATAAGGTTTAAAAAAATGGAGCCAAACGAGCCAGAATGACCACTTTCTTTTAATTGGAAAAAATGTTTTTGCTTCTTTCATACCTTAAAGAATTAATTTCAAAGACTTTGAGATTATTAGTTTCTTTGACAAACAACTCTTAAAGCTCTTAGAAAACCTTAAAAACTCATAACAGCTCCTTAAAGGCTCTTCAAAGTTTGATTTTTAAACGATTTACAGACTAAGGCTCTTAAAAGCTCATAAAAACTGAACGTCTACTAAAGGTTTTAAAAGGTGCTTGAAGATTTTAGACGAAATGTAGACTCTATTACGTTTTAGATCCTTTAAAGGCACCCGAGAAGGCCCGCTCCTAAAGAATGTTAAAGGCCTATAAAGATTCTCACAAAAGCTCTTCAAGGATCGAGAAAATGACTACAACTTTCTGGAAAACTATTGGAGACCTTATGAAGCTTCTAGAAACTAGTGGAAAACGTTTACTTTCTCTTCAAGGCACTACTTTCAAACGCCCGTTTAGACGTAAAGACTCCAAAAGTCAATGAAAAACTTCCAAAGCCCATAGAAAACCCTTGGACTCGTTTGAATATTCCTGAAATGAAAGGTTTTTTACATACAAAACTTTAACAGTCTTTAGAAGGTTCTTATCGACTCTTGGAAGCTCTGAAAACTGTTGGTCACCTATTAAAATCTCTTAAGTAGTTTTACGGCCCGAAAACAGCCTTTGCTGAAACCCCGCCCACTCAAAAATAGAGGCACAAATAAAATAAAATAATAAAAAATTATTTTTGACTTTTTAGTTCAGATCCTGTGTTCTGTGGAAGAAGTCTTTTTTTAATTTTTGCTTCTTTAGTATTTATCTAATATTTTCTGACACTAAGGCAATTAGAATTTTCTTGTTAAATCCCAAGAAGTTTTCTAGTTTAACATTCCAAATTAATTTATTTATATGATAAAATACCATTTCTTTCATGATGATGCTGTTAAACCAAAGTCAGCTGTTGCAGTAGCTGCACAAATTTTCGTTTTGTTGCAAGAACCATTAATTTTTTACACGGGCACAGAAACTGCTCGATATTTTGTAGTGTGGAATAGACTGATGAAGCGAGGAAAGGCGATTTCTATCACAGAAATATTTTACACAAGTACTGGGTAAGGTATAAGATCTTATTTACACAAATCTTGAAAATAATCGGTCTGGCTTGCACCACAGAAAGTAATTAGTGAAAACCCCCATTTAAATAGCAAAGTGAGGGTCAATTTCAGGTAAAACCGGAAATCATATAGAAGTGATAACATTTTAGTTGAGGCGGTATCATTAAATACCCCTTACATACAAATTATCAGAAATCTATTTCCATTTGTTTCCGAGATTATAATTGACTTGCTTCTAAGCAGAATAACATACCAGAATGCTAAATAATGCCAGTATTCCACACCACAATGCTGCAATAGATAAATCCCTCAAATGAACCAAAGCAGAGTGTTTTTAATGTTTCTGCAAGTACCACGTGATAGTCTATATACGGGAACACTAGAATGGAGCCTAGTTCTGAAATTGTTTAGAAATAAGGAACAAAGAACACGCTCTCCGGAAGCTGCCATGTTCGTCAATGCACAGAAAAATCATTACAAACTGCAGTCACTGATCGGCACGGTGCCACAGGACTGACAGGTGTGACCTTGGGAGCACATTTTTTTGCATCCAATTGTTCAACCTTTCTGCAGCAATGATTTTGTTTCTATGTCTCCCGTTGTTCTGCTTTGAGGCTCGGATGAAACGTTAATTACTGTTTTGGTCATTTCATTACACATCTACTACTCCATGCTGTATTGTTGTTCAATGCATTGCTGTATAACAAGCATTATAGTCGGAAATGCTATCAAGCCTATACCCCGACCTTATGGTTGAAGGTTATGCGTTTTCAGAATAACTCTAATACCCTGTTTTATCAACATTCCAAGCTCAGTACCACTATTTGATATGTTCGATTACTTCACTATCCCTAAATGTCTTTCTGACATTCCAATTCAGTAACTGCTCCCAACCAACCTGCGACCAAGATAAAATAGAAAAACACATTGGTATATGTCAGCATTAGTACTCCAATCAAATATTCCAATATCCGAAACCATAATGACAGTAATTTGTTTTGTTCTTGGAATTGTATACCTGAGACTAGGCCGATTAGATAGATATGATAATCGGTTTCCCTTTCATTCAACAGCCACTGAGATATTAATATTAAATATCACACGAAATCTGCATTTGGCACAATTGAAACGAATTTCCCATCCTAGGCATATTGACAAAAACAATTGCGTATCTATGCTACAAAAACAAAAATGATTAACCTACCTTTTGGTAGAATCCAAAAGAATCCCTTTAAACAGTTTCAGCCCATATTTAAATGTAACAACGAGCATATCTTGCAATGCTTCATCGACGTAAACCGAAATTAAAGTGCTTTTAAGTAATTGCACGTCTTCTAGTTTTTCATCATCCGCCATTTTTCTAAATAACTGATGTAATTTGTAACCGAATATTTATGAATGCAATGGAACGAAACGCGATTTACCGGGCATTTTGATTACGCCTAATTTCATTATTACAGTCCTTTGATTTGGAGATGTGAAAAAAAACTTTTTGAAAAAGTGAATTTTGAACAAAAAATAAGGTTACATTCATTAACATATGTGCAAGGAAGAGATAATTAATTGAGAAAAAACGACGCTATTTGCTTATTGAAGATCATTTATTTATTTAAATGAGCCGAACCTAAAGTACTTTATGTGCATTTTGTAATCTTTTTGTAAGTTTGGCAACGTTGCTGATTTTTTTGTTGACAAACACATTTCGTGCGTCCGTTCATGGGTTTTTTTGTTTCTTTAGGAATGAAATACATACCAAATATATACCATTCGGGGTTAATAATATAATCAAAGGGTTAAATAGTAATATCTTAACCTTAAATACCTGTACCAATGCCTGTACTTTAAAGAAATAATGCAGCATGTACTGTGTACATTTGCAGAAACTAAGCCCTAAGGCATCGCTGCGTTTTAAATAATCTTGCATTGAAACCAAATAAAGCAAGTAAACCCGTGAAGCTAGGGCATTGACAACACAAACTGGGACACGATCAACTCGCCAAGGGCGACTCGCCACCGGACCACTCGCCACCGACCGACTAGCCAACGGGGCAACTCGCCACCGCGACAACTCGCCAATGCGACAACTCGCGAACGGACGACTCGCCACTGCGACAACTCGCCAACGAAATATTTTTCCCTGTTTAATGTGTCATACAAATGCATCCCACAAATGCAATAGTCAATTTCCCTAATTTTGTAAAAAAAGTTTATCGAAAAATTGTAGTCAATATTTGAATGAAGACCCAACCGCCTGTACCTGTTTCTATTACTGCATTTTGATATAACGACATCTTCTGCAAATTATTATTTGAACAGAAAATTTGACAATCACATGGTTATTTGAACGACACATTAAACAGGGAAAAATATTTCGTTGGCGAGTTGTCGCAGTGGCGAGTCGTCCGTTGGCGAGTTGTCGCATTGGCGAGTTGTCGCGTTGGCGAGTTGTCCCGTTGGCGAGTCAGTCCGTGGCGAGTGGTCCGGTGGCGAGTCGCCCTTGGCGAGTTGACGCGTACCGAACGAAACTTGGTGTGTTGGAGTGCCGCGTTTGTCGCGATTTGTGCTATATCAACCTTATCTACCAACCACCACTCTATACTTTATCGAGATCTTACAATTCTTTAGTGTCGGAGGAGGGTATGTCACGAACTTTGGGGTAGGTACTCAGAAAGGCGTTTAGAAAGTGTGCTATGCTAACCTACGGTTAGGCAACACCCCTTCCATCTCAAACGAATACCAATATCATAATATGGAATAAATACGAAATCTACACAACAATCGTGATAAATCTGTGACTTCATCGACCGTTCTGCGAAGATGCCGAAGAGCAGGGATTTTCGAAAGGCTTGACGTGGTTACTATTAGCAAAGACTATCCTCCTCCAGGAGGAGGATAGTCTTTGCTATTAGTAACCTAGATTTGGATGGCTTGAGCAGTGCTGGCGTGCTGCTTTTTCTGAATGGTTATTTTGCATAAAATGATGATATTTGTTTTCAATAAACAAATATGGCGTGCTCCAAGCTTTGTTTTATAATTATGTACTGTTACTGCAGAATTATATGATCGTTATTTACGATGTACAGTCTTTATTTATTTATTTAAGTCTCTCCCTCTCCCTCGCCCCTCGCCCTCATCATCTCCCTTCCACTTCTCTTTCTCTCTCTCTTCCTCTCTTTTTTTATTTTTTCTGAATATCGATTATTTGGAGCTGAGCTATTGTGGGGTTGTGCATTTTCCTTTCAAGCAAGTTCTTGATAAGTGGCGCCGAATATCTCAATATCTCAACAATTTCCATGCGAACGCACGAGTACTCAGTTACAATAGTGTGTTCTGGAATCTTCTGGTTTGAAATGTTTACCAGTTTTCTGAAGAAGAATTTATATCCTTCTTTAGTAGTTAAAAAGTATTTTCTTTTGAAATAGATCGATATGTTCGATATCCTTTGTCATATGAACGTGTACCTAAGTCGACAGCCCCTGCCTAACAAAAACAGGAAAAACGCGAACTTTGAACACCGCCCTAGTAATACAAACCTCACACTCAACAATTGGCCAGCTCAAATATATTTCAAATATTTTAAAGCGACTCCACTTCTCTCCCATTGTGAAAAATAACATTCCGTAGTCTCTTGCATAAAAAAGTACATGAAATGCATTGTTAATTAGCTAGACCTTCTCCAGTCCAAATAAGGTATCTGAAGGTCCTAGATATGGTAACCTTAGACTAAAGTTGTATTTCGAGATGAATCGCACTAATTACCTTTAACACTCCGGAATTTACCTCTGCACGGTGAAACAGTTAATTACGTTCCAAAAAGGCAGAAGACAGAAGGAATTGAAGTCGCAATCTAAATGTGTTTAAAACATCGAGTGAACATTAACAACTAGCTTGTGCTTGCAATCAGTCAAAACACTTGTTTCGACTGTTCCGTCAGGTAGCGGTACATCAAAGGGATACATCTTGTGCGCGCGAGCATAGTTGACGGCGGTTTTGTCATTTTATAGTTTTTACTGTTCGTTGTCCATATCCGAATCGAAAGAGCGCAAACAACAAAACGATCTTGACAAAATAGTACAATCGCAACAAGCAATGGTCCGGCAACGGTGTAAGCGCGATCACGAGCCCGAGCTCGAGTACGAACAGGAGCAATGTGGTGTGGACCCACCCTAAGATACCAGGCTTGGGAGGCACCATATTTGTAAATGTTTACTATAAAATCCTAACCTAAGTTTTCAAATATCATGATGAGCGAAAGAAGAAATCCTCGTACACCTGGAAATGCTAGAAATGTTTCCACCAGTGGGAAAACTCCAAAACTTCTATCGAACAGAGCAAAATCATTAAGCGACCTGTCTTTGGCGTCCCAAACAGTAACTTGTTCGGTGACCCGGGATCTTTCAACGGAGCTCGATTTGGCTTACAATAAATACGTTCAGGCCATTGCTATCAAAGATTTAGTAACAAACGCTCTTGGAAAATACGAGGAGCTCATCGATGATCAATTGGCAGAGAAGTGTAATATTTTACGTAGAGCCTTAAACCACCAACAGGTTTTAGAAGATGAAATTGCTCGAACGGAGATAGACATTGATGCGAATAATGTACTTTTAAAGATGCAAAATGCAGTCGATGAATTAAATGAAACCATAAGTGATAATAATGTTTTAGAAAATATTGAATATTACAATAATTTTGTGGAGAAAGTTACGAATTGTCTTAGTTTGGTGAACATTAAACCATTTGAGACACAAGGTGATTATAATCAGCTTGCATCATCAATTTCCAGTAATGCTAATGCGATACGAAAATTAACAGGAGAGATTAAACATGCTTCACTCTATGAACAGCTCTGTGTTGAGAGGGAAAAGTTTCTCAGCCTTTCTTCCGCATTGGTGACAAAACAAAAAATGTTATCCGAAATTCTGGAGCAAGTTGATGTGTTATTGTTGAAAAACATTTCTGATAAATTTGCAGCAATGAATGGTTATCACGTTTAGATATTTTTGGTGATGAAGTGTAAATCTCATTCCAATCTTGTAATACTAAAGTAATAAATTTTGTATAATGCTAAATATTTTGATTTTATTTGGTTCTATTTCATTAAACATACATACAATGATAAAAAACATTTTTATAAATAAATTTAATTAACGAAACATTAAAGAAACAAATATTGCGATCAGACTTCATCATCACCATACTGGTAAGAATCTACATAATCCTCAGGTTCTGAATCATCGGCTGAAAATGCAGCAGCCTCATCTTCTATGTCGCAAAGTTTAGGAAGTCCATATGGAACATCAGTAACTTTAATTGAAGCGGGATCTTTTAAGAGTTTGGCAAGCACAGTTTGTTTAGATATCACAAGGCAGACAAGGTTACGAAATCTTTTCCCTTCGTATACAAGATGTTTAATCATCAATGGAAAATTGGTTGTGTTTCTTTTTATATCTTCTGTGGTAATTGTATGAGATAGAAGAATCATCAATATTTTGTTGATGTCAATTTCTGTTTGGAGTGGATCGCTACTCACTTGTTGTATGGAACTGTTGGCTAGTTTTACAAACTTATCGTAATTTTGTATACTTTCTAGTATATTATTTGCTATTAAAAATTCGCCAACCACAGAGTCGAGCTTTGGCATTAACTTGCTTAACATCTCGTCTACTTTCTCTTGAGCTTTAGCATGTTCAATAACAATATTTACATCAAGATCATTCCATAATGATTTACAATTTTCTAGAGTTTTCATATGGGTATGTATTTGTAAACTATAATCGTAGTCTGCCTGACAAAATAAACATCTTAAAGCGATTAAGTGTAGGTATCTGGTATAAGCGGGTGCAGGTTTCAGAAAATGCGAGGACGATATAAGTCGTTGAGGAAGAATCCACGATAAGTTTGAAACAGACTTTGATAGACTGGAAAGACTAACAAATTCCGTCGGGAGAACCTCTTCACTCTTCCACTTTCTAAGAGGTGGTAGAAAAACATTCTTTTGGTTACTCATGTATTAATAATTATTATTATTAAAAAAATTTATAGGTTAAGATAAGACAAGGAAGAAGAGAGAGGATTTAGTAGTTAATCTGTGGTATCATGTTGCCGATCTCATGAATTCCAGTGGAAATTTGACCTCGTATATTATGCTCTTTAATTGAAAAATTAGGGTGTCATGGTAAATATACAGGGTATTAATCAGCACAGCGTATGCGGGTATAAATTGATGTTTCATTATGAAAAAAAATTGTAAGTGTACATTTTCACGTAGAACTCAGTGGGGTAGAAATAATTTTGATGCCACTACAACTTTTTTTTAATCGAGGCAATATTTTATATCATGGTGGTTAAATGGAGTATTTAAGCTGTTCGATGGTAAAATTTTGACAAATCTGCCTAACAAAGAATTGAGAATTCCTCTACATCATTTTAGAAAAGCCCTTATTATTTTGCAATTAAAGCATATAATATGCTACCACTGCAACTTAAAAAGATAATACCAACGCATCGATTTAAAATGAGTTGAAACTATTTAACACGATTAACCCTATCTATACAATGCACATTTCATATAAATTATTTGTTAAATCTTTCCTCTCTTACTCTGACAATGCTAATGTTTACATATGTATATGTAACTAATGTAAAACTTATGGCAATAAATTATTATTATTATTATTATTATTATTATTATTATTATTATTATTATTATTATTATCGGTGTTTCTTGTGAGAACTCAGGTCTAGCCTGGTTAACTAATCGCACGGATTAAAATCAAGTAACGATTAGTGTCTGTGTCTGTGTCTGGTGAAGTTATGTAGGGTCATTAAAAAAAAAAAAAAATCACACACGTACATTGGACATCTAGGGATAATGTAATTCGTACTTACCAACATACCTATTGATGGGCACAATAGCCAACGCTATCAGGAAAGAGGAAAACAAAACAAAAAAAATCATTATTATTATTATTATTATTATTATTATTATTATTATTATTATTATGTCCCCAAGACGAATTTTATATATAATAATCAAGCATGCCATAAAAATAAGTGAACATGAAAAACCCAACATTTGTGCTATTTTTTTTATTTGTTACTCAGTTGTAAACGTTGATTAACAAGACAAAACGCAAACGGGTAAACGTCATCTTTAAACGCTACTGACTTGTAAAACTGACAGCTGACCTGTAAAAATTTTACAAGTTAGTAATCTAGTAATTTCATTGGCCAGAATTAATGCGAAGTCTCTGTTACATGGATAACATGATATTTTAGACATTTCTTCGAGATCAATTTAAGAACTAATTATTTACGTTTACTATTGTTTACAAATGAGTAACAAATAAAATATTGTACATTATACGCCAGGTAATAGTTTTTACTGGCTCTAGGAGATGACAGGCTCGCCTGACGGCTCGCCAGTCGGCTCGCCAGTAAAAACTCACTTACCTGGCTAATAATGTAATAGTATTTTACATTATTAGCCAGGTAACTGAGTTTTTACTGGCGATAGGAGAAGTTGACTAGCGAGCCGTTAGGCGAGCTTGTCATCTCCTAGAGCCAGTAAAAACTATTACCTGGCGTATAATGTACAATATTTTATTTGTTACTCATTTGTAAACGTAAATAATTAGTTCTTAAATTGATCTCGAAGAAATGTCTAAAATATCATATTATCCATGTAACAGAGACTTCGCATTAATTCTGGCCAATGAAATTACTAGATTACTAACTTGTAAAATTTTTACAGGTCTGCTGTCAGTTTTACAGGTCTGCTGTCAGTTTTACTAGTCAGTAGCGTTTAAACATGACGTTTACCCGTTTGCGTTTTGTCTTGTTAATCAACGTTTACAACTGAGTAACAAATAAAATACTATAACTGCTCTGTGGCTCTGCGTCATTGATTTGTCAATCATTTTCCAACATACGCTAAAACACTATAGCATCTATCAAGTGTGCGAATCGATAAAAAACACGACTGAAATTGATTCACAAATCCATGACTCAGGGCCAGACTCCTGATTTCAAATGTATGTTCTATAATTATGTTGTGCACGCGAGTTATTAGGTACCATGTAAACAGCGACGGACGGACAGACGGGCCGAGGGACGACAGGAAGTCAATCATGAACTTGCTTTTTGTCGCTCGGTTAAATGTCAATTGTTATCGAGATTGTCATAATAACTGACACAGAACAGTAATAACTGATTTATCTTACAAAAGCCAAAAGGTCTTGTTCGTGTAACGGATGATCAACAAAACTTGAGAACACTTTTTGGATCCTTCTACCAACGTGAAATTTTATGTTTCCCTAATCACCACTCACTACTAACGAGTTTTTAAAGTAGTTAGAGCGCCTAGGTAAAAGTAACAAGAAGTTGGTGAAAATTATTGGTCACTTATTCTCTGAGAGACGCACTTTCCAATGGTCAAAAGAAAAAAGTGTTCCTATGTACCGTTTCTGAGATATTTGACAGTAAAAACAGGGTATTTTAACATGGGCTCTTATGGACAGACTCAGTTTTTCTGAGCTAGCGAAGGTGTTTGTATCAAGACTTAAATAAGATGGGTCTCATTAGAAGCGACATTTTTTGACGAATCTAAATTTGCACGGAAAAGTACATGTTCATGATGAAATAAGGAAGATATTTACCGCCGAAGCGGCGTCTGCTCTGACGCGGCGGCACGCTATGCAGCACGCGTTTCAATCTGATGACTTTTCCACTAGGTCTAGTATATATAACTGAGCTAGGACAATCTTTTCCTTCTTCTGCTAAGCACTTTTCTTCACAAAAGGCATGGTGTCTTTCAGAAAGAACACCAAAACCAGCGATATTTATCAAGGCCTGCACACGTCTTGTTGACACACTGATCGGATCGAAATCAAAATAGCGGCTGGGGATCTCTGGCGCCAACATCGAAAAACCAAATCCACTACACCGACTTCACGTAAAACGCCAAATTATTTAGTTTCCCGGTTTTTACATACGTCTCGCATACGTGTTGATTAAAAAGAAATACATTCGTTTAGGATTTACCGCTTAACTGTGAATATTTAGTCGCGGTGTGTCGTCAACATTTAGTGTGCAAAGGTTTGAAACAGGGTCGAAAAGTAGGGAGACTAGTCAAGTTGACTACTGTATATACCTTTTTAAAAATCATGTAAGTCGTTTGCATTGTGCTGAGGTACAAAATACCACTCATACCGTATTTCTAATTATGTTTCCTTCATAACAACATTTTTTTGGGGACGTTTACCGTAAGTAATAGGTAGGCCGAGTACATCACTTGACTTCAGCCGAACGCGCTCTAACTACTGTGTTTGCATGTGTCTATTATACCAACAAATGTTGTAACGAAGGACCCGGAATTTCTGAGTGGAGTTTGCCGTTTATGTGGACCACCCTGTATATTACCGCCGAGATCATTCAGGCGCGAGATTTTCGTCTGGTGGCGCTCGAGTCCGTCCGTCCGTCCCCTGTACCGCCGTTTCACCGTTTTCTACCGCCGACTACCGCTTAATAAATTACCCCCTAACCTTCGACAGTATGCTATCACCCTTATCATCTTGTCAAGGGAGAAAAACTTGGCCGTGATGCAGTCTTGTTTTTGAATGCTGAGGGTGGCCAACTTTCTTCGTGCTTCTTCTTGGGTCTCTGGTACAGGTATGGTATTCCTCGCAGTTGTTTCTTCCTGAAGCCATCGTAGTCCATGCCACCGCAACTCACTCGTCTGGAGCTGTCGCACTATTCCTCCTCCTGTAACCTGTTGAACTCGGTACTTCACTTGACTGTTGCGAATTGATAATGTTTTATTGCAGATTCTTACAAGCTATTTATATCACAGAGATTACATGCGCTTAACCTAGTTTACTTCTATTGTTATTGAGGAAATGCTGACGCCTTGTCCTTGCGAAAATTGCATACTATGTTGTTTTGAATAGGTTGCCTCCTAGTATAGCAACTGTTCCCGGTTTGCCAGCATTTCCTTATCTATACTGCTAAACTTAATTGATATTCTTCCTGGTTGAATTACCTACTGAATTCCGGTACGTGGGAATCTGATCTAAATGAACACGTTTATGGCGCATTTATTTTTAACAATTTTTCAATGATACATATTGTTAAATTGTACCTTCTAATTTCAGTGAGTATTGTCTGGTACTGTAATAATTGTTCTGCTGCTCCTCCATTTGTTCCATCGGGTTCCTTGTGATCTGGGCGCTTTTCAACGGTACCTACAAAAGCATTACCAACACTGCCAATAATTCTATAACGCAAAAAATTACCACCACTGGATAAGCTCTTAGTGTTACTTTCTGAATTATTTTCCGTTTCCATAATCGAATTCGTCAATAAGCAATTATTATGTTGCAGGTATAAATTAATCTACCTATCTGGTCGTTAAAACCAAAAGTACTGAAGTGCTTATTTCTAATTTTCTACTGCAGGGATATTATTGGCATGTCAAATAATTTGAGAGAAATTGTTACATACTTTGTGAATATAAAATAACTTACAGAAAGTAATCCAGTGAAAACCAGCATTACTAAGTATAATACGATATGAAACGTGTGATTTGTTCCTTTGATACAAAAGTTGTGTACTGAATATTGAAGACCTTCTTGCATACTTATAATTCCAACAATGTCGTATATGTAGTTGTTTGCATAAAGTTTGAATAAGTAACTATCATTTAGTTTAAAGGCCGGTATAGAGTGGGGGCGTCGCGCCGCATCGAGCGTCGTGCGTCGCGCTGCCTTGCGTTGTGTCATAGCATTCGCAGTAACAGCGTCTCCCTAGACTGGTGAACAAGTAAACTCAGTTGGAATAATGGCTCCAAGAAAAGCAGTTCGTTTAGGTACGTTAATGGCCTTGTTAGATACACCATATGTTATCAGATTAAACAGAAAAGTTGAGATCCATCCCATAAATAGGGAAAGACATGTATTTGGTGAATTTCATCATTTGTATCATGAGCTAAGAATGTATCGAGATCGATTTTTTAATTATCTAAGAATATCCGTCAGAACATTTGATTATCTATTGGGAAAAGTTAACCACCGTCTCGAAAAAACTTTAAAACTACATTTATTGTATAAATTACCTACATTACCAGACAGTCATTCATTTTACATGTAGTTGGTGAATGGTGATATAGTTATCCAATGGAAAAGAACCATCTTTACTACAACTCCTCGACAGAATGCAAAGAGTGGAGAAATAACTAAATAGAATTAGGCAAAGGTTGCGAACGCCAAAAAGAGTATAATAGTGAAAAAAAAACAAATTTTATGGAGTGTTTTTCCTCCACCTAAAAAATGCAGAATGTAGTGCATAGTGAACGTGACAAACGGGCCTAATCTATCCTTACCTACTTATTTTTATATTACCTATAATTAACTAATAATATAAAAAATGTTGTATCCCGCCGAAGATCAAATTCACCGTTTCGATTCTGGTCGGGAAAATATTGCGTTGCCAATACTTGCACACGTTGAATAATAAGTGTTAGTAAACACAAGGAAACCTGATAACCAACGAATTCTTGAAAAACCTTACAACTTTATTTCGAATGACTTTTTATTATTTTTCTTACATTTTCATTCATTGACATTCGCCTACTCATCTCAAAATTATTAGCTGTGTTGCGACATTCTCCCACCTGAGAAACACTTTTTTTTTCAGAAAGTTTTTCTCACAATTTGAAACCTACCTACATATTTAACAAACTCTTTGTGGCATTTTAATAATACGGCCACTACGTGTAATCCTACAATTATTACAGTCCTTATAATCATTTGAAACTGACTCTGTCTGCTTATCTTTAAGAAATCTTGAACTAGCTACTTTCGACTTTTCTTTTGTCATCTCCTGAACAGTAACAGCTTCGTTATCAAACTCTGCTTCAAGCTTTTCTTCTGGAACATTTGTATCACACTCCTGTGGATATAGTCTTCGATGGACTGGTCTAAGCAGCTCACAACGTGATTTTTTAATTTTCACCTTTTTTCTACCCACTAATATCCAATACCATTCCCGCAGCACACCAAACAAACCTTGGACTCCTAAACGACAAAACTCCTTACGTTTCTCCAAAATCAAATTCTGAACTGGGTACTTACTGGGCAAAGTAAGATATCTGTAGTCGTTTGTCTCATTTGGTCTATTTGCTACTTTCAATTCAATTCTAATTAAGGCAAATTCATTGTCTCTGGGCTTCAAACTTTTAATCTGAGTATTGCCAGAAAAACACTCTTTTTCCGCCTCTTTTACTTCTTTCACATTTACCTGAACATTAATAGTGTAGGGCCATTTTTCTTCACATACATATAACCACCGAGGTCCCTCCCACCATTTTGACAAGTTTGTTAAGTCTTTGACCCAATTTTGGAATGCTACAGCCGTCTCTTGGTCTACTTCAGTGTCCCATGTAATGTTTTTAGCCCAAACCTCTTGTAACCATAATTTTGGTTGTAAAGTTGCAAGACAAATGAAGCCTATGGGACCAAAAACGTTTTGTGCCATACTTAATAGTTTTCTCTTTGTCACAACGATATCTATTTCAATTGTGCTCCAAGTGTCATTTAAACACCACACGTCTTTCTCTTGAAACCATTTTAAGCCAAGCATTAAAATATTATTTTCAGTGCCACTTAAATTTCCCGAAAACTCCCAGCCCCTTAAATCGCATGGCGCTTCTGCCATGGCCTGTACAGATTCTTTGATGAACTTATTTACATCATTTCTACTTGACCCACTGGCTACGCAGTTGTTAACATAGAATGTACTGGCAAGTTTTTCTATTGTTTGTTGTGGATATTCACAACCAAGTAACATACCTTTTTCTTTAAAACAGAATTGTTTGCTGTCGTTTGAAACCGAACAAAATATGCATTTTACCGTACTGGTGTTGTTTACTAAACCAGCGGCAATCATTATACCCGCTATACTCGCTTTAGAGCTGTGTTTTTCATCACTGAAGGATTTCGATTTTTCGTATTTCGATAACCCGAAACCGTCGCTCGCTAGAACAATTCTCTGCTCGTTTTCAACCTCTGATCGCAAACAACGTAACAGGTTCTTAAGTCTTATCTCCACATATGGTGACTCACTATTACGGTCACTTTTTTGTACACTCTGATTATCATCTAACTCAGCTTCAACATTACGACATGAATTATATGTCGACCTATGCCAAATTCTTAACAACTCTTGTGGCAGGCACGACTCCATCAGTGGAAACAAAACAGCAGCGTATTTATCAGAACTGATGCCCAGAGTGGCAAGCGCTCTTAACTGTGTCTCTATCTGATCATATAATTTAGTCAAATCCATTTTTTGACGCGAATCATTACATTTTAGAACTAGTCTTAGCAACTCGTGCACGTAGAACTCTATTTGCAAATCTCGCCCAAAACTACTTTTCATACACTCAATAATTTTATCGTAGTTTTCGCCAAGACTTGGTAAACTCTCTACTATCTGACGCGCACGACTGCCTGGAACTGTAGCTTGTATCAAGTACTCGATTTTGTCGCAGTTTCCTATCCCACTATCGCTGTGTATTTTTTTAAACTGAGACCAAAACCCTACCCACTCTCTTATGTTTCCATCATATTGTTTAAATTGCATTCGAGGTAGTTTAAATTTGTCCTTACCTGGTGTAAGGTCAATATTTACATTACCCTCGCTGCCATCTCTAATAACTGGTCCTACTGCAGGCTTCAACAGACACCTCTTCATTCTTAACTTAAGTTCTGTAAACCGTTTCAAGTAGACCTCTCGTTCATCCATAACTGGTCTTACTGCAGGCTTCAACAGACACTTCTCGATTCGTAACTTAAGCTCTGTAAACCGTTTGAAGTAGACCTCTCGTTCATCCATTTCTATCAACAACGCGTCCTCCTCCACGTCTTCTTCAAGCATTATGTCATAGATCCCATTATCACAGGCATTTAAACTGTCCCACTTGGTCTGTAAGCACTTCCAAAATAGTTCAACATTGCTACTCACCAAAGGAACTTGTATTATATGTCCGTCTAACTCATTTGCGATCTTCATAAAGGACGCGCGGAGAACTCTCTGATTTTTCCTTTTTGATTTCAGGTTGTCAACCATTTTTACCTCTGTTTACTTTTCGTACGTACACTTATTCTTTTGCAGCTGTATTTACACGCAATGTCCTGTCACGGTCGCCAAAAAATGTTGTATCCCGCCGAAGATCAAATTCACCGTTTCGATTCTGGTCGGGAAAATATTGCGTTGCCAATACTTGCACACGTTGAATAAGTGTTAGTAAACACAAGGAAACCTGATAACAAACGAATTCTTGAAAAACCTTACAACTTTATTTCGAATGACTTTTTATTATTTTTCTTACATTTTCATTCATTGACATTCGCCTACTCATATCAAAATTATTAGCTGTGTTGCGACAATATATACATACTAATAATAATATAGTGGATATACCTGGCACTTATTTTTTTAGTTTAGAGGTAGAGGAGAAGCATTATGATCGATCGATGGTTGTAGATTTTGCCTAGACTCTAGACCACGACAAGTCTGTTGACTTGCCCGCCCCTATACTTTAAATACCAACACTGAAAAGAATAATCTAAATTCATGAATGCAACCATTAATTGGCACGCGCTGCGCGCATGTGCCATGTGGTCAACACTCAACTTGAAGAGTGACGCTCTCGTTTGACGTTTCAATTGATACAACTTAACCTCATTTATTTCCTTCCCCAGTTTTAATTATCAAGCACATTACAGTTATTACATATTTTCACTTAATATGGCTACTTCTTCTTCAGAATTCTATTTGCGTTATTACGTTGGTCATAAAGGTAAATTCGGACACGAATTTCTCGAGTTCGAGTTTCGACCTGATGGTAAACTACGGTATGCAAACAACTCGAACTATAAAAATGATACCATGATTCGTAAGGAAGTCTACGTGCATCCTTGTGTTATGGAGGAGCTAAGAAGAATAATTTTGGATTCTGAAATTATGCAGGAGGACGATTCTTTGTGGCCCCAACCTGATCGAATTGGACGTCAAGAACTGGAAATTGTGATCGGCGACGAACATATATCATTCACAACTTCAAAAACGGGCTCGCTGGTTGATGTGAGTCAGTCGAAAGATCCTGAGGGATTGCGATGTTTTTACTATTTGGTGCAAGATTTAAAATGTCTCGTATTTTCTTTGATTGGTTTACACTTCAAAATTAAACCCATATAGTTTACAGTGTACACTACACCATTTAATTTATAATGGCTACAATTAGCCAATTACGTATTTTATGCATTAAACCTTTGTAATTTGTATTCAGTGGTAAATAAATAATCACATTTCTTAGAAGTGGTATTTATTTGCAAGACTTTTACAATTCTTGGTCATCTGGATGATACAACTCGGACAATAGACGGTAGACATAAGATGGGGCGTTACCTCCTCTGGATAAAACAGAATGTATAAAACTGCTAACGAGTATGTACTTACTGGTGTGAAATAAACAGTGTTACTAATTCCGGTGGGACATAATCAAACACAGGATTGTAGACATGCACTTTATCCAACAGTGGTCCACTTGAATATGGCAACACATCAGCTGGGGAGGCGCAAATGTTAAAAGCATCTTGCTCACTTGAACATAAATGCATTGGGCTTAATTTATACATATGTGCCAATACCATTATCTGCAAAATGGTGTTATAATTACACAAATACGATCTTTAATTATTCTCGGAAACCATAACAAATAGAAGAATGGAATTTGTGGGAGGTAACAAGTTCAGATCTTGACAAAATCTGGTAAGGGTTTTTCATCAACATGAAAATAACCAATCCGAAATTAGTTTTAGAAAATTTGAGAAAGAATTCAACTGCAATTCATGATGGGATCACCAAATTGTCAGAATTTCATGAATACACTACACTTCTGTATTTAAGAAAATCATTTTTAAAAACCTAAGCAAACCTGTGAATTCTATTCTTCTGTTAAGGTTGCTGAGAATAAAATTAAAACACATTAATTTGGGAATATTTGACCATACCAAATATTTTGGACCCTTGGTTTATGTGCATATATAAACATATAGTTACGATTGACAATGGTACTCATCCTCAAGTATACGACGTATACCCTTAAATAAAGCCGCACTATATACGTACAGGAATTGAATAATGTTTAGCAGCCAAAGCCACCATGTGGACGCCAGATTCAGCTCTAAGTCCTCCATTAGCCAAAACAGTATGTGTTCCAATAATTACTTTATTAACCCGAGACATCATAGCAAACACAGCGGAGTCTGGTATAACTGTTGTCTCTATATTATTTTTAGCTAAATTGGATGCCATCAAATGACCCTGAAAACAACTGTAACATATTATGTTTTCAGCTCAGGACTTACGAGAAATCGGGGCGCTGCTTCAACGACAACGACTTGAAATTTACGACTTTTTGCGGCATATTTCAAAAACTTTTCTACTGTACTTGATTTACCTACAGTTAAAATAATTTCATTCGCATGAATATGTTCTAAAGCTTGTGCAGCGATGTTGTCCGCACTTAAAATAAAAATGAGACTTTTAGAAATAGACCTAGATCCTTTGAAATACCTTGATTCCAGTTCAACTTTATATTCGGCCAAATTGTCTAAAAGTGATGATTTTAAAGATGGTAACACTTTTGAATAATCTTCACAGTCATCCATAGTGGTTGATCCAAGATGATGTGCTGACTGTTGTCCTTCGCCTTTATTCTACATTAAACATAAATTCATAGTGATCACATTTTAAAAAGTCATGCATTGTTTTTTGGAAGACTTACTTTAAATCCGCTATCATACTCATCCCGTATTATTTTTAAAATATGCCGCATTATATTTACAGATGTAGCCTCCTGTGGTAGAGCATTAGCAAACCTAGTGATACGTAGTTTTATTAACGTCATTAGATCCCTAAAAATAATGATCAAATTGTGCAATACAATCTACAATAAGTTAATACTCTGCAGAGTTCCATTTTCCCTCCGATATTAGTTTTTCAATCAATTTCTCAGTATGGATAGCAATATCATAGGAATTATGCAGCTTACTAAAATGTACATATGGTTGTTTTCGTAGGTCCGATTGGTGGGCCTATTATATTTTACCTATGCCTAATATCGCTGATCAATTTTATTACATCACTATACAATTCCATTTCTAACATATTTACTTGTATTTTAAATTTTAAAAATGAAGATTAAAATATGTGAGGTTATATTCAGAACAAAATGACGTCTACTTGTGGCGTGCATATATCGGGCGATCAAAAATGAGTGACTGTCTAGACGCCTTTGCAAGTTCAAGTTAAGTACGGTTTCCCATGTAAAGTAGGGAACACACGTTCACGACAAACAGGTACGCGCATACATGTTCGTCAAACATCAACGCGTGTGTGTTGCACCGAAAAACGCTTTCGAACATGTAGGTGGATCAGAGATATAGATCTATATCTCTGAGGTGGATTCATTTAGTCTGTGCGATAATGTTTGACGAACATGTACGCGCGTACATGTTTGTCGTGATGTTCGATCGTGTGTTTCCAGCTTAAACAAAAATTTCAAAGGTGACTAGACGGTCACTCATTTTTGATCGCTATGTATATAAATAATATAGTGGAGATGATGAACACCGCGGGTGAACTACAGAGTTACATTTGTAAATAGAGAAGCAGTACATTAAGGACCCTGCGCGTGGAAAAATAACCCCAACCAAGTACAGTGGATACATACCTATTGCGACAAACTTGAGCTGCTCGCGCATAGCCGGTGAGCTGGCGGAATTAAAAACCAATTAGTGGAGTGGAATTATTATTTGAGTCTATTTAATTAATACACAAAGTATGGTAATTGATTAAGCGGTAGAAAACGGCAGTACAAGAGACGGACGGACGGGTGGACTCGGGCGCCACCAGACCAAAATCTCGCGCCTGGACGATGTCGGCGGTAATCACGGACGGATGGGTCGGTTTCGGTAGCCTCGGAAGTAGTTGCAATCGAAGATGTTAATTCCAGGACTCGGCGGCCCTGGTTCAGCAAATGGCGGCGGTACTGTCTGGAACCACTGACCTGAATAAAAAATTGAAATAGAGGTCAGTGTCTGGAACTCTAAAACAAAATATGGCTTACCGGCAAATTCCCTAGCGGAAGAAAAGTAATTAGTCACAAGGTGGCCGTTTTTATAGCGGACAGACTCGGAAAAAAGGACAACCCCCCCCCCAATTAAAAAAAAACGGTTTACCTTCGAAAATTAATATCGCGGTCGGACAAAGGTCAATAAAACAGACAAAAGATGAAACTTACTCCCTGTACGTAAAACGCAAATAGATAGATCTAAATTACGGTACGCAAAATAGTAAAAGATATTACGGACTTACTTACGGCAAGCAGAACGTAAAAAGATAGATAGATCCTTCCAAAATTGAGCGTTTTCCTTATAAAGAAAACCCATTTTGGTAGAAGTGAAACAAGGAAAATCCAACTCGTCGCGCATTCAATACGAAATCGAAACCAATAAATTCGATTTTTAATTAATTACTCTGTCCGTGCTAAAATTCCCGAACATCTGGCAATCGATTCGTTAATTAAGCGCGCACAATTTGACACCAAAATCTCACCGGTAGGTACTTCTTTACTGGAACTCATTTAATTAGTGTATGCTAACTATACATAGGTACTCAAATGAAAGCTCATGAATTCTTTACATTAATTATCTTTATGTTAATTTCACGTTTTCGGCCACAAAGGCTGCTTGCGGTTATCTCTTCTTGCAGGCAGGCCGTCAACTGTTAACGAGCAAAACAACTCGCTTCGGAACTTGTTCTATCCTTGGTTTTACTTTTTAAGTATAGAGAAATAAAACGGCCTATACCTAAACAATTAACGGCGCCGAAACTAAAGAATATTAATTGTCATTCATCTTCTCCAGAACAAGATCCTTCGGTGCTTACAAAAATAATTCCAAAATACCAACAGGAACGGTGGTAGGCGGACTAATTAATTATGGCCTCTCCTGATCTCCATGCCCCCGCGTCGATAATTAAGGTTTTCAATGTAACGAAGCCCAAACCAATCGTTACTATACAGGGTGGTCCTCGTAAACTGCAAACTCCACTCAGAAATTCGGGGTGCTTCGTTACACTATATAGTTTCAACGGCCGGGCCGTTGTGACACATGCGCGGTGCGTGAAAGGCGAATCAGTTGATTTGCTTTGCTCGCAGCTACGCTGTTGCGATGTATGTATATACAATGGCCCGTATGAATAAAAGTAAGCAAATGATACTTGCAAAATTCAAAGTAAAATACTCGTAAGTGCTCCTTCGCACTGGGCGATTTAGCAACGCTTCTAAGCAGAAGGACAAGACGCAGTGCAGCGCTGCTAAACCATGCTAAACAGACCAGCATGAAGGGGCAGTTCCGAGTATTTACTTTGAATTTTGCAGTATAAGCATTTTGCTTACTTTTATTCATACGGGGCAATGGCTGTTGATTTGTCACTATATCTCCATCCCGTTAGTGCGCACACTCGCGTACGGCCTGCGCAAGATTAAATGCTCTTTCTTTTATGTCTTAAGAATACCTATGTGTACCAAATTTGGTTCTAATCGGTAGAGCCGTTTAGCCGGAAATGATTCGGATTCCTTGTGCTTTAAAACGTGTATTTCCGTAAAAAAAATGGGGGGTGGGGTCATTTCACCCCAATGCAATACTTCCAGCTTACTATTGCGGGTAGCAAAAATCTTCTTTTCATGAGACATTTGCTAGTACACACATAGCACTGCCATTGTTAGTAAAGAATTTAAAAAAAATGGAAAATTCGAAACCGTTAGTACGTACGTACGCTTAGGCCTCGTGTACATTGGCGAGAGTTGAGCGGTGAGCGGTGAGCGTTGTGCGATGGAGCGTTGGTATGTGTACTTTAATGAGCGTCGACATCGCAAAATTACAGTGTTACATGCCTCCATTCAAGGGCAGTTCGTTTGCATTGGAAAGGAAACCAATATATTTTTAAAAAAACCTTCAAGAGCACATTAAACTGCCATAGACTGCGCCGCACTATAGGAATATTACTGTGCGATATTGCTCATAATTCAAGTCAGCTTGAAACGCAGCGTTACCGCTTAGCGATGCCGCTCACAGCTTCCGCCAATGTACACACTTGGATTAATTTTACAAGTGCTTGATTTTATTTTACAAACGCTCATCGCTCACCGCTCAATGCTCACCGCTCGCCAACGTACACGCGGGCTTATACTCGCTTTGACTATACAATGTGGGTGCCTAATCCTTAATTATGCGCCACCCGGTATCTAAGTGAGGGACTACGATTCTGACGACATGTAAGAGACGTCTCAAACAACAATGTTTCGAGACCGTTGTGTATGCCGGTGGTTTGAATTGAGCATTTACTCCTAATTCATTCAGTATTAAATTCATATAAAAAGTAGGATGCCTTAATAGAAAACGTTCAAATAGTAATAAATGCCAAAATTCGGCTACGCTAACCTTCCACGTACTTCAAATAAACGTCGTTCGAGTTTATCCACACCATGAATAAAAGGTTGATAGCCTCAGCCTAAAATCAATATTAAAGTATGAATTAAACTAATTTCAAAAAATAAATAAAAAATAAAAACATTAACCGAACTAAATGTTAAATAAAATGAAATTATTAATAATAAAACTACAAAAGAAAATAAACTCCTATAAAATTGAGTGATCAACACCAATCAAAAGCAAGTAATTTAAATGACAATTTCTCCGTCTCAGTTCAGTGTTAGGTTTGTTATCTGCTTCTTGTTTTGCAACTTGCTTTTAAATTACTATATTTCGTGTAGTACTCTTACTTATGTGATTTAACCGTTGAGTGAAGATTTAACTTTATCATGCTTTGCTATCAAACATTTATTACAACTCATTGGCAACATAATTTTGCTATTGCTTAGGTAGGTACCTACCTATTCGAGATTATTAACTATTAAAATAGGTACTCAACGGTTCTGATCAAAATACGAAGACTTGTCTATATACAAATTATACTAGGTACTTCGGTTTTATTTTGTGTTCCTTCTCTGGTGTAAGAGTATAGGTACATTATTCCGATGAGCGTGGTCTATATTGTACTAGGAATATAAACAGCACAATACCTAAAATTCTCTTTTAAAGGTTCGATTTACGTAGGTCTTTCGCGTGATGGTATTTTTTTCCAAGATGCAAGTTACAGTAATGCTGACTGGGATTCTCGGTAGTATGTAAAAGGCATGGCATGGTGCAGCGCCTTTTTTTCCACTAGGCCCATCAGGCCCTGGCCTAGGGCCCGCACGCTGAAAGGGCCCGAAATCGACACAGTGATTACAATAAAATAAGAACCAAATTTCAAATATTGAGTAGCATTGGTCAGGGCTATTTAATTTCCGCGTAAAATGCGATCTAAAATTAACGATTTGAGGTGTTTCATGGACACACAGAAATTATACGATCCTTTAAAAAGAATGTGGGGATATTTACAAAATGGATTGTAAGGATATGTAAATCTAGATATGCAATATCGAGATTCTATTGAGCATATACCGTTCAATTCCTATAAGTAACGCATCGGGTGAGAGATCGTTTTCCACATTAAAACGAGTCAAGACCTATTTAAGGAACTGTTTGAATCAAGACAATACTTCGTCCTTGGCAGTTCTTAATGTAGAAAGTGACATCCTAAATGTAATAGATGTAAATAAACTTATAGACCAATTCGCTGATCTGAAAATACGGAAACGAGTAATTTAGATGTATGTTTGTGTGCGCATTGTAGTATTTACCTACCTAACTTACAACTGATTTTTAATTATTATTCACTAGATTTTTATATTTTGTATCGCATTATGAGAATATTTGTTTGATTTAAATTTTATATATTTTTTACTTATGCTTATTATAATTTTTTGTATACCTAAATCTGACATATACGCTAATGTCTGAAGTAGTTTGATTTTACCTAAAATTCACATGCACTGTTTGGGCATGAGGTGGGGCCCCCAAATATTGAGGGGCCTAGGGCCCGCCTATTTCAAAATTAGGCGCTGGCATGGTGACAGTTTGCGATTGATTGACGAACTTCCGGTTAATAAGATCTCTCTTTTAATTTCTTCGTCAACCGGAAAGGCTTTCTATATTCTGATGCTGAAGAGATCCAATTTTGTCTTCAGAGCATGGTATAATAACGGTATCGCAACGCGCATCGTGTCCCCTTTCCCCACGCCGTATGATGTCAATACGTTACAAACTCCGGCGCGCGTATACAAATGCATAGGGAAGAGGTTACGGAAACGCACTATTATTTGTGTATCTGTCGGCGAAATTTAGGTTTATTTGAGTGTCTATATAATATTACACACACAAATGCAAGCTCGCACAAAAACATTACAATGAAATGCAAAGCAGATAAAATGTAAGTAGAGGTATTGTTCAAATGGTGCGCCAAGCGGCTGTACGTGAATGGAAAACGAAGATCATGTACCTCTATTTTTTAAACAGTTTGAAAATATATTAGACTAGGGCTTGTAATCAATCAAAATGTATTTAATAATTTGATATACTCACGTATATCTAAATGATCGAAGCAATAAAAGTATTTCCGCGTACTGTAAATATCCTAGTTCACTTACATCGTATTAATCAGATTAATTATATTAAGTAATTTTGTACAAAGCTTATTCTTCTATTCTAAGAACGTTCTTTTTTGACTCGGCTACAGCGTCTCCTCGTATGATAACGGATGCCCCAATTTTGTTTAGTCTACAAATTTTTTCTCATACGTATATCAAGGAGTTATTTAAAACTGAAGAGTTCCTTAATATCATTTCTACTAGTGTGGCTGACGTCGTACTCAAAAATGCATCAAAAGAAATTGAGGAACTTAATGCAAAAGTTATTCACCTGGAAAGGGAAAACAAAAGTTTGCAGAAGGAAGTAGTTATTTTGAAGAAAGAGATGGATTCATTAGAACAATATAGTCGCAGGCGTTGTCTTCGCATTTTTGGGATAAAAGAAAGTGGTTCGGATGATCCCGAAAATTTAGTTTTAGGTGTGTTCAATGGGCAACTGAAACTTGCGTTACAACCGAATGACATTGAACGCGTTCATAGAATTGGACCTAAACTTCCAAATAATCAAAAACCCAGGCCCATCATCGTCCTATTCCATAGCTATAAGATTAGGCAAGCTGTTTTTTCTTCGAAAAAGCTACTGAAAAATTCCGGCATCACTATTCGAGAAGATCTTACCAAGTACAGATTGCAACTACTCCAAACCGCAGCTAAGAAGTTTAGTGCACATAATACTTGGACAATTGACGGAAAAATTTTTGTCAAACATAATGGCAAGATCAAAGCTATAAATACGTCGGAAGATATCTAAACGGTGATGGGTTCCAACGTGTAATCTGTGAAGTGAGGGAAATCTTGGTGTTGGTTATTAGTTCATTTTATTTTCTCTGTATAACAAAAACTTCATTTTACTAACTTTAGGAGCTTCCTTTTCTAGTTGAAGCTTATCTGTTTATGTGTTATCCTTATCATAGCTCAATACTTCGCTAGTGATATTTATGTAAAACTTTCTAGGTGGAATTTAATTTCATTGTTGCACTGTTCTTTGAATTATCAATTTATGTTAACTTTTTTTCATTAAATAATAGAAATTAACTTTTGTATTAGGATACATGGTTTGTTGAATTTTTGATAACGGTTACAATATGCTTTTAATATTAATTTTCTATTTCAGTACATCTCCAACATAATTAATTCCAAGAGCTGATTTACTCTGGGTGAAATGGAGTGCACGTATATGCTTAGAAATGGTCTCTGATCTTTTGCTTGCTTTAACACTCTGTTTTGCGATACTTACCTGCTGTGAGGGAGCCCGAACCGATTTAATTTATTAGTAAGCAATCAAGCGCCGACCTTTGTTAAGATTGTAAGTTACTTGTTGACTCACAATACTCATTTGTTTTTTGTCTAATTTCGATATTCGCCTATTACAACTGAATCACGGTTTGTAAATAATAATGAAAATTGTGCACGTTAACGTTCGTTCGTTGATCAGTAAGTTTAGTAATTTTAAGGATATGGTAATCAAGGGAAAATTTGATGTCGTTATGGTATCGGAAACTTGGCTGAACTGTGATATAAGTGATGATCTTATTAATATTGTAGGATATACAGTTCTGCGTAAAGATAGGTGCAGTCGTGGTGGTGGTGTTGCTATTTACGTTAAACAACCGTTGAATAATGTAGTTTTGAATACACCATCCAGTATTGAGCAATTATGGGTAGGTATTGAAATCAATCGTAAGAAGGTGACAATGGGTTGTTTATATAGACCGCCGCATTGCGATCCCAACTTTTTTGTGGACGAGCTCGAGGAGACACTAACCAATCTGATTATGATCCATGACTATGTACTTGCCATGGGCGATCTTAATTTCAATCTGCTATTGCACAATAACTCCTCAGTTGAATATTTTACTATGTCGTTGCAAAACATTGGGTTTTATCAATTGGTTGATTCCCCGACTCGTATCACGTCAACAACTAGTAGTCTCTTGGATCTCCTAATTACCAACGACTGTGGTTTAGTGTCCGCTTGTGACGTAGTGTCAGTCAGTGATTTAGCCGATCATGACTTGGTTGTGGCGACTTTGGAGTTGGATGACCATGTTGTACCGAATCTCCCTGTACTATACCGTGCTTATAAGCAACTAGATATGCATGCTTTTGATCAAGAACTGCATTGCTTACCGTTTCTCGATATGCTAGGATTAGAAGGAGTGAACTTAAAATTAGAATACTTTAATAGTCTGCTTAGTTACCTACTGAATAAGCATTTACCTCTCAAATCCAAAGTTTTTAAGAAAACTCCTTCACTGTGGCTGTCCGAGAACACAAAGTTGCTAATTAAATTAAGGGATAACGCCCTGCGGAAAAGTAGGCAAACTGGAAAACCGCAACACTGAGATTATTACAAATCTCTGAGGAATTTTACTAATCTTACTATTAAGAATGATAAAAAAGCTTATTTTAATTTCCGTGCACGACAATGTACTTCATGGCTTAACTTATACAGCAGCGGAATCATATCTAAAAAAGTCGTCGACATACCTTTGCACCTTCAAATACCTGATGATATTAATACGTTCTTCATCAAGTCTGTACCTAATCTAAACGGTAATATTGATCGAGTTATAAGGTTCTATAATAGTGGAAAGCTTAATGCTAACATTCCGGAGTTTAAGTTTCAAACTGTCACACCTGATCAAATATTTGACATTATTCTAAACCTGAAATCTAACGCTTGTGGTGTAGATAATTTTAATGTAAAATTCATCAAATTGTGTTGTCCTTTCTTAATCCCATTCATCACTCATCTTGTAAATACAGCCATTTTGGAGTGTGAGTTTCGTCCTTGTGGAAAAAAGCAATCGTTAAACCGATACCAAAAATATTAAAACCAGGAAGTTATTCGGACCTTAGGCCGATCAGTACCTATACTGCCAATGTTATCTAAAGTTTTGGAAAGATGCTTAGAGTTGCAAATAAGGAACTTCGTCACACAATTCAATCTACTACCGGAAATGCAATCCGGATTCAGACCAAATCATAGTTGCTCTACAGCCTTGGCGCATGTGATGGATGATATACTTTGTGCAATTGATGGTGGGAAGATTACGGTGTTGGTTCTATTAGACTACAGTAAAGCATTTGACACTATTGACCATAATATACTGTTAGCAGTGTTACGGCACCTTGGCTTTGGTAACTGTGCACTTAACCTCATGAAAAGTTTTCTAGAGGGTAGATCTCAATTAGTTAGTTTAAATCACAATACATTTTCTAATGTATTGACTGTTAAGTCCGGCGTACCTCAAGGTTCTATATTAGGACCACTGCTTTATACGTTGTACACAAGTCAGTTGCACAAAGTTCTAAAGACTTGCAGTTATCATCTATATGCGGACGACACACAATTATATTACTCCTTCTTTAAACATGAATTACATAATGCTTGTACAAAGATAAATGCGGATCTGAGTTTTCTCTATTCCCACTCCAAAGATCATAATTTACTGCTCAATCCTAAGAAATCCGTCGCGTTGGTATTTGGTGCAGGAGCATTACTTTCTGCTGAGTATGTAAAATTACGTATTGATGATGTACCAATTACTGTAAAAAATGTCGCTAAAAATTTAGGATTGTGCGTAGATAGTGATCTTGCTTTAGAGAACATGTAAGGAACTGTATACGCAAGGCTTATGGAAATTTGAAATGCCTGTATCCGCACCGAGCATTCCTGTCCGTTAAGACAAAAAAAATGTTGTGCGACTCGTTAGTGTTGTCGCAATTTAATCATTGTGACATGGTCTATGGGCCATGTCTTGATGCTGCCTCTGACAAACGTATACAGGTTGTTCAAAATGATTGTGTTCGCTTCATTTTTGGTCTTAGGCGTCGCAGTCATATCTCTCACAAATTGAGAGAATTAGCATGGCTTAATATGTCACAAAGACGGAAGCTTCATTCTTTATGTGTGTATCACTCTTTAATTACTACTGGGTTTCCGAAATATCTTAATAACAAGATACGATACCGTACCGACGTACACAACGTGAATATACGGGGATTATTATCGATGCCCTCCTTCAAGTTTATTTCTAAATCAGCTTATCTGAAATCATTTTCTTACAACGCAGTTGTAATGTACAATGCCCTTTCACCCGAATTGAAACGCTTACCCTTAAAATTATTGAAATATCGTATGACATCTTTAATGTTAGACGATTAACGTGCACAAAGCAAATATGGCAATCACAGTAGGCATCACTGTCTATAGGGTAACACTGGTCGGATTATATTTACATTCTGTCAGTTATGGGTTTTTTCGCAGCAATTTTGAGGTTAAGTGGTAGAGCGGAGAAGAGCAGTCCCTCAGTATTGCTCTTCAACCGAACTTCGCCTTTGGGGTTGCAGTCTATTGCATATACGTGCATCTGTATCTTTAAACTGTAAAAATATGTACTACCTAATCGTATTTGTCAACTGCTGCATCACCCAATAAAGCTATATTATTATTATTACTATTATTAAATATAGCAAACTTTGAAGATTATGAAAGGTTATTAGAAGAGCTTGAAATGAGCAAAGAAAATTTAGAAATAGCAAATGAAATACAGGATGACGGTTTAAAATATATTGCGGGTTATGTGGCGTTTAAATTTAAGCATAAATATAAATTATTTACCAACGAAGAGATGTCAGTTTCATCAGATTTGCCAAGTTGGATCAATTATGTATCAAAAGACAAATTATACCACCCGAGTGCAGACTAAAGCCCGTTTGTAACGATCACTTATTTAGTCAAATTTTTAGTCATTTTTTCTTTCAATTAAGATAATGCTATCCTAAAAATGTCATAAATGATGAAACTGTATGTAACATTCCATAATATTGTCAATTTTTTAGTACCTGTAAAATGTAAACATTTGTACATAACCTATATGTTATATTAAATCTGGAGAGTTAAATATTTATCTTCTCTAAATTAAGGTCTGTCTACTGTCAACTATTATTGTGAGCTTGAAAAATGAATATAAATATAAATTTATTAGATGATCATCTTTTGTTAATTTTAAACCTTGCTGCTGCGGTTACTGTTGTTACAACCGCAGTAATCTATAAAAAAGTAACGAAAAAAGTTATGAAAAGGAAACCTGTGCGGAAATGGTTAAGTCGCAGAACAGTTCTTGGACCAGGAGTTTTACAAATGTTAAACGATGAACTCGCTGTAGAAGATTGTCCTTCTTACAGGAATTACTTGAGGATGAATAAAGAACAATTTAATAATTTATTAAGTATGTTGAAAAAAGACATTGAAAAGACAGATACATTCATGCAAGAAACAATTTCTGCAAAGACCAGGTACCTAGTAATATATATTCATGTTCGA
This sequence comes from Photinus pyralis, assembly GCF_008802855.1. Classification (NCBI taxonomy): domain Eukaryota; kingdom Metazoa; phylum Arthropoda; class Insecta; order Coleoptera; family Lampyridae; genus Photinus; species Photinus pyralis. The sequence continues at coordinate 2,759,864 of NW_022170596.1, forward strand.
TTAGTACTTACCCATCATTTACTTTTGTTGACAGGCTGGAAATAACTTTACGATTCTTAGCAACAGGGGAGTCATATAGATCCTTAATGTATTCTACACGAGTGCATGAAAGTAGCATATCTAGATTTATACCTGAAGTAGCTCAAGCAATATATAAACATCTTCACATAAAGTATGTTAAGACACCAGATACCGTGGGAGAATGGTTGACGATTGCAGAAGAGTTTGATAACCTATGGCAATTTCCAAATTGCTTAGGTGCTCTAGATGGCCGTCATATTAAATTTACTCCTCCTAGGTCCGATGGGTCATATTTCTTCAATTATAAAGGGGACCACAGCATCGTACTATTAGCCTTAGCCGATGCTCGGTATAAATTTTCATACATTAATGTTGGTTGTAATGGCCGTGTAAGCGATGGAGGAGGGTTCAAAGATTCTGCATTAGCAACAGCAATGTCCACAAACCGTCTCAATTTTCCACCTGCAACAGCATTACCAGGAAGAATACGACCAGTACCATATGTAATTGTTGCAGACGACGCGTGCCCACTCAAAGATGCAATTATGAAACCATATCCATTTAGGGGTTTATCTCATGACGAACGAATATTCAATTACCGGTTGTCTAGAGCTCGGAGGATTATTGAAAATGCCTTTGGCATCTTAGCTAATAGATTTAGAGTTTTGCTTAATCCTATACATCTTCGAGTCACCAAAGTTGAAACAATTACTCTTGCATGTGTGGCCCTACATAATTATCTGGCTACAGAAAATGGAAATTTATACACCGACTTGAATGAAAATGATTGTACTAAAGAAGACATAAATAAAATCAGTAGACAAGGTGGTAATAAATCGACTCAGAATGCAAGGGACATTCGGGAAGAATTTAAACAGTACTTTTGTTCAAATATTGGAAGCGTTGAGTGGCAAGAAAGAGCTGTGAATAACTATAACATGTAACTGATCTTGATTTCAAATGGAGGTTGTAATAAACATTGTTATGGAATTTATTTTTATTAGTCATTATCATTATAAATGAGATATTTCTTAATTGAGTCCTAGTCTCTAGTTGCATTGAATAGAAGTTGCACAATTTGTTCTTGCGTATCATTCAAAACATTCCTATCTACTAACATTCTCAGCCGGCTAACTACAAAATCTCCAAAAATGTTCAAATGGTCTCGTTCTAATGGTTTGTTGTGTTGCAATATCCCCAATTGCCACGGCTAATTTTCCCATTGTGTCATTCGCAGTTGTTATTAATGATGCATCATCCATTTTTCTTTTCCTTTTGTTGTTTACATTGTGCGGTTGTTGGCTTACTGAATGTGTTGACAAAATTGGTGTAGACGAACCAGATACAGGAGTGTCAGACACACCTTCATCTACATACTCAATTTGAAACTGATCGTCGTCTTGAAAGAATGTGTCACTTTCTTCGTCCTGTGGTTAGAGTAATATATTAATTATCCCATAAGTCAAATATTTTAACTTACATAATATACCTGGCTGTTGTCCTCTGCAGTTTGTTGGGTGGCTATTGAATCAACTGCTGGTCGTGGATTTGTGTGGTCTATAATGAACAACATGTGTTCATAATACCATAACGTCGGATAATAAACCTATATAAATTAATTCTAGCAATATTAATTAGATCCCTCTAAAATAACGTCAACATACCTCTTCTGCACCAGCACCACTATTTAATGACGATTTATATTTACGATGTTCCGTTAGAAAGTTTGTTCGCAAACCATTTATTTTAGATTTAATTTCCCCTGTTGTTGTTTTTGGGCGAAGACTCTGTAGACCTTGTTCTATCTCCTGATAAGCTGTTAATTTCATGTGCTTGTTCTTATATTCGGTTGTTTTGACGGCGTACAAACAGGGTCTAGCTTTATACAGGTCGATAAGTTGTAAGACTTGTTCTTGGCTCCAAGACATTTTCACCTTTTAACATAAACTAATAAAAATGATTATAATTTTATTTTATTAAACACTTGCTGCCGCTGACGAAGAACTAATACCGACAATAATTTAAGGTTAGAAAAAACATTTAAATTTACAAATTCCCTATAATCTGTAAAAAGTAACTAAAAAATTGAGGGAAAAATAGGACAGGTTCTAAACATTACAAAAATAGGACAACTTTCAGTTCCTAAAATAAGTACCAAAAAATTGATCAAAGTTGATGTATGAAATGTTCAATTTTTTTGTTCCTAAAAAAATTACTTAAAAATTGACTAAATAAATGATCGTTACAAACGGGCTTTAGTTCAACTAGGAAAAAGCATTCGACAAGAATTTCTTAAAGTCCATGGTAGAACTTTTTGTAAACATCTACTATCTCCTGAAGACGTAATCACCGCATTGATTTAAGTGTTCACTTATGTAAGAATAAGAGACGTTAATAATAGCCTCAGTTTATATAATTTGATACACAATTATTGCCGACTGCAATTTTCAATGTTAAAAGTTTTTTTTAAATTATGTTGTTATATTTCATTTATTTCATGTATTTGTGTGGGCTATGCCGGGGTTTTGTCCCGAAGAAGGTTTCCCTGGTATCGCCTTGTTGTGTGCGTAATATATTTATCTGTTCTTGTCTTTTCTTACGCACAAAATTCTGCGTTTTATTCAATCCCCTTCTTGATTATATCATTCATTTGTGCCATCCATATCGAGCCGACTGCTACCGAGATTCAAAAGTTCCGCGAAACGTCCGTCGTAACTCATTTGGTTACAGATATTTGCCACCCCCGTAACCGCTTCACTCACGGAGAAAAATCTTATACTAAGTTTTGTTTCAATACAAGAAATAAAGCTGTTTAAAATGTATCCCATTTAGTATTTTTATTTGGAGCAACGTTGTCAGCCACTTTTTATATACTCAACATACACGTTATGCAGTGCATCATTTTTATAGAAAACGAATAGGGAAGGTTCTAACCCTGTATGTAGTGTATTACCCTTGTCAGAAATAATATATTTCCCCCACGGTGTCTCACCATCATTTAATTCCATTTCAAAAAAATTCATGGAAACACCCATGGTAAATAGTCAGAAATGACCGATCGCGCAAAAATAATTTAACTATGTTAGTATAGTCGTTTCTAAGCTCTTTAAAACTGTGTTCTCTGACCTCTGTATACCTACCTATACAATATAGGTACATACCTGATTTTTCGCGGCCTACCAGTCTTGTCTGAAGTCGCCCTGATCGGCCCGGGGCGTATAAAGTACAAATTCTTCTTGTCCTGAGTTTTGCTAAACGTAGGGTTAATGGGCATTGAACCCGAGCCCTTATAAAAAAAACTGAAGTAAGCGCGAGTAACAAACATTTACGCCAAGTCGCCATATGCAGACGTCCGCGCTAGCATCACTGTTACGTATAAGAATATCATGGTACTTTTACGTGCAAATCATGTTATTTAGTTGGTGTTAAACCAACCTAACAAACCTAAAAACCTTTATAAATCGTGTTATATTAAACCGACAATTCACATGGCGCCTTAAACGCATTTTACACGTCTGCGTAAAAAACGTAAAAAAACACGTTCTCTAAAGAATCGTAAGAAATAGCCCGCTATATTCACGTAATAAAAACGTTGTCCGATACACGAAAAGTGTCCTCAACGGAAAAAAAAGTTTTTAACCACTTTCGTACGTAAACACGAGTGTGTGCTACTTTGGTGTCGTGGTAATGACAGGTCTATCTTTGCGAAGAATGTCGATTTGAATTGGAAAATTCCAGTCATCACGCTAAAATTGTTTAATTATCTAAGCGTCTTTACGCGAATGGGCCGGGGCTATATTCCTCCTGAGGCAAAGTTATTTTTATATAATTGCTGTTTGTTAGCACGTTTCTTGGTAGGTTATGCAATATGTGTTAATTTAATTACCTATCTTTGTTTTATCTATCTCGTAATCTGGAACCCATTTATTAATGGGTTACGTAGTTCGAATTAAATAGATTCAGATCTAATTTTTCACATTGTAGTTTTTGGATATATTTTTCTTTGTACGTTACGTGGAATTGGGTTGATTGTATTAAAGAAGTGCCGTGTTCTGCATGAAATACAAACACTCGCTTTCGTATTGAAGAATGCTAACTGTCGACTAGCTGGAACTGATCTATTACATTGTATCTAAAATGGAAGGACCGCTACCCAAATGTTTATGGCAAATACCAAAAATTGCAAACTTTCGTGTATGTAACTGTTTTAGTCGTTAGTTTATCCGTTTATCTTTTGCCGTTTATCTTTACCAATGTCGTGACGAATAGCTCTGAATAGAAAGTTATGGTTGTTTACTACTTTACATTTATCTTTTGCCTTTGTCGTTTTAGTATTGACGCAAAGTAATTCATTTAATTAATGTATTTGTCTGTCTGTGAATGAGCTTTGACCTCGGTGGTTGTTTCACCCGAAGATCCGTTTCCCCTGGCTGGCCGTGGCCAATTTTCTTTTCCTTCTCGAGGTTCGCTGCACAAATCAGTATTGTTGATTTTGGAAGAGTTTTTGAAATTCAAGTCAACGGAGTAGGCACAGGAGGTACAGTCAAATGTCAAAAATTTTGAAAAATCCTGAATAACTTGAAAACCTTTGTTGCTGGGTATAAAGAAGTGCGGTATCAAACTACGTCATCTAGATTTCGAAAATGCAATAAAATACAGGGTGTTCTATTTAAAATTAGAAAGTTGCTATCCACATCGGATACAACCGGAAGTGTAATGATCATGGTAATATTTTCTTTCGATAGATCATGAAAAACTATGTCGGTACGCAAACTTTCAGATTTAAATTATCAATCACAGCCTAAATACTGTTAGGTAAAGGTTTGCGTGAAACAGCCTGTATACGCGAATAATACGATCTATGTCGAAACCGAGGCTATCTTATGTGATCGTAGAAAAGTAATAGGTACAAAATACTGATATTCTGTCACGCATTTTTCTCAGAAAATGCGCGAATAAACTTGATACCAAAGTCAAGTTTGACCGAAAACATATTCGAATTCTTTTTATATGACGTTTGAAAGTATCAATTTGTTTCAGATCCCGTCGGCACCTGAATCATCGTGGGTGAGTTTAATCTTATTTATGTAAATTTTCCAAAAATGGCTCTTGATGTAAGGGCGGCATTGTTACATACATTTGTAACCGTTTTTATGTTCTTTACAATTAAACAGGAAAATGTAACCTTTAGTAACGTCAAACAATAGATTCCACGTGTACCGGGTTTTATACCTACCCAATTAAAATTTCTATTAAACATGGCTCCACAAAAAATAGAATAATGTTTAATTAAATTTTCCATTATTACCCAACTCTTTTAGTTAGTTAATATAACGAACGTAATGATTAACAAACGACGCCTCTAAAATCTAGTGATGATATATTAATATTCATAAAGGTTGTTATTTATTATGAAACCACTGCACTGCAAGTTGCGATGATTGAATAAATATGTAAATTGACGTCTAATAAAAGAACTTTGTAGAGAATATACAGGATTAACAAACATTCTTCTAATATATGTTTCGTTTCGGAGCGACGTCTCTAAAAATACAAAAATTTACCTTTGTTCTCTAATTTTCTTCTCAGTACGTATACCTGAAATAAAACAAATACTGTAGCGAATATTCTAGGAATTCTGATAGACATCGAAGCGCCACGGAAAATTAGTCGTCAGCGATAAGAAATTAAGGCGCATCTGACGCATTCTTTCCGGGTAATATGACGCGTTTGTTCAAGAACATTCGAAAGCGTTCAAGACCACTCTAAACCATTCTAGAAAGATTGTTTGCTATATACGCAAATCGAATTGTGTTTCGAGACAGTTCCAAGATCAGTGCGGATAGTCAATATTAGTGATAAATAGGTCGTGCTCGTGTTACATAATAAATTGTGTGATAAATACTAATTTATTGTTATAAATTAATAATTAATCTATTTCAAGACTGTTATAAATGTATTGTTAAATAATTTGTAAATAAATAAATCACGTAATTAAATTTATGTTACAATACGTTTGACGTTTCTTGTATTTGTATGCTGCTCCGAAAAACGTAACACGTTTAATTAGGTAGTAAAGAATATAACATTCAATATTTGAACATTTACAATTATTATATAAATAAAACAGCATGGATCTCAATGAAGCAGCAAAGCATTGAACCTTCCATGCGATCCAAACTTTCGAATAAACAAGTAGTGAAGTAACTTGACATTGATACTATTTATGTAAGTATTTACTTTGGAATTGTCTACAGAATCTACACAGCTTCCACGTTTCTTAACGGGCAAACTAATTCATAAGTATAATTGGAGAATATCGACGAAGAAATAAAATAAGGAAACAAACAGTTGCCATATTTACGGAAAACAAGGCCATTTATTGTAAAGGTAGGGATATTTTGTGCTTGCAACTTTAGGAAACTTTCGTAAACAACGTGACTGACAACGTCAAGGAAGGAGTAAATCTGAAAGTCGTTATCGCGAGAAATACCCATAAATTATGTTCATATATCAACATGTCAACTTTTTAACGAAAAGTTGTATCTGACGTTCCTATTTAACGCTTTTCGTATTGAAAACTTTTGAATCGTTCAAAATTGATTGCGCGCTAGTTATTCTGGTGAGTGTTTGAAAACATCTCGAGTACCTTTTTAACGTTGAGAAATTGAGTACGTAGTTGTCAGTTAATCGACGATATATCAATTCTATAGCTTTTTAGAAATGTTGATTAAATTTATAATTAATGATTAAGGACAGTTTAATTACCTAAACAAATGATGTATGGTGGTGGTATCACTGATTATGTGTATCATATAAGCTAATTAGAAGATTGTAATTTCAGTAAAAGTTAATAAATTATATTTGGTGATAAAATATTGCTGTGTGCAATGACAAACGGTCACTAAGCCATCTACAAAACGCCTGTGCAGCTAGATAAATTAAATAAACTTGATAATACATTTCTCAAGACTTTCACTTTCAACAACTCGAAGGAATTATTCAAATTTTGAACTATTTTGGCACGAATATCATATACTCTAATCCGGGGCACACTTTGGGTTCGATTAAACACACAGCTACTTGATTGACAAAATTTATGCAATTAAGACATGAAAAAAATTCATCATTCGAAAGTTCTGATAATTTGTTTTTATTCTGAGAACACATCAAAGATTTCCGATGACGTAATACCTTCTACATCAGTCTCAGACGAAGATGGCATGGATTATCATGAGGAAGAAGTTCATTTTACCGCTGAGGATCCAGATTATGTTCCTGTTGGTTACTAACTTTTTTGCTCGATCCAGTATAAACACAATTTCATCAATATCAAGAACATTTTCTCATCCACAACCAGGAACTTTTACTAAAATGTGGATGGCTGATATGTGGTCCTCAAAAAAAAGAAGCTTTCTTGGCGCTTATCACTGGATAGAAGAGGAAACTTTAGATAGAAAATCCGTGGCACTGACTTGTAAACGATTTGGTGGTACACATTCTTTCGACGAAATTGCTCAAATGTTGGAAGATACAAATAACTTCTTTGACCTATCCCAAACGAAAATAGTAGGAACAGTAACAGATAATGGATCTAATTTTGTAAAGGCATTTAAATAATTTGGTATTAACATACATAAGGTAGCACTTTAAATTCAGATACTGAAGAAGTTGATGACTGACACGGACGAAGAAGAAGAAGATGACGAATTGCTAGAGAATAGAGACCAATGTAAAGGATGAGGATAAACCGAATAATGATGAGATAGTATTGCCTAATCATTTCCGTTGCGTCACCCATACTTATTCAATAGTTAGAACTAACAAAAGTGCCACTTTAACGTACTACTATCATGGTCGAATGTTGACACTTATGGAATAAATGGAATAAATGTGCTCGACCAGTCAGTAGAAGTAATAAAGGCAATTCTAGAACATTCCTCCCGCACCCCTGACTACAGGGATATCGGAGGCGGGCTGCTCAGGGCTTCCTGGCCCTCTTCAGCCAGAGAACGGGATAGTAAGGATGGGTCAAGTTAGGGATGGGAACGGAAGGAACGGAGTTAAGGTGCTGAGGGGGGAGTACTGCTCCAGCATTTGCCTCGTAGATTTCGCTACGTATGTCTGAGGAAAACCCCCTGACAAAACCCCAGACAGAGCAGTCGGCAGCGGGATTCGAACCCACAACCTCCCGAATAGCATCGGTGAGCGCAACCACTGCGCCACGTGCCTCGGTGGTATTCACAAGCACCTCTTAATACTAGTCCTAATGTGGTAATCTAAATAGGTTTTCTTTTCGTTTTGGATTACTAATTTAGTATAAGAGATTGAAAATCAACTCGAATTTGATAATAATTTGTAAGTTCCCATGTATACAGTGTATTATTCAAATTAAATTTTAATTGCACCTCTAAAAAGCATTATGCGGGTCACTCTGTAATTGCGTGCAAGCCTGTTGAGGGCCCAGAACAAGAGAGAGATAATAAATAAATAAATCAATTTCATCAATTCTCATAATCTAAGGCCTGTATTAGACAAAGATATGTGACAAAAAATTTTATATTTTATAGGAAGTAATAACAGACTATTACATTTGATAACATCTTTGTCAATCTTTTATAAAACATATTTTTATTATACTTAGTAAATCAAATCTTTGATAGTGTAATACCGGTCTAACACATATTTTGTAGGAACAACAGTGTATCTTCCATTAACCAACTTTTAACTACTTTATGATATAATGCTACGAATTAACATCAACTATCCCTCGGTGATTTTATGGGTAGTCATCAAACTACGGTGTCTCGTATAATTTCAAGTGTTTCTATATTAACGAATGTACATGTAACATTATAAACTTCGTTAAAATATCTCAATTCATAAATAGAGACGAATGTTTTGCGTCTGACAATGAATGTCTTTTAATGCAACTCAACACGTTTGAGCACATTTTACTTGGAGTGTTTATTTTATTTGATAACAATGTTTGCTCCTTCTCTGCGGTCTTACTTATGCAAGCATTGCAAATATCTCTTTCTAATAATGGATTTTTGTGCTTTAGTTAACCCATTCGTTCCCAATGTACTCGTTTGAGTACAAGGACTTAAGTCCATATGTGCGCCATGTAATAGAAGATGTTTGATCCTAGCAATAGTTATAAGATTCCTTACATTGTTTTCTACCAGTATTTATCAATGTTGCACACCGTAGTTGTGATTTAAATGGTTTAACTGCCATTTGTGTTAAGAACTGCAAACGCTTTGTGAACATGTATGTAATTATCACATCATATTATGTTGTTACAAAATATTTAGTGATTCAACTTGAATTAAATCTTTGCTTTAAATCCAATGAAGTGCCTAAAATGATTTATGTGCATAAACTACTCGCAATCTCTTATACGGGGAGGGGTAGACTTTGGTGTACCTATTTGAGTACAATGGGATCATGCAACTCAATATACATATTTTCAAGGCTAACTTTTTGTAGGTGTTTATAAGAGTGTTTGTGATGGATGTTGACAATTTGGAAGCCATTCCAGCCATAAACTTCTACGGGAAGAAATATAAAACGTTGGGAGATGCAGTGGAGAATATACTTTCTTCCACCACAATGGATGCTGTGGATATTGTCGTCATTCCTCCAAGTGTCGACATACAAACTGAGGAAGAAGAAGGCGTTGATGACAACATCCAGGACGCACAAAATTCCTTGCCCCACGATGTGCCTGGTGAAATTGAACTTCACTTCCATAAAAGTGATGATGGCAGCAGTGATAGCGAATCAAATGTACCAATTGTTGTACTCAAAAGAAGGCGGCGACTAACGGATCCCAGTACTTCATCTGGTAAAACAGCATCTATCCGCAGTAAGAACAGAAATCACCTCTGCGCAAGTGGTCCACTTATCCTGTCGAAAACTTTTGGAACCAACGACACCTTGAGTTGGTTGTAAATGATTTCGAGCATGCAAGTCCACTGGAAATTTTTGAAAAATTTTGTTATGACCAGGTATTAGATCACATTGTTCGGCCAACAAATTTATTAGACCGGGAGGTAGCATACATAGTAACTAAACCATAAGCGACAAAAAATTCGACAATACAGGCTGAAAGTACGTTGAAAACTAATAATAAAATCACTCGTCTGCCAGTCGTAAATGACAGCATTAACTTGGTGCGGCGCTGAATAGGTGACTTCTTTAGGTGATCAACTAATTTATCAAACTATAAGGACCACGGAAAAGATTTGTATCAAGAAATCCCATTTTTTCCATAGTTTTCAAATATGCTATGGCAGAAGATTTCAAGTGCAGCGTTGGTAGCGAAAGACGCCCTCCAATGTAGGGAAAAACACCCCTGAACTAAACCATGAGGACCGTATAAAAATTATACATAAAAAATTCCTCTTTTTGTCACTACTTCAAAATATATATCCTGGCAGACGATATTAAGTGTAGCTTTAATAGTGGCAGACGTCTTAGAAGTTAAAAAATTTAGGTATAGTAAATCCCAGCGAGTGCTAGCGTGTGAGAGATAACCGCGCGAGAGCATAACCAACAGAGATAGCGATAGGATACTAACTACTGAGATCTTTCAAACCATTTGATTCTAAACTTCTGATTCACATAGTTCCATCCACTTCAATCAAACGGATTGTAGAAACTCAGACATTTTTCGGTGGCATTGCGATGAACTAAACCATGAGGACCATACACAAGTCATACATGCGGTAAATGCGTGGGAACCCGGTAACGCGTTACCCTGCGCGTTACACACATCAACACCCAAATTCACGAACATCTCTCGAAGATTTATGAATTTCTGCGTGTTATTGGAAAAGAGACCTACTTCCATCTATACCTTGATGGTAGCGTCAATTTTACATTTCCCAAAGCAATAACAGCAATATTCATATCGGAAGCGCTAATAATGACTTCGCTACTTGGTAGTTTACCAAGATGGTAAATTATTCGAGAATCTGCCTTTTAGTGGCTGCAGAACAATTCAGTTTTTACCACATCATCTTCTCTTGTCACAAATTTATAGCACTTATCTTCATATGTGGCAAACACAACTTTCCTTCCAAGTAAAGCACGACAGGTCTTTTTTGCCTATGAACGGTATAAGTAATCTATAAGAGAGGCTTTGAGCTATCATTGCGAAGTGGTTTTATGAAATTTGCAGGCTGCTTCTGAGTGGAATCAGAAGTTGAGTAGGATTATAATCTTTCCTTATTTTGATCCCAACGATCATGTTCTGCGTCCTTCATGGAAGGGGTAACTATCTGTCAAAAGTAAGATGTACTTCTCTCGCTGACACAGCACAAATCTTGCCGAGGATGTGTTCAGAAAATCGCTCAAAGGTTTACCGGAGATCTTTTAAAAGATGCAAAAAAAAATAATCCATCGATTAAAACAACATCTACAACTGGCGATGGACTAGGAGCACTTGAAGAAATCATACTTCCGAAAAAGTTTCAGCAAAACAAACTTGTCGATTTTAATCATCGATCCATCAATGTTGCATAGAGACAACGAAACTGGAGTCAGAGGATAGTTGAGGATAGAACGAGCTGAAGATCTATCTTCTTTTCTCTTCAAGTTTTCTGTTTCTCAGTCTGAGAAGAATTCAAGAAATACCGACAATCTTATCGCGAAATAAACAATTTATTATTTTCCCTAATTTAATTCGTTTGGTAACTCCAAGCGGTGCGTAAATATAGCTATCTCTGTTCGTTGTGCTCTCGCACGCTTATCTCACACGCTCGCACTCGCTGAGATTATACCTAAATTTTTTAACTTCTAGGACGTCTGCCACTATTAAACCTACACTTAATATCGTCTGCCAGGATATATTTTAAAGTAGTGACAAAAAGAGGAATTTTTTATGTATAATTTTTATACGGTCCTCATGTTTAGTTCAGGGGTGTTTTTCCCTACATTGGAAGGCGTCTTTCGCTACCAACGCTGCACTTGAAATCGTCTGCCATAGCATATTTGAAAACTATGGAAAAAATGGGATTTCTTGATACAAATCTTTTCCGTGACCCTTATAGTTTGTTAATTTAGTTGATCACCTAAAGAAGTCACCTATTCAGCGCCGCCCCAAGTTAATGCTGCCATTTACGACTGGCAGACGAGTGATTTTATTATTAGTTTTCAACGTACTTTCAGCCTGTATTGTCGAATTTTTTGTCGCTTATGGTTTAGTTACTATGTACGCTGCCTCCAGGTCTAATACTCTACGCAAAATAATAATCATAGCTTCATTGTATCGAAACCAGATATGCAAATATTTATTGGAATCCTTTTACTATCTGGGTATCACAAATTACCACGCGAAAAATATGATTGGAGTCTCGATGATGACTTGGGTGTAAGATTTTTTGCCAACGCAATGTGTAGAAATAGATTTCAGCAGATAAAGCAATACATTCATTTGGCCAATAATGACAATTTGGATAAGACAGATAAAATGGCCAAAGTACGCCCACTAATGAATATGTTAAATGATAAAGACCAACAGTGGGGCGTTTTCAATGAACATTTAGCCATTGATGAATCAATGGTTAGATACTTTGGCCATCATTCCGCCAAACAGTTTCTCCGTGGGAAACCCTGTCGGTTTGGGTACAAAAATTGGTTGTTGTGCAGTCACACCCGATATTGTTATTATTTCGACACTTACCGACTGTGACTCACAACAAGTTTCAAAAACCAATTCTGCCAAATATTCCAACCTTCCACTGGGATCACGAGTAGTCTTGTCTCTATTAGACATAATAGCTGTGTCTTCCGACCATGCGGTTTTTTTTGGATAATTTCTTTGAGAGTTATGGGCTACTAAAAACCCTAAAAGAACAAGGAATGGGGGCTACGACAACTCTTCGTGAAAACAGAACTGAGAAATGTCCCTTGTTAGATAAAAAAGGTTTCCCAAGAAAAGAACGGGGTTATTTGGAACTTGCTTACGATGGAAATGCAAAGCTTTTGTTTTTACGATGGATGGACAATAATGTGGTGACTATGGGAACTAATTATGATAGCATTGAACCATTAGGAAGTGTCGTTTACGTAATGTGCGACTGTGCGAGTAAACGTCGCAGTCACGGTGCATCGTGATTCTTCAAATCTTATTACTAGTCTAGAGCAATATACTTACGGCCTTCGATTTAATAACTTGTCTTATGTTCTTCTCGGGGTCCACAATTCTAGGATTGGTTGGACGTACCCTTTCCTATCCTGCTCTAGTCTTATCCATCCAGCTAATCCTCATTCCTCATTATCCTTCCACAGCACCACATCTCGAATGCTTTTATCCTACTTTTGTCGGATTTATTTAATGATGGAAGTGGTGTTTCCTGAAATATTGGAAACAACGGAGTTGATGATACCGCTGCTACTACTGGTTTACGCTAAATCTCGGGCAGTTAACCCTATTTCTTTTGATGAAGACGCAGTCATTTTTTTAAATGATAAATCTATGCAAAAGCTCACCGTGAGAATTTTAACGCGTGTTCAATTACAGAAAAAGTTTTGTAGAGTGGAAAAAGGAAGCAATGTAGTACGGTTTCTTATTAGAAGTTAGAAGTTTCTACCGTCCGAACATCCACCGAAAATTTGTACATCTTATTCATCAAGCCAGTTTCGCTTTATCAAGCAAAGTGAAGTTCAGATTCTGTCAGCGTGTCTATGAGTTAAGTACCCCTTATATCGCATATGTTGTTTTGTGGGTGGTGTAATGATCACACACCATTGCACAATGATGCTATATAATGCACTATATTACATAGTTATAACATAGCCATTGCACACAGCAATATACTCGGTAAATGGTTCCTTCACGAGAAAACGGTTTCGCTATGACTACATAGTTATCTATATCTTGCCTTTACACATTTCCAATCAGTCAATAATAACAGAACTATTTGGCAAACAAAAAAAACAAAATTAAAAATTAGTTGGCCTTTCAAAGACTTCGACTGATAATTTTTAAGATTACCTAATTGTACTTTTTTCATATGATTTTTTTTCAATAGAAGACTGTCCTGACATTGCACTTTTACTCAGAGAACACCAGGTGGTCCTTTTAAAATCAAAGCAGTGAAATTTACATTATGGCACGAGTGTAATTATGTAAATTTCGGAGAGTAATGTACATCACTACTACCTACCAAGTACGGCTACCGTAATCAATTACGGAATATTTCCATTTTAGCGGTAACCCTACTTTAAAATCGTGGTTTCCGCATACTTAGTTCGTGCGTAATTTGATGTGCTAAACTAAGTGCCGCGCCGAACCCTCTACAATATGTATTATATCGGTTTCATGGATCAATCGGGACACAACCGACGTAATGTGGTGGTATCTGTGTTAAATGTAATAAATTGCAGTTGGGCGTATCTAGAATCTGCATTGAGTTTGGATTTATAGAGTTAAATCATTAATTTCCTTTTCCACAAATTCCGTAATTTGGGAACTTCGTAGTTGCGTTCCAATTTCTAATAGTGAGTTATACTTATAATGAATAAAATTCCGCTTGTAAGGCATAGGGTAAAGTCAGGGATAGATGGCCATAGTTTTTTTTTTAGATTTGGTCTTGAATATCTCATACTTGATTATGAAAAAATGGATTAAATCTTTTCAAAAACACGTGCTAAACTGTGCTAAAAGAAAAGGAAAAAAGTTGAACAATTTTGAAAATGCAAATACATAATTGCCCATCTCAGCATAGACATTAGGTTGAGATGATCATAAGGTATTGAAATAGTTGCCCATATAGTTTCCTCGAAAGTGGAGCGCTTATGTCCTCACTTTGACGCCCGTCTGTCCGTCGTTCTGCGCTATAGTTTAGTTCCTAGACCGAGTATCGACTTCGGGGTTTCGCTATTCCACGTTGTCGCCTAAAATCCGTCAAAATCGTTATGTACCAATTTTGGTAAGCAAAATATTTTTAGATGCCAAAATCGCTACTTATCCAACCATTCTCTTGGGAAAAAGACCAAAATCAATTGCTCGATGCCCAAGAAGTGATCCATGTCTCATTCACGCTTAATTGACTAATTTACACGAACATTCCGCGCGTAAGCTCATTTTGAACCTAGTAAGTTTTGGTTGGCGTAGTAGCAAAATGCTACCGTTCGCTGTAAAGAAATCAAGTTCGAATATCGTTCAAAAGAGATTAATTCGGAAGTTGGTAAAATGCAATCCAGAACTCTTGTTTTTTGTTCAGGGAGTTCCTCATCGCATAGGTTCCTCTGAGACCATAGCGTGGAAGGGCCTACAAACCATTTAGGTCCGTTTCACCACAAACTGGAAAGTTCAGCAATTGTGTTTGCGCTATGTGACTTGATTCACCCAATAATTTAAGTGGTAGCTTGGTGCACTGCCGTCCAAGGGGTTATAATAGTCACCCGATTTGTGTGATTTAGTGATATTCACGTTATTCGGAATAAAAATAATAAACGTTAAGAGTTCTTACGCCCGTTCTCACCACATTTCCTTAACTTTTAAGAGTTACTTTAAGTGCGACTTAAAAACTAAGGGACAGATTTTTCATTGTACCAACATCTTAAGTCTTTCTTAAATGTTTAAGTGGAAGTTAAGTTTAAGCCTAAGAATTTTACTACTTAAGTTGATACTTAACCTAAAAGTTCGGTAGTTACATTCCTTGTAAACCTTCACATTTTCAAAATGGATTTATTTTTGGGAAATGATATTATTGAGGACGATTTAGACGTGTTGGAGGTACTGCAAGTAGGAGTTCCACGACAAATACGTGAAAGAAATGATCATTTTTATGGTATGGATGATCTATCATTTTTTAAAAGGTTTCGACTAACGAAACCAACAGTAATGGAAGTACTAATCCAAATAGAAAATAATTTGGAGTTCCCATATGATACGTAAGATACATCTGCAATAATTAATATCCACAATAAGTATTCTGATGTACTTTTAGAAATAATAGCATATCTCCGATGCAACAATTATTAATAGCACTTCGATACTATGCTACTGGCAACCACCTTCTCAGCATTGCTGATTTTGCAGGTGTGCATGTGTCAAGTGTATCTAGAATTGTTAAGAAGGTATCAGTAGCAATAGCTTCACTTCGGGCTAGGTACATCAAGTTACCATTTACAGCAGACGGATTGCTTGAACTTCAGCAACAGTTTTATGAAGTGGCAAGGTTTCCAAGGGTGATAGGAGCAGTTGATGGGACTCATATAAGAATAAAATCTCCCGGTTTGTTTTTTAACTCATTTTAAACAAATTTAAACACTATTTAAAACAGGTGGAGACGATGCTGAAGTATTTCGTAACCGAAAATCTTATCACTCTATTAATGTACAAGGAGTTACAGATGCTAGATTGAACTTTGTAGATATAGTAGTACGCTGGCCGGGATCAGCACATGATACAACAATTTTTAATAGTAGTAGACTGAAGGCAAGGTTTGAAAATGGAAGTTATCCAAATTGTCTGCTTCTGGGTAAGCATACTTGCTTTATTATGAATACCTTTTTATCAATTACCTATTTTGTAGGTGACAGTGGTTACCCAGTAAAGTCATACTTACTTACGCCACTTTTACATCCTAATGGACAACAAGAGCAACTATATAATGAATCCTATATTCGAACACGAGGGGTAGTTGAAAAACTATTTGGTGTGTGGAAACGTAGGTTTCCTGTGAATGCTTACGGCTGTCGTTTAAAGTTAGACACCACATTGATAGTTATAGTTGCAACAGCAATACTGCATAATGTGGCACAAGAGATGGGGGAGGATGAAATTCCACCAGTAGAAGGAAATCCCCATGAATTAAATGTCTTGATAGAAGAAGGGAACATTCCGGTTGTTCCTGCAGATATAAATCATGTTGGAGGAAATAATGTTCGTTTGAATTTTATAAATGATTATTTTGGAAGATTATAATTACAATAAGAACATAAATACATTGTAAAATGGCATAAATGATAGGTACATAAAATAATACTTTTTCTGTTTTTAATTAAATAAAGTTTATTCTTTAATTTCTTTTAATTTTTCAATTTGTAATTTTTTAAGCTCTATGTTGAGTCGTAGCTCCTCCTGTCGCAGCTGGCTCTCTAGGTTTTTGGCCTCCCTCTCTTCTTTAATTATCTCTAATTGGATGGTTAACATTTCATGTTTGAGTTTAGCCACTTCACTATATGTTTTTGTTAAGTCTGTCGAGTGAAGGGATTGACCCACTGGTCGGCGCCTGGATGTCCATTTTTTTTATTAGTATTTCCACTTGTTTGCAAGGCTTTATTTACCGGCGTTTTTAAGTGGGCCACCTTGTAATCGCCCCAATCAACATCCTACAACCAGAAATCAAAATATCTGTAACTATGCAAAATAAAACCTACACACCTCTTCAGCCTCTGGGGCCATTTCAGATGCCGATGTTGATGGAGCCTCCAGGTTAGATACTGGCAATGCTTCGTGGGACATGGTTGTAGAAATTGCTATATCCTCTGGCAAACATTCCATAACCATGTCGCAGTCAAAGGTATTATGGATACCTACGACAGTCTTCGGATTGACGATTGATAAAATTAAGTCTTCGTTTTTATCGTCGACAATTGTATTAGGTGTACCACCCCCAGTTTTAATATACTCTAACCGTTCATGGGCCACATTTTTACGAACAGTTTTTTTTGCGTTTTCATAACATTTTTTAAGTGATGTCACATTTCTACAACAGAAATTGTAAGTGTTTTTGTAAGTGCATTGCATAGTGTCACATTTTACCTGTACACACCGCCTGGGGATTGAGCATTAAATTTACAGGAAATCTTTTCCCATGTGGCCTCCTTTTCCTTCCACGTGACGGCGTTGGTTTTTTTGCATTCAATTATCCCTTTATAATCACATATAATGCTAAACAGCACATTTTTCTCATCTGTTGAGTAATTGGCAGTTCTCTGTTTTTTTGTCGGTGGAGGAGAACCACGGGCTTCCATCGCTGAAATTTAAGAAAAATCATTTTTCCAACACGATGCAGCAATTAGAGTGATTGTTGATACTTACCAGACTTGATTAAAATTTAAAATGATTTGAAAGTCAACACAATGAACAAAACAACGAAACATAACCTCACCGACGTTAGAAATAACAGAAATCCCCAGATTTTAACATTGTTGCCAGACATCCACAATTGTAAGTAACACTTTAACCAAGTGTTACATAGAAGTGCGCCGTGCAACAGACGACTAGATTTAAATGGACCTTAACTTTAAGTTGCACTCAGTTAAGGAACAGTTTTAAGTAAAAGTGGTGAGAACGGGCGTTATAATGACTGCACCCACGCCATTCTACCAAATTTAAATGACTTTTATTACTATTACTTCCTAGTTTTCGAAATTACTGTGAATAACAATAGGTTTGTTGCAATACACAGATCCGTGATAAGTTTGCCGATTCAGGTTAATACGCATGAGCGATTTGCAACTGATTTGGAACTGTTTGCAATTTGTTTGTGTGGAAACGGTTTTGTTTATGTTTACGTACCCGCTTAAAAAGTGTACATAACCTCAATTGAGAACCTATGCAAAAGCAATGGATGATCAATGATCATGGAAGGAGTGTGTACACATACCGCAACATTGGTGTTGATAAACTTGTATAAGTACCGAAACAAAATTGGAACATTGTCAATTCCGAACATGAAGAAAATGTGGAAAGTGATTTCCGACGAAATCAAGAATCTATTGGGTATGTTATTTACACCTGCGCAAGTAGAAAATAGATGGAGAGATCGATAGAAATAGAAAATATGTGGACAACAAAGTAAGGACAGGGAGAGGCAGGAAAAACTTTGAATAGGTATGCAAAAGAACTGGACGAGTTGAAAAGAAAACAAATATTCACCCAGAAATATTATTGTCTATAGAAACCGTTACCAAACATGTTGTTATAGATCACACAGAGGAAAATCCAGAAAACGTACCACTGTCAAACAATGCGGCCACAAATGTGGAAAGGGCTGATATGGAACATACACCGCTGCAAGCAAACGAAACACCTACTACTAAAAAATGGAATCGTCGACCATTCTCAAAGCATAATTATTTGGAAAGAATGCAGTGTGATAGAAAAGAATACTATAGCGAAAATTTAAAAATACAACTGGAAAAAATGCAAATTGAAAAAGAAAAATTGAATTTATTGACACAAACAAATTTGTTAATTAAAGAGTATTTAAAACTGTATTTAGAGAATAATATAAATTTACTATCAGATCTTAAGTACCTAACTAAAACATGGCATTTCGTCTATCAACATTTTCATCTTGAATTGCATTCTCATCATCTTGCAGATCTCTCAAAGTGGAGGTCAATGTCAACAACGGGAGTATTTCCTCAACTGTGTCCTCTAGAGCAATATTGTGTAATACACAGCATGCACGTTACGTAATAATAGTTAGCCGCTACCTCCTAAAATATAGTAAACTCCGCCTCTTGATGCTAAAGTTTGGGTCAGTAGCGACACCCTAACAACTCTGCTATCTTGGACTGAGCCAGGATAACCTACAAATACATCTCTGATCCAAGATTGTTTTGAAATAAAATAACTTTGTCTCTGATCTTCCTGTTATAGTCACAGACCACTTGTAACTAAAAAGATTGCAAACAATTTCTTTTTTATTATACTTGAATTACAATCTCCGTTTTAAACACTCAAATGCGTGCGAAAAAAGGCCTTTAGAACACACGCGCTTTAAAGTTGCTAAGATTGATACTTCAAGTAAGTACCTAATCGCCGTTTTACCAGACTCATATGAGTCTGGTAAATGGTATTTTACCAAGACTGAAAACTTTTACCAGACTGGAACTGACATCCATCTAAACGTAGGTATACATATATTCATGTGTCAAACTACTGTCAGATCAAACAAATAAACTTTATGACCGTTATAATTAATATTAATAGTGCAATTCACATTTTCTTGTAGATGAATTACTGGCATTGTTAGTTGAGAAGTACTCTCAATGCTCTTCATCACTTCTTTCCCATTGCTTTGTAGTACTTCTACAAAAGATTTTCCTCCTCATTCGGGCAATATTCTCTTTTTCATTTGCAGAATCTTGCACATAACGTTCTGCTACCGTTGAGCTCCTCCATCCTCCATGCCGCTTAAGGACAATGACATTAGCACCGGCGTTTGCGAGAAATGTAGCGGAAGTCCGACGGTAATAATGTCCAGTGAATTCCTTAGCCTCATTTTCCGCGTATCCAATAAATTTTGCAGTCACTTGCACAATTTCAGTAAATTTGTGAATTCCAATTCGTTTATCAATGCATTTTTGATTGCGATAAGACAAAAAACGAGGAGTTTCATACTGTCGGCATATTTCCAAGTAATTTACTCCGTCATCTTCACTGATGGCAGAGAAAGTACGCCTCTTATTTGTTTTTTCGTTTTCCTGTGGTATGGTCGCAACCAATTGTGTGCCTGTATCTTTTACATGTTGGAATAACATTTTGTGCATTTCATCACATCGACAAGCACCTGTTATACCTTTAATAACAACAACCTTCATTAGAAAGTATTGACTGATAGGTGCCTCTTTCAAAAACTTCTGAATTTCAGCCTGCGTAAAAACCTTAGACCGAATTGGCTCATATCGGGAACATGTTTGTTTTAAAAAGGCACACACTTTAGAAAAAGCGGATATGTCAATGTTTTCGTTCACCAACAGCATCTTCTTAATCATGGAATATTTTCATTGTATTTCCTATTTTTAAATTAAACTGCAGATAACGGGTGAACAAAAATGAGCTGCTGTCGAGTCGCCTTTGGAAGTTCAAGTTAAGTACGATTTCCCATGTAAACAAAAATTCCAAAGGTGACTCGACAGCAACTGATTTTTGATCGCATAGTATAATAAAAAATACTATAAGAAAAACGTGTATAATTGATCATTAAAGCACTTGCTACGTTAAAGGCACTCCGCTTCGCGTCGTGCCATTAAACGCGTTGCGCATGCTTTAAAGACTTGATTATACACTTGTATCTTAATATATCTACTATTTTTCGTAAATAGTAACGGTGAGTTGCTGTCGAGTCGCCTTTGGAAGTTGAAGTGAAGTACGAATTCCCATGTAAACAAACAATCCAAAGGTGACTCGACAGCAAGTCATATTTGATCGCATTGTATGTTAAACTCACTTGTATGGAATAATAATATCCCTTTCTATTAATGTACGACTCTGGATTGATCGCTGGTTTATCAATTTTTCAATAACGGCAATCACCCCTGGGAATCCATTTTGATGGAAATGATGTTCAATTACCTGCTTCTCCTCTTGTGCACGCCATGTAATAATATTTGGGGACAGATCACTTAAATAATAAAAGGTTAGACGCTTCATAATTCTAAACAATAAACTAATCGATTTAAATCGGTCAGCCACATCTCGAAAGGAAGTAGTTTGGTGGCCGATGAAGCAGAGAAAGATATAAGTTTGTTGTAAAGCCGTTCGTTTCGGGTCCGTGAAGTTAGCAAAACATTGAAGGCACAAATGTCGAGACTAGCTGGGTTGGTTGTGCTTCGTTTGTGCCGGTTTGTGCCGTAAAAAGTTTGCCAGCAAAACGTACCGATTGGAAATTATTTCGATTTTTAGATGTGCTGCTAACTTCGCACACTTTTGTCGGCACAAATCTCGGGACTGGGTGGATTGGTTAGTGTTTCGTTTGTGCCGTACAAAGTTTGCCAGCAAAACATACGGTTTCGAAATTATTTCGATTTTTAGAGGTTCTGCTAAGAGGCCAGTCATTGAGGATTTTTACCTGGAAATAACTCGGGAAGTACAGAAATTTTGTATGCTTGAGTGCGTAGAACTAAAATTCATAAAATGCACAATTCTAAACTTGCCGCCATCTTGCTTAGATGGCCGTCAAAGGCGGTTTTCCGCCGATATCTCCAAAACTGCGCATTTTACGAGAAAATATGTGGTGAGCAAAATTAAAGAAACGAAAATTTCCTACAAAAAATGTAGTTAGCATATTTTCACTAAAGTTAGCCCTTACGCAGAAATTCAGAAATTTTTAATAACCTGTGGCGTATATTTTATCCAAATAATTCATTAATCATTTAATTAATTAATCAAATTGATTAATCAATTAGTCTATGATCAATTAATTTTAAGATTTTATTTTAGTCGTCGCAATCCTCTATGGTGATAGACATGTCAATTTTTAAATTTTAAATCAATCAGTTATATTGTTATATTCAATTCCTTTTAGCCAGCATTATGGACTTTATTTGTTTGGTATGTGTTTATTTCACAAACTCAATCGATGTTGATGGAATTGTTTCTGTCCCTGACACTATATCTGTGGTCGATTCTCTATTTGATTGGGCAGATGGATTTCTGTGCGCCCTTCCTGAGGTTTGTCAGTAGTGAGAGAAGGTGCAAACATACAATCTTCAAAAATTTCAGGATTTCAAGCGTTTCCAATTTGTAAATTAATTGGTGCTTCTGTAAATAATTATTTAACAGCTGTGCTTAAAACCTACTTTCGAGAGGCTTCTAATAATCAAGATTTACACAGCAATCTCAAAAAAATTTTAGCCGAAAAATTTTTTTTATTGTTTACAATTTCCCCTCGACGTTTACATATACCCCAGGTACACCGGGGTAATTGGAAACAAGTTGCAGTAGATACCTTCACTATGAAGAACAATTTATGAGGGAAAATGTAAACATCGTGTAAAAGCATCTTAATCAAATGGTGCAACGTATTTTACATGTATGTTTACAATTACCCCAAATTCAAGTAGTACTTTAATTAAAAAAGCTAAAAAGACGTTTATTGTCATCCTTACTGCTACGTCTTTTCTCGGCTTCTTATTTTTCGCAGGGGCCTTTTCTTTCCGCGTCTTTCCTCGTTTTGCTTCTGCATCTTTGATTTTCTCAATAACATCTGTCGCAGTTAAAACCTCGCCATATTGCATTTGTTTTAATCGTGGTATAGGTTTTTTAACATTATCAGGGAGTGGCTGTGTAGACTGTGCTTTTTGATCTACCAACGCTTTTGTAAAAATTTCAATTACAGTTCTGGAATCTTCTGTTGAGTTCTTCGTCGCATGTTCCGGTATTCTCATAGAGAGGTCTAAGACTACTGCATTTTCCATGTCGTTACCTGCATCTGTATTTTCCAGTAAGGTAAAAGTGTGATGTTCTGATGACGTCTGTATTGTATAGTTTGAGGATGAAGGTCGTGGTGGTGCTGCTGAAGTGGATGGCATATTCACTGTATGCTGCGGATCTGAAGTACATGGTTTTATTACAGCCTGTTGATTTTTTCTAGCTTTATAGCGCTGAAGATCTATGGGATCGAATAAATCCTCAGGAAATTTACTTGAATCCAAAGGATGTAAGCCTGTAGACACAAATCCAGATACAATGTTTTTTTCCACCATACCTTCTGTCCATACCTCTCCCAATAGTTTCCCAAAATTTTCCTTTGTTAAACGTACATTTCCTTTACCTATTTGGGCTTTTCCAAAAGACACCAATTTCTTCTCCCGGGCTGTTTTGATTGGACCAAACACACATTTGTCGCTTACCTTCTAATTGGGCAATTTGTATTTTTTCAAAAATTTGTAGTAGATTCCTTCAACAAACGAAAACGCAGCACTTAACATAACCCTCGCTACAAACCCGCGCTTTTCATTGCCGGCGAAAAACCCTCCTGAATGTAGGTGCGAACTGCATTACCAAAGAGTAGCAGCAACCACAGAGCATAAAATTACTAAATGAGCGTATTCTGGGGCGCGTTCACAATTGCCCCGTTTTTACAATTACCCCGCCTAACTCTAACCATTTTATAAAAATATAACTAATAATAATAGGTAATCATTTAATAATAATTTTATTGTATAAAGATTTTACATCTTACTACAAGAGCCTTCATAATCAGATGCCGTTACAAAAAAATCGTAATTTATAAATTCATAAACAAAAAAATATATATTATGTATGTATTAAGAGAAAGGTTATTCATTAAGGATAAATAAACGCAACTTTAATATCTATCACTATTCATCCATCCAATTTGCTGACAGAATCCTTTGCTACCTGGTGGAGAACCACCCATCAGTTCATTTTTGAGACGTTTCAGCGGAAAAATAAAAACTATATATATATATATATATATATATCCACGTGTATCCACTAACAAGACTCAATGTAACTGGTTTCTGCTTCTAACAGCCGGTATTTATGGTACCTACCGAGGCACGTGGCGCAGTGGATGCGCTCACCGATGCTATTCGGAAGGTTGTGGGTTCGAATCCCGCTGCCGACTGCTCTGTCTGGGGTTTTGTCAGGGGATTTTCCTCAGACATACGTAGCTTCGCATAATGCTAGCATTATGTTGAAATCTACGAGGCGAATGCTGGAGCAGTACTCTCCCCCTCAGCACCCTAACTCCGTTCCTTCCGTTCCCATCCCTAACTTGACCCATCCTTACAATCCCGTTCTCTGGCTGAAGAGGGCCAGGAGCCCTGAGCAGCCCGCCTCCGGTATCCCTGTAGTCAGGGGTGCCGGAGGAATGAAACACGTTGGCCTTTTTCCTTTTATGGTACCTATCCATATGAAATACACACAGTCGAGACATGCATGTGAGTACACGTGGAACTGTTATTTCGAAATAGTCGTTAGTAATTCATACATTGAAGCAATTCATCATCCTCTTCGCTCGAGTCGGAACTCCTAAATCAACGCCCACTATCAGTGCTCACGTCACTCATGGTACCCTGGTCCCTGATCCAATCCGCAATAACATTTTTTGAAATTGTTTTACTCGTACACGTATAGACCTTTATTAATTGAAGATTATAGGTTATAGTTATTACTTTTGTTTACAGACAGGTCAGCTGTTTAGCACATAACAACTGCGCTCGCGTCTGATTCGACAGTTTCCAAACGGTAAGATAACAGTTTGCATTTATATAGGAAAAGTTACTGCAACCAGTAGTACATCGAAAAATTGTGTTGGAACTCGCATTAAATGATCTAAACTTGTACAATAATTGATTAGTAAGCGACCCATCATATTACAAAACTATTCTGTAGAGCCACACCTATTCGTACCCCTACTTTTGTAAATGATTGTATATATGAATATGTTTGCCTCGTTAATGAATCTAACATTGATTACGTACTGCATCCTGCTCTATACGATGCTTCGCAAAAAACGTATAAAGATAATGTGGTGCGAGATAATATATGGCGCGAAAATTGCTGAAATTACAAAGAAAAGTGCAAACGAAGAGAAATACTGACCGAAACAAAGAGAAAAATAAATTATTTCGTGAATTATTGTCAGCTCCATCTGCATCTCTCGCTACACCTGAAACGGATCCCATAATGACTTTTTTCAGAGTATGGCTAAAACTGTAATGACTTTTCCTCCAAACCTAGAAAAGAAGTACACAAACTCCAAATTTGCAATATACTCCACCCCACCGTCGTCCAATTTTTTAATCCAGTGAGCATTCCGAGAATTTTTCTTTATATCCTTCATACTCGTACATACATTGACGGAGCAAATATTTTTTTTTGTATTTTTTTAAGATTCATAGTTAAATCAATTTGGTCCTACTTACATTAATCTTAACATAGCCCTTTCTTGAATTGTTATGGGTTGAGTGTGATAATTTTTCCAATTTTTATTTACACTGCGTTGGACTTTTTCTACAACATAATCGAACGTTTCCCCTGTCATTCTCGTGTATTCAAAGAAACGTTTACGATCGTTTCTCAGATCGGCATAAAGATGATGAAATTCATCAAAATAATAACGTCTTTTCTTGTTAAGCGGAATGTATTGTACTTTTTAATTGCTTTTTATAAAGATACCATTTCTTTAAATTAGAGTTTAACACAATATCTTCTTCATCTGACATAGAGGACGACGCAAACTCCCTCCCTCCCTCTCAGCACCCTAACTCCGTTTCTTACGTTCCCATCCCTAACTTTACCTATCCTTACATTCCCGTTCTCTTTCCTTTTTTTTCCATACTATAAGCAGCTTGACAAAGTGAGACTGTCGTCGTATGTTCGTAACTGTGCGAGGGAACAAGGGGATGCGTGGTCCACCGTTACGACCACTACTGTGCCAAGCGATGGTGCAAGGCTAGGTGCGGTGTGATAGAAAAATAAAATTTCATTTATGTACAACAGATTTTAAGCTCATCTATGATAAAAATATACATTCATTTTATTATCCCAACAGTCATAACACCAATTATAGGGTAATATTATTGACAAACAGTCTGAGACATGATGATGTTAAAGGCATCGATATTGGGTATTGGATCTCAGGTCATCTGTAAGGTTGTGTTTTTTTTATTTAATACAAAGAGGAAGAAAAGAAAAAAAGTTGTTCTCCCTAGTCGTGAATTCATGGACGATTATAATATTCCTTTATCGTCTTGTATCCTTGGTAACTATTTTCCTCAAGTAATTGAAAGTATCGAAGTGATATGACCCATTTTAACAGACTTTATTCTTAAGCAAAGGAGATTTCGTGTAATTCTCGAATATTTGAAATTGGAATATTGTGTAAGACGTCAAGTAGGTTCTTAATGACTTACGCTTGGCAATAAAATGCTGCGTAAACATTTCGGATGAGAATCAATACCATTGCGAAATTCGTGACGGTAAATAGCTTAACTATAGAAATCGGAACCTTTGGGGCGATGCACTGATAAAAATTTATCATCGGCTTTATTCAGTCGAACACCTTCAGCTTGTAACTTTCACTTCGTCGGTTTGGAACGATTCAGTTGCATTAATGCGACTACTTTACACGCTTTCGCGTGATATTTAATAAATTTATCTACTTATGACACAACGACCTCATATTGAATAATGTCTTCGTTATTTTCAGAATATTTAGAAGCAGGCAGTACTTTCAGGATGATTTTATTTTATTAGCATTTTCACTTGCGCGTGTTTGCATTAAAAACTTTGAAAGTGTCCCAAGTATCCACTGTGACGTCAGCATTAATCTTTTTAACTGAAACACCGTGAATATTGCGAGTTTATAATTCTACGATACATTTTGAATAGATTTCGTATAACATACCGAAGATTTATTATTCGCCCACGAGTAAATCGACTGCGAACAATGCTTTGAAATAAACGAACAGCGTAGAAGTAGAAAGTTTTCCAAATACAGTAGCCTCTTCATAATTCGAAGTTGACGGAGAAAGCTAAAAACTTTGAATTACCAAAAGTTTTGAATTAGCAAGAGGTTCGATTTATTGAGAAGAGTTCGAATTACTGAGAGTGTATTATGATTTTGTTTGTTCGTAGTCATGACACGAATAGATAGGGATAGGAATAGATTTGTCGCGTCACTTCGAATTGCAGAGCTATAGCAGCGTATAAATGACTGCGTATTCTAGATTGGCCTCCTCTCGTTTCCAAGTTCGAAATACTAAAGTAATAAAAACTTATCAAGTGACCGAGCTTTCACTTCGAATTGAGCGCCACCTAACTTCTTTAAAAGTTTGCTTTGTATTTATTGTAACGGTCCTAGCGGTTACAGGCTACCCTTGGCCTGTTCGTAACCTAAGGAACTCTAAAATCTCCCTTCTACACAACCTCCTGTTCGTCAAGACAGCCTGTGAATGTTTGGTTGCCTACGTTCAGAAACACAGGAAGCTGTTCTGGGTAGCTCGATGAGACCCAGGTCCACCACTTAATTAACTAAAGCTTGGTAGAATACAAGTAATATAATGATTAGAGAATATATACACAACTTAACTTAATACTTACAACTGTACAGAAACTAAATTATAATGGCTGAATGCGACCCAACTTGAAACGTTGACAGAACGGCAGAACCACTTGCCTTGTGGTTTTATTTATCTGGAGTCTCACAGAGGCGTAATTAAGATATGTGTGATATTTAAAGTCGTAACAAAAGCATGCCTTCTTTTGTAGTCCGGTTTACGGATAGCGATTAATCCCAAGCCAAGTACCATACCGAAAGATAATTAGGGAAACAGCCAACATTCGTACGGTTATCGAAATGGGATATTAATACCCTCCTCCATCACGCTACTGGGCGAGTTCAGGGGATAGTTGCTTTGTCGTTCGGGTAGTTTCCCAGAAGAAGTAGCGCAGTAGTTCGCGTACCCATCATTATCCCTCTCTCCGGGAATTGGGCCTACATTATCACGAAGATCCAACTTCGGGAATCCTGCCAAAGTGTAGGGAAAGGTTTTGAATGGTATGTTGTGTGTATGTGTGTTAATGCATATTGGGTAGCGTATGCGCGTATTATATGGGTGTTTGTTAGTCGGTAAGAAATCTGGTCATATTGTATTCTAGTTTATTTATATTTACGTACCGGCATTAATTGTAATAAATTATATCCGTCTTTTGCGTTACGTTAGTGAGTGTCTTCCGGTTACTTGACTCGTACCCGCGAGTAGTACTGAAAATACTCTTCAACGACAAAATCAATTTAATAAATGTAAAATAAGTTCTCCTCCATACAAAACAATTCCCGTGAATTCCCCACATCTCCATTAAACTTCAAATAAAAATCACAGTTAATTCCCCAAAATGAGTAAAACCCCTGATTCAAAAATGATCGAATAAATTGATTACTGAAGACAAAAAGGACAAACATTCGCACCGATAGCGCCAAGTGCAAGTAACAAATAATGTAAGTCTTACCTTGGGTCCCCCATTGACCTAGTTTTTATCTGCTCGGGCGTTGCAGTTTGCAGATGACCTTGCAGTCCAACATGAAATGGCTACTATCCAAATATACTAGGCGGTTATCTCGCAATGGACAGTTATGTGTCAACGTAAATAATAGATTGATTTCCCACTCTTTGTAAATTGTAAAGTCCCTAGAATACTAAAGTAACGCGATTCATTAGGCCAGTGTATTAGACCTGCTAATTGAGTCAAAATGGCCGTTTGACACCTAGTGCCAGGTTTGAAATTTGTTGTTTTGTATTATAATAGTTGTGTGTACATTCAGGAGAGTACTGATGTAACCATTAATTTATTAGAGAAGCGTATCTAGGCACTTTTGCAAGAAAACAGAAACCGAAAAAGAAATTACTCAGAAGTGAACACTTTTAATGAAGATCAATTATAATACATATTTAGAATTGACCCACACACAAGGGTTTTATGTGGAGTGGTGAAACAATTGAAAAAGCGATGCAACTATATTTTTCTTGTGATGTTAAAGGCTATTAAACGATACGCTCACAAAACTTGCCCTATCCAAAAGTATCCGCACAATCCAAGAGCGACTACAAAATACATATTTTATACATACTTTCCAACTGTTGTTCAATTTCAAATTTCGCGGTTCCCAAACTAAACCAAAATCCAAACTGTTTCATAAATGCGCTTACTTGAACTTCGTTGACTATGTTTTTTTGTGATAGCTCTTTGACGACACTTTTCAATTTAAAAGATCTTCTTTTCTGAATCCAATTTTTTTCTGCAGTCTTCTAATTTTGTTAGATTTTGCCAAGTCTCATACAAGGAGTGTCTTAATTTGTTTTTTAAATTTTAACTGTTCAGGTGTGATTTTTGATTGTCTCTAGTGATTCTGGAGAACCTGGTTGAAGCTTCGATGTAGTTAGGACAGGCGATTCAACAGTTATGGACCCATTATGCGGATTAGTAGATAACTTAAGCTTTTTTCTAACAGGAAACTCTTTGTAACGTGTTACGCCATCTATAAGATTTTTGTGTAGTTTGAGAAGGATTTTGTTAGGGCGTCTGCACGAATCATTTTGGTGAGAGATCCGTGTTGCGTGAGTCAGGCTGGTGTCCGGTAAGAAGCGTATCAGCGATAGGGTTGTAGATGAAAAACGCAGTTAAGGCGACAGATGCCTAATACATTACAAACGATTTAGATTAGATGTTACAGGGGTTCTCCGACAGTAAAAGTACCGTGAAACGATAATATAATATAATATGTTAATACATTTTCCTTCATATCGTATTTTAGTTTTTGGTTGGATAATGATTATTTTTTAGTTAATGCACACATATTGATACAGCTCCTTTTATATATATATATATATATATATATATTGTTGTGTTATTTTGTTTTAGTTGTAACTTGAAAGAAATTATAGAGCGTCTGGATGTGACAATTTTGTTTAGTTCAATTAATTAACCGGGGGGGTTATTAATAATTTGAGACAAAAAATTGCGTAAATTTCATGTTATAGTTTTGGTTCAATTTCTTAGAAGTGTTCTGTTTTTATTTTATTCCTAGAATTTTTTTTCGATGTAAATTTCTTTTTAAATTTTATTTGCCGTTAACGAGGTATAGCGCGAAGTAGAGATAAGGTTGTCTTCGCAGAATTGCCGGGCGTACGTGCCGTTTAGCAAGAAGTTGAAAAATCGACGCTTCGCGTGATTGGCGGGCGGGATGTTGAAGAAAGGAGAAGGGCTTTTGGCTTAAATAGAAAATTTTTGAAGAGAGCGGGGCTTTTTGGTCGTTACAAAGCCAACCGGCGCTTCTTCGGTTACGTTATTTTTTGAATTTTGTGGAAGTTTCTTGCGTAGTGGATCCAGGTTTAATTAGAATTTTTGTTTGCCGTTTAAGAAGAATTTTTGAAAAGTTTAAGAAGTTTGTCGCCGTTCTGTTTTTTGTTTTATTTTGCGGAAACACGGAAGTTTTGAATTTGTGGGTACCCGAAGAGAGAAGACGTCGGTGTTTGAGTGGTTGGTTTCACGTGTTTGTGTACGGTTTACCTCTTTTTATCGGATACGTTATTCGGACTAATTTTAAAAGTAAGTAGTAGTTAGTGTTTTGTTTTGTCATGTTTTTTTTTTGTAATGTTTGAGTAATTTGTTTTTTTTTTTGTGTGTCATTTATCTGTTTAAAATTGTAACAATTTGTAAAACAGAAATTTACGCAATTTTTTGTTTGAAATTAAACCAGTCATTGCAATCCAGGTTTTGTTTATTAGAGTCAAAGAGAGGTAATTGTCGGCGTCTCTTACTTTGTTTCAAGTTTATTAAATCTGGGGGTAAAGTTTCATATTGGAATTTAAGGATTTGGTTAAGCCACCTATTTATGTCATTGTTGGAATGCTGTAGGGTGGCAGAATCCAGCTGGACCTTGAGATGCGGTAAAAATTTTGTTTTCATTTTAATTACAACTGAGCTAGCTAGAGGTAAATCGTGGGATTCCCAGAAGTGTAGGTTAGGTCTCACAACAATAATTTGGCGCCCAAAACCGTGGGGCAATTTCAGGGAAACGCGAAAGTAGGTAAAAATTTTGTAGGTAAATTCAGATTAGGGTTGTTTTGTCGTTCGGGTAAAAAGTTATTTTGGTACCCAGACATGTCATTTTTCAGGGAAAAGAGGTGTCCATTGTGGAGGTTAATTGTTATAGGAATTTGTAGGATGCGTAGGCGTAGGAACTTGTTAAAATGTGACAGGAAGAATTTGGTAGGGTGTTTTTGCAATTTAAATTAGATTAGGATGTTTAGGATAGGATTAGTTACGGGGTAGGTAGTGTTAGAATTAGTGTTAGGATTTTTTTTTTGAACGT
Organism: Photinus pyralis; assembly: GCF_008802855.1. Classification (NCBI taxonomy): domain Eukaryota; kingdom Metazoa; phylum Arthropoda; class Insecta; order Coleoptera; family Lampyridae; genus Photinus; species Photinus pyralis. Next base: position 2,791,489 of record NW_022170596.1, read on the forward strand.
GATTTTTATTCAAGACGAGAAGAAAGAAGAGTTGTTCACGATGGGAGTGTCATCTATTCAGGCAGCGAATTTTGCGGTGTTTATAGAAGCGATAAGAGAGTTGAAGAAGGATTTGGGCGAAAAAATGAAAGCGCAGAATGCGGAATTAAAAGCGGAATTAAAAGCGGAATTAAAGGAAGAAATCAGACAAGAAATAGAATTAATGAGAAAGAAGCGATCAAATGAGATGGTAATTAAAGAAGAAGTTGAAGTTAAGGAAGAAGTCGAGATTGAAAAAGTTCATAGGCAAGATGAAGAAGTCGTACAAGAGAAAGAAGATGAAGGGATTTTAGTTGAAAATAGGGTTGAAGTAGGTAGTTATTTTATTGCAGGAACTGGTAGGGAACCAGAATTGAAGGTGAAGTTGTATTGCGTGAATTATAGGAAGTTTGAAATAGAAGATGAGAATAGGGATTTGAATTATTTAATAGCGAAGAGTTTTGTGGATGATAAGATTTATTGTAGGGGTAGAAATTTACAGGCGAATTTGTTTGAGATTAAGTATGTGAAAGGGAGTAATAGTTTAAAAAGGAATAATAATTTATGTGTGGACGTTTTATCAAGGAAAGGAATAGGCGGGAAGGAGATAGGAACTAATTATGAGATTTTAGATAACCAGATAAGGGAGAATTATTTTCAGGATTTTTGGAGGAATTTTTATTATGATAGGGTAGTAGGAGACTTAGAATTGGAATTATCGATTGAGAATGAAGGGAATTTGTGTAGCTTTGAGCAGGATGAGGATTGTAGGAAGCAGGATAAGATTAAAAGAGTTAGGAGTAGTGAGTTTTTGGAAGTAGTAGGCATTGATTATTTGAATAATTTAATTATGAGTGAAAAGGGTAAACGGATTGTTGTAATTGAAGAATTAAGAGATTGTTTTATGTGTGGGATTTTTATAGAGAAGCCCTGGATTAATTTAGAAAAGGGGGGAGGAAAAGAAAAGCGAGAATGGAAAAAGTTTAGGAAAAAGATTAGGAATGTTAGTGGTAGTTCTTAAATTTTATACTAGGATGATGAAATTTCTCAGGCTCAGCTGGTGACGTCACCGTGCGGGGTTTCAGTAATGACTAGGGAGCTGTGTTAGGCGATCGTGTCCGAATACCTAAAGCAGGTCCCGAAGTTTTTTTAAAGTTAATTGGTAAATTGAAAAAAAAACCCTGTAATTCCAATATTTTGTTTTGTTTTCATAGTCAGGGGAGGATTGTAATTTTGTGTTTTTGTGTTCAATTTAAAGGGGGAAAATGTTGTGTTATTTTGTTTAGTTGTAACTTGAAAGAAATTATAGAGCGTCTGGATGTGACAATTTTGTTTAGTTCAATTAATTAACCGGGGGGGGGTTATTAATAATTTGAGACACAGGATTGCGTAAATTTCATGTTATAGTTTTGGTTCAATTTCTTAGAAGTGTTCTGTTTTTATTTTATTCCTAGAATTTTTTCGATGTAAATTTCTTTTTAAATTTTATTTGCCGTTAACGAGGTATAGCGCGAAGTAGAGATAAGGTTCTTCGCAGAATTGCCGGGCGTACGTGCCGTTCAGCAAGAAGTTGAAAAATCGACGCTTCGCGTGATTGGCGGACGGGATGTTGAAGAAAGGAGAAGGGCTTTTGGCTTAAATAGAAAATTTTTGAAGAGAGCGGGGCTTTTTGGTCGTTACAAAGCCAACCGGCGCTTCTTCGGTTACGTTATTTTTGAATTTTGTGGAAGTTTCTTGCGTAGTGGATCCAGGTTTAATTAGAATTTTTGTTTGCCGTTTAAGAAGAATTTTTTTGAAAAGTTTAAGAAGTTTGTCGCCGTCCTGTTTTTTTTTTATTTTGCGGAAACACGGAAGTTTTGAAAATAATTGTGGGTACCTGAAGAGAGAAGACGTCGGTGTTTGAGTGTTTGGTTTGTGTGAAAATTTTTTTGTTGTGATCGTGTACGGATACCTCTTTGTATCAGAGTACGTTACTCGGACAAATTTAAAAGTAAGTAGTAGTTAGTGGTTTGTTTTGTCATGTTTTTTTGTAATGTTTGAGTAATTTGTTTTTTTTTTGTGTGTCATTTATCTGTTTAAAATTGTAACAATTTGTAAAACAGAAATTTACGCAATTTTTTGCCTGAAATTAAACCAGTCATTGCAATCCAGGTTTTGTTTATTAGAGTCAAAGAGAGGTAATTGTCGGCGTCTCTTACTTTGTTTCAAGTTTATTAAATCTGGGGGTAAAGTTTCATATTGGAATTTAAGGATTTGGTTAAGCCACCTATTCATGTCATTGTTGGAATGCTGTAGGGTGGCAGAATCCAGCTGGACCTTGAGATGCGTGTAAAAATTTGGTTTTTTTTTAATTACAACTGAGCTAGCTAGAGGTAAATCGTGGGATTCCCAGAAGTGAAGGTTAGGTCTCACAACAATATATAATACCTTATTTTGCGTAAAAGTGTAATTGTAAAACCGGCCCTAAGTCGAGAGTACATCCGTTACGTGCGCGCTTAAAAACTTGAACTGACATCGGTCCCATATTTTTTTTTTGTCGGTGGTATTTAATAAAGTGTTTAATTTGTTACGTTTTGTAAGTATCTACGGTATTAATTCATAATAATCATTGCCGCAAATTCATTTTTCATCCGCACTGTATTTACTCGTCTGCGTTTTGGTGTGTTAACCGTATTTAAACGTTTTGTCTTTTTGCACTTTCGCCATGTGTACTTCTTTGCATCCGTACCGTTTCATTTTGTCGTTGGAATTGGATTTTAGCGAACTTTTGCTACCGCTCCGTTAATTTCAAGATAAGCTTTTTGTTACTTTCAGTTTTGTTAATATTGTAAGGGGAGATGTTCGCCTTCCCGCATTTGCTTCTCCGCCGCTTTCTGCCAATGTGTGTTTTGTTGCTTTCATTCCCTCTTAGGGAGTTTACCGTCACTTTGTTTTAGTTTTTCAAAGTAACCGCCGCCATTTTCTGGACCCGTCCGATTCCTGGACCTGCCATTTCTATGGTAGGATCTTATCTGGGGTGGAGTACATATCAAAGTAATGGCAACTTTCTCTATTGGCGAGAAATATGTGACCAGCAAGAATATGCACCACTACTATGAAAGTATCGCCAGGAAACACCTGATGCTGGTTGGTCTACAGTCCTGTGGCTTCCTATGAAACACATGCGATTGTAGACCGGTATCAAGTGTTCTGTAACCGCCATTCTTTCCTGGCGAGACTAATAATTTCAGTAGCTTCTAATGGCGAGAGAAAGAGAGGGCAAAATGTAAATAGGCGAGTATGTGGTCAATTTGCATTGCTGTGAAATTAGGAAAAGCGACGATATAATTCTTACATCTAAGGATATTTCCTTTAGGCACCCCGTGATACATCAAATGTGAAAATTTAAGTGCTCTATCTTTTTATTTAATTATTTCTGCATAATTAGTGCCAAACAAGTAAAAAAAAATATAACCATATAATGCGTTACGATTGGTGGAATTATAAAGTTAAGTAATAGCGCAATAAAGAAGACCAGCTCCGGGAGCCACACAAAAATGAAAAGAAACCGAATTAATTAAATTTCATTTCCGAATAGAGCCTCGTTAAGATTTATGTAACCTTTGACTTTTTAAAAACTTTCTCAATTTAAAAATTTGTGTCGTAAATTAAAATCGATTTTCGGGTATTTCTTTTAAATGAAAGTCAACCTATGTGACATGACAAAAATGTTTTCCTTGAGGTAAATTTTAAGCAAAGTGTGGCATGGGGCTAGAAGAGTTGGAGAGAAAGCATTAAAATGTGTTTTTAATTTACCATTCCGTTACCTTAACTCAACGTATGTGCTTGTTAATATTCAGTTTACGTTCCATGAGCTAAATGCTTTAGAAAACAAAAGTACATCATTTTATTTTCCTTCACACAAAGGTTAATTAAATAATGTTATAGGAAAATAAGAAGCAGTAATACATATACTAACGACGTGAATAAATTACTTTCCCCAAGTTAACTTTCTCGTGTGTCCTAAATTACTATTAGAGCTGCCCCAGTCTCTATTTTCGCACGTCGGTACGTAAGCAACTTGATAACGTTCTGAATGTCACGTACGCAGGGTATAACTTGAAGCCGTGCAGCTAATTTTGACAAGGAAATTTGGTGATTTCTTTTTCATAAACAAGATAGGATGAATTTAATGAAACCATATCTCACAACTAAATCAAACTAAATTTTACTGCACTGATAAATGTGAATTCTCGACTCTACGTTTGTCTATTTGCGGAATGTTTGCACTGTTGGTAGATTGACGTATCATTGTCGCTGTTGCAGACACGGTAAATTATTTTCGGCCACGTTCATCCCGGCGATGGCCTCGCCACCCCGGCATGGACTTCCCGGCGACATACCATCCCGACGACTATTTACTTCCCGGCTTCGGTTATACCGGCGATGAGCAATCCTGGCTTCGGCGGTCCCGGGAATTTGAACTCTGCGACGGATAGATGGAACATATTTAAGACGCGGTAAACATATGAAGCAAATTCATGTTTATTATATTGATACAATTCACCGGAATTAAGTTTTCTTATTTGTTGTTTTATAGACTGTGATTTGTTCTTTCTAGATACAATACAATCTGAATAGGACTATATTATCAAATTGAAATGATGTCATTTATAGGTAGGTAAAGTTTTTTGGTATCTACCTGCGTAGGTAAATGAGTAAAACCCTATTTTCTAAAACTGGGCCCATGCAGCGATGGCAATTGTGTAAACAAGACGGTTTATTTGAATTTCCTTACATATTTCGATTCTAAGAATTACCTAATTGCGCCAATGCACAATAACAACCTCTTTCGGTACCTAATTTGACAATGGCTTCTAAAGTAGGTATGTCATTATATACAAAAATACATAAATAATATGGGTTGGGCTGACGTCGCGTCGCGAGGAAAGTGTCCATTGCCGAGAAAGCCGATGCCGGTAAAACAATAGTCGCCGAGATTACCGAAGCCGAGATAGTAATGACCGCCGGAAAACGGTGCCGGGGTGTAACTGTTAGTCGCCGGGATGTACCTTAATATTTTATTTCTTTCCAATTGCGCTTACTCGATGGAATGGGCGTAACAGGATTTTATTCTAGACACCTACTTTATATGGGCAAAATGTAGGTTACGCAAAAATAACCTGGAGTAAATTGAAAAATGTTAGCAAGCGTAGCTATAGATGCATTCTAATACCTGTGGTAAACAACTTAACGTAATATAATTCATGAAGTAGGCGTAAAAGCGTAGCAAAATGATGAATATATTGAATATATGGAATATGTAGGTACTTAAACACGAATTCGAGTCTAGGCAAATAAGAAATAAGATGCTAGATGCTGGATTGAAGTATGTGCAGCTTAGAGATTGAATCAATTTTTATTTCATAATATAATACGAATTGGTGTGAAATAGAATGGTTCCATAGGTATCACGTAACATGTCAGGATTGGCTTCTGAAAGAGTGAGATTGCATTTAGGTAACCGATAAGGACGTTCACGTGCCATTTACTGTAAGAAACCAACAAAGTGTGTTATTTAAAAGAACATTGTAGTACATTGGTTTACCATTTTACCTAAGAAGGTTATAGGTACTTAGCGCAAGCTTACATGCACTTCTCACCACAAGCTCTTAAAAGGAAGAGACAAAAACATTAAAATATATTACGCACACAAAAAGCGATAACTGGAAAACCTTTTATGAACAAAAAACCTGGCATAAGCGACACAAATACTAGAAATAAATCAGTTACGACAACAAAATACAAGTGAAAAGCACAATAAATCAAATCAAGTACAATAGTCAAATCTATGATTAGTTTGGTCAAAATAACAAGTAAAATGGTAAATTTCATGTTTTCAAATAGTCTATTATTGTACAAGCAAAACCGCATTAAGCAATAGAAGAAAGGTTAATTAGAGGACCTCCTTCTCGTATTGCAAAGCTGCAACAGCTGTGGCCTGCACGAAAAAGAGAGTAACAGTTACGGCAAAGAATCGGACTGTATGAGGTACTTCCTTCACGGAAATGTTAAATCGATCATACAGAGCAAAGTTACACGGATAATAAACTTCCTCGTGAACAGATACACAAATATAAATACTTACTTAAGAAAACAATGTAACGGCTTAATCGCCTGCATAGTATACCAAACAAACGTGATTCAGAAACGGTGGCCAAACAAGAGTTTGAAGTACACCATGTTTAAGTATCAGCAGTATCTTATGCAAAATGTAAATAACAACAAATTGTTATATCACATTTAATGATTAATAGTATTAGTACAAGAAAGAATAAAATGATTACAACCTGCCGCACCATTACTCAAACACGACTCTGATTCGATTCGAATACAGTTAACTGACGCTAACTACTTTGCCAAGCTTCGTTATGTAATATCCTTGTTCTCCCGCATCTGCGAAGACTTAATGGTTGCTGTATACACAGAGCGGTTTGCATTTTGCCATACTGCGATTCTTTCAAATATAAGGGGTGTTGCCTAACCATAAGGGCACATATACGAGATAGTAAGACAAAGACTAATCCTAACCATAGAGGAAATACAATCTATGCCCTAACACAGATTGATTGCAGAACAGTTGAATTTCAATCAGACAACCCATTCTTAAAACTGTAATGGATTGGGGATGAGAAAAAATGTGCGAAAATGGTTCGAAAAAATCAATCGATTGAAAATGAACCCCGTTTTTTGAAAGTTGTCATTACTAGTACGGGCCAGAAACAAAAAAAAAATGAATTTTTGGGTGATTAAATAATTTATATTAAGTTATATTACTGCAACATTTCCCAAGTAACAGGGTGGCACAACAGAAACGAAACAGATTGAATAATAAGGACATAGTTTTGGGAAAAAAGCACAAAAATTGGTAGATTTTGGTTCGAAGGGGGACTTTTTTACTTCAAATGGATACTCAAGCTTTTACGTGAATGAACACGTTCATAAGAAATATTGGCTATACAAAACAATCATGAAGAACATAAACCATGAAAAATGAACATAATACCTGTAGGAAATCAAGAGCACTTTCCAATGATGTGCCACGCAACCCAACGTTCTAAGAAAGGGTGAAATACACAGGATGTGACTCATATTTGGTGCAATAAAGTCCTTTTGTTAAAAGCAAGATGGAAAATTACACGGCCTTGTAGGCAAATTCAACTAGACGAAATATGTGTAAATTACGAATCGTAACTCATTTATCGCACATGGATTCTAAACTGAAGGGCTTTGATTAGTTTAATCCCGCTCCGGTAAGATAGGTAACCCGCCCCTGGTTTCGGGGTTTGGAGCCTACAGTTGAATGTCGAAGACAATCACGGAATTAGGTATCGTAACTCAATTTTGAGTACAGTTTTTACCACCCCCGTGACTGCTTCATTCACGGATAAAATTGTTAGTTACAAACAACAAGTCGGTACATATATCAAAAGAATCGGTAATTTACACATATTAAAATAAAGTGATCAAAACTTATACAAATGTTACTTCAGGGACAAGACCAAGTAATCAATATTAATAAACATAAATTAAGCAAGCATCACACCAAAAACGTAAACAATAACAAACATAAAGGATAACGGTATTAAACATGTCATTCTGCATTACGGTTAAACCAAGTAAATTTCAAAAACAAAGATTGAAACACACAAAAAATATAAAACGCGGCATACAAAACACAAATACGATATAATGAAATGCAAAAATTACTACCTGCATTAAATAACACATAATAAAAACAAACATTTATGGAGCGACGCGTGTACGACCGCCATTCAAGACAAGATGCCCAACGTAACCCCCGTTCGTGCTTTTTAGGCAGCTCTTTCCCACCTAGAAATTGCGTGATTGCCAACTCTCAAAAATGTGTGCATCGTCGTAAGTTGTATATACAGGGCGGAACCTCTCAGTACGTTGTATAAGATAATACTCAATACCAAGTTGTTAAATGTCTCATCTTAAATTATAAGTTGAATTGTTCAAATCACTTACAACAAGGAATGTGAAACATCAATGAATATTTTACGCATATGTGGGACTGGGAGATGGGCTTAGTTGCCTTAAAGAAGAAACCGGATTGATTATGGTACGGCATTGTACGGGTTGGCAATTAATTCACCGTTACAATGTATTAAAGTTGCGCAAATAAAGCACTGAGACATGTAACAAGACTTCCGTATGCACAATTTTCGTAAAAATCATAATTTAAAAATATAAGGCAACAGTGCAATTAGAAATGCAATCTTATTTCTAGATATAAATAGAGTAAATTAATATTTATACTGCATTACGTGTGTATATTTAGGATGAGTAAATTAAGCGGGCCATTTAGTTAAAATAAGGCCGACTTAAAAGTGTCTATCGGAACAGAATGTTGAATGACAAAAAGCTTGTGTATTTAAACCATTCCTCGTGGTAAGACAAAGCGCTGATTGGGTCGGATTTTAATACGGTGATATCTATAAATATGAGTGTAAATAGTGGGAAAGTGGGCGATCGTATGTAGTGTCGAACATACACTAGTAGATTTAGCAAAGCGCGTCGTGCACTGTTAAGCCAATCAGTCGATTAGGCGGACCCCGAAGAAAGAAAATAAGCCAAAAGCGACCCATCGTCTTCATCGAGTTATCTTCGCGTTGTGGATGAAGATAACGCAGTATTTCCAAGGAGGAATACAATCAAGTTGAAAAGTTCCACGGACGAACGCATCGAGAACTCCTTGTGTAACAAATACTAGAGGTATTTATGAGCGTTTTTGTTTAATCACGCCGCAGTCGTAGTTATTGCCATTTTCGTAGTCTTTGCCTCGTTTTAGAATGTAAACAGCGTTGTAGTTATATCCACAAAAAAAGGAAGGACGTACTATGCTGGGGTTATTAATTCATCTCCATAAAATCGGCATTGTCGAGCGTGTAACTGCGGCTACTCCGCTGGGCCTATCGCCCCCTCCCCCCTTCACTTGTGAATCAATTCAAGAATTGCATTCAATTTATTAGGTATTTAAGAGCTTTTGATATAGGTACCTAATAAGGATACAATTTTAGAGCTCGTTTAAATCACTAGAAATCCAAAACTTGTTATGACTCACCGCGTCTACTTGAATTCCCCCCCCCCCTCCCCTCCCGAGGATGGAAATTATCTTTCTCAAATTAAATTTCGAACTGAAATTGAGCTTTCACTTATAATCAATTGTAAATTTTTAGCCGTATTCTTAAAAAAGTAAGTAAATTTATAATCTTTGACCCAGACTCGTTCACTTTTAGGCGCAGTTGAAAATGAAAAATCTCATTCGAATACCAAAAATAAGCTAAGTAAGAATGTGGCCCAATATCTGCCATATACTCGTATGCCGCCTATTCTTCACCCTCTAAGAGATGTTTTTTTACAAACTGTATATTCGTTCCTTATTATTAGCAGACACTCTTTTCTTCATACCCTACGTCATTATGTTACTTTGTTAATGCACCAGCTGGAAAATTATCCCAGTTCATTCATATGTGCATTTATTTCGTTAAGGCATGCCAGTATTGACGTTTACTCTTGCGTTTTGCAAAGTTAGGATGCATCCTAAACCTAATGATAACTAACAGTTTCTCACACAGCCAAAGCCAATTTTATTTAACATTTGTTTATATATGCATTCAGATGCTGTCAACGATTGTATTACAAATTGATACTAAGATAAGTTAATGATATAGAAAATATTTTTCTCCAAGCATTAATTTTAAATGAAGCTAGAAAAAGTAGTTGCAAAGTGTGCGAAGAATTATGCATTTGATTAAATTACATCGGAAGCTTCCATCAAACAATCGGCGATATTTCCGCTTTGATGTGGGTTGGACATCCGAAATAAGGTGTCGGATGTATTTAGGTATCGACCATTCCCGGTGATAGTGGCACAGTGTTATTCAATTAGTGTCATAGTATAAAAGAATCGTGTTGTGTAAGTCATTAGCGTAAATAATTGGAAGTGGTGGTTCGCAACTAATTTTTCCAGTGTTGACTATTTGCGGTGTCGTAGCAAAATGAAACATTTTAATCGTCGTTATTGTCTACTTTGTACCCATAGTTCTCCAAAGTCTTAAAGTAGTTTTCGTGAGAAAGTAGCTGTAAGTGCCACGGGCGGTTGTCGAAAGTCCCTGCCGTTCCGCCGTACTCAAAGGGTAAGATGTCTGGATGAATGAATTCGTGTAAAGAGCTGAAATTAGTCCCATGGAGTTGAATCTGAAAATTGGATGCGTTTAGGTAATGAAACTACTACCCTCAAACTCTAACCCTCTTTCGCACTTTATCCTTTAGAAACGGTTTAACCACAGCCATAAATGCGTCAAAATAAAAGGGTTCGTTAACAATATGGAAGCCTTTGAATCTTAATGGAAAAGTATCCTGCACCACTTCTACCGTTCGTTTAGCGTAATGCGGCGTGAAAAACTTGGCGTGATGCAATTTTAAACCTGCCATATCTACAATCACAACGACGCCAGCTATTTGAGTTTCAGGCTCTCGCACTACTTCCTCTAAAGCTAGTATATTTGTACGAAATACTTCTTCGATTGTCATCTGCGTTGAATCGAAGTTGTCTGGAAAACAAACAATGATCAATTCGACAAACTTTACAGGGCCGTTTCTGATTTATCCACGTTTCAAAATGTATCTAATCAAAACTGCCCCCTAAAATTTAAAATGTTACGCCATACCTACTCTAATAATATACACCCGTCGGCCGAATTGGTCACGGTTAACCAACATGTTTTGTGCTTGAAAATTTAATATTCGGCTTACTTCTGATGGAAGAGGACATGTTATTAATTCTGGATATTTTATCTTCATTAGGTAGTACCTCTGCAACTGAATATAATAATTACTAATTATTGTCATCGGAATGTCACATTGTATCTATACTTTTAAACCATATTTCATTGGAATTAATATCTACATATCTATATATCAGACATAGGTACCCATTATGGCAAGTGATTGCCCATTTCAATTTCTGCTTATTTGCATATCGTGCATAGAAATGGTATTATGCACCTTCTTTTAAAGGTATACAATTAGACTTATATGAAAAAATGGGAATGTTAAACTTCGTCGGACGCCCTGACGAGGATAAACAAAAGGACAAAAAGGTAACGATTCCTTGTTTTAAATGTAAAAATCCAGGACACAAAGCAAGCGTGTGTCCGAAAAACAAGAAAGAGAGTGCGACGGTCAACATTGAAGTTAAACGAGCCATGGAGATCTCTTCAATCTCTTATGGTTACCAAAATTACAGATCGCAGTCTCGAAGTTCATTTTCAGAAATATGGGGCAAGTACGCAAACGGAAAAGTACTTTTGTTTGCAACCAGAGCTTGTGGGAGCTCTGACTTAACTAGCCTCAACGACACGGCCAGATATTTCGTTTGTAGCTAATTATTTAGGACAATTTTAACAATTTTCATTTATGAGCAGATTTCATTCTTTTCAATCCGACACAAGGTTTTCACTTTAAAAAAATATTTTTTTCTTTGCACGGTGATCTTGTCATATTAACCATATTGTCATGATCATGCAGAGAAACGGTTTTTAATTTTTTAAGCGATCACCGTGCATCGGACTGAAAAAAACAAAGGGATCAAATTTGCTTAGAAATGATTGGGGATTTCAAGAATAATTTTTATTTTCAGAGAAATCAGTGGCGTACCATCAATGTCTGCTAAAATGGGCATGTGAAATTCCGTACGAACGTCACTGGTGGAAATTAAAAAAATGTGGTACGTTAAAAAATGCCTCTGGATACATAGTACATACATGCCAAATTTCATTAAAATATCTAAAGTGGTATTACAGATACCTATTAGTAATAAATGATTTATTTTTAAAAACTTTACCATCTGTATCTCAAAAGTTAAGACGTTTACGGCATAGGTTCATATGAAGTTTCCTTTTTAAAATGAACCCAAAAATCGCCCCCTTGAATATTAACATTCAATTATGAAACACCCTGTATAGGACTTATGTAGAAGCTCATCAAAATAATGACCTATCTCCCCCACATGACAAAGAGAAATTTATTTAAGTTCAATAGCACGCAAATAAGCTATTGTTAACTGTGGGTCTGGAAACTTATCAATCCAACGAATTACATCACCTACATAAATATGCATTTAGCATAATTTCATACATAATTTCTATTCTTTGATGATTTTTGGAAAATTCACTACGTAAATGTTACTTTGGTATTATAATATCTACAATCCTGAACTCCGATGAACATTTTGATATAAACACGTATAACCACTGGAAATATGACTTTTGTTAGCTAAAAAAAATTATTATCATACACGTATTTATCTCAAAATGTTATCGTTATCGTTATAACTGATCAGATGATAAATGGATAAAATATCATATCACTCTTCCCCTCTCGAATTTTCACTTCCACTCTGTACAACAAAGTATCTAAAGCGCGATTGTAGCCTTCTGGTTCGAGGAGACCTTCTAAAAAAAGGTGGCTCCTCTTCTGATTGTCGGAGAGACAAAAGTTTCGTCGGAGATCCATCAGGCGTGTGAGACCTCAGTACAGGAAGTTTCAGGACTAACGTAAGCGTTACCTTAGCTTCGTTGTGTTACGCTAAAACCTTTGGGGAACCCAGGTTACCCTCCTTGGTCAGGCGAGGGTTAATTTATATAAATATAATCTTTTCTAATTTTGACATTTAAAGTGATACTTTTTAAAACTCGTTGACGTTATCAAATACGTTACTTTTCATAACCGTTGTGAAAAGTCAAATATTTCCCTCGTTTCCGGAAAAAACGCGCGTTACGAAAAATAGTGCTTTTCCCAACACGGTTGCACAAATAACTACTACTCGTATTCAAGGCCAGTATGACGTTCACAACGGTTTTACATAACTTTATTTAATAGTTGAATATTGAAAATCTTTAACATATTAGTATATGTAGAACAATGCCTTTTCATTAAACTTATTTATAGACGAAGATCTTTCCTCTCTCGCAGCTGCAAGAATCACATTTCTGATAGGTAACTATACCCCTATAAAACAATACGTTCTAAAATAAGGCATAAATCCATTTCAATTTTCGTACATTATATTACCTTACAACGTTTGAAATTAACAAATCGATCCACTTTATTATAGTAGTGCTATACACAAATTGAAGTGAACAAGGAAATGAATGCCGCCATGACATTTACCGGTTCATCTACAAACATGGTTTATCAGCTAATAGGGGAAACGCAAGTTTCATTCAAAATCAAATCATTTGAAATGCATGGTTCTGATTTTAAATTGTATAAACAGTAAGGCCTTTTTATGACAGAACTGGCATACAAACTATTTATTTTAGTAGTTAGGGATTTGTAAATCTATTAAAGCCCAACCACTGATTATGCTATATTTGTTATTATTTTGAAAACAAATCCAAATATTCAGGGTAAGTTTATATTTATGAGTAGTACGAGGATTTCGGAAAGTTAAGAAATACTAATTCGGTTAAATGGGAACAGATTTGCAGTTTTGTGTCTTACCTACCCATGGTTTAAAAAATCATAGTTTGCTGGATATTTTGAAATAAGCGACTGTTCTTCAATTGCTACATAAAAATTGCAAATGTCAAAATTAAAGATAATGTAACTCCCAAAAATATGGCCTAGGCGAATATTAATAATGCACTCCATAAGAATTTTATCCTGAATGGTAACCATAGTTGGAGAACCTTTTATCAATAAAAAGATCTAGTAAACCAAGAATATTTTTGGAAAAACAAAGAGTGTTATGAATAAGAGAGATATAAAACCGCGAATCTCTCCCTATTTGACTTAATTCGTATCTCTTTCATACAGGGTGTGCATTTTTAGAGAGCTACTATTGGGATCTTGCTTATCTTAAACGATAGGACGTTGTTAAATGAGGGAAACGTTGAGAATTTTCGTGTTAAATAACAATCTGAAAAGAAATTTAAAATATCTTCAATAGTTTAGAACATGAAAGTTTCGAAGATAAACTAATCATACTAGACATTTCTAACCAAAACATGATTCACTTTTTAATGAAGAAATCGAATGTGGCAACCCTTTTTAATCATTTTCAAGATGATGGAGAAACATGTGGCGACTTTTTTTACGGGTGCCATTTTGGATTGTGACATTTTGAGATTTCTCTTTACGATTTATCACACGCGGTGGTTCAGTACCACATTTTTCCTAAAAATAAAATTTTTCATTTTCAGAAATTTTCGTTTTTACGATATTTTCAAAACTATTGAAGATTTTAAATTTCTTTTCAGATTATTATTCAACGCGACAATTCTCAATTTAATAGCCTCATTTAACCAACTTTATACCTCTTAAGATAAGCGAGATCTCCATAGTGAGACTCCAATAATGAGCACTCTGTATATACATTTTGCCAGTTTTTAATATTGTTTTAAATATAGTATGTAATGAAAAATAAAACTAGCTTGAAAAGAGCCTCCCTATATTTAGGGTGAACATTTTGTTTATAAAAAGTACAGTAAAACGCGAGGTAAAACCGTTGTATATACAATGGTAAAACCAAAAGTTTTAATTTTGATAGATTTAAATAGATAAATTTTAATTAAAAGTAAACAGTATTTTCATTCTGCAGAATTATGGCTATATGTACTTTTACTTCTGCTGTTGATTGAAGAGCTTTTATCATTGAATTTATAACTTTCAATTCTTTTATCACCGTGTCTCACCTTTCGTCGTATGTTTTAATGTCTGTTAACTTAAGGAAGATATATTTTTAATTATTGCTTCCTGAATGTGTTTTGCTCGTGCATATGAATGACACCATTTACCTTTATTGGACGAGACATAAAAGCCTGGAATGGGATTAATGTCCTCGTAGAAAGATCCCAATATGCAAAATTCGACCCCATTTCTTTTATATGTTTCCATCAATTTAAAATAAATTAAGATGTCTGATGCAGAAATATGAAATTTTACTAGCCCTCAACACGCATAGGTTAAACATATCAAAATCAATTGAAAATACCTTACCATGTGAAAAGCCTTATGACCATCAAACTTTTTGGCTCGTAAGAATCTGATAAGGAAAGCATCGTCTTCGGGTAACCTGAGATTTTTGTCATCTATAAATGACTTTATTAACACGTTTAGTTGACATCATATTTGTACATACTTGCAACTAGAAGGCATAATAAATTCAATTGCTGTTTGTAATTCTCTGGAGTTTCATTTAATTCGTCCTCTGCTACCTGGAGAAATGCCGGATTTAAAGTATGTTTCTTGAAGCTATCTGAAAACGTTTTATGTATAGATGACTCTAACTCCATTGGCATTTCTGAAAAGCATACCGGTATTAATATTGCATTTAGAAATGGATAACGGCGAAGGAATGGAATTGCTTACCAAAACACTATTAACGCGTGTATTCGTTTAAATATTTAACCGCAAGCGTAGGTGTTATCCATGAAAATTGCCGGCCATGCGCGTTATGAAGTTCTGGAAACTTATTGACTGATACCCCCTCTAGCGTAGTGACAAACCTTTTAAACCCCATTAAAATACACTTTCAATTAACGATTTTATTAAAATACAAATAACAAAAACCACAATTCCATTAAAGATAAAATTATTGACTTTTGTGCCGAATGGCACCAACGTGCTGATGTTTTAAATTTTCATAAACTTGTTCGCTATTATCGTACAGCCATTGGTTTAATTTCTTGAAGTTTAATTCTGGACCGGTTCCACCATACTCTGGCGGTAAGACATCTGGAGTTATGTGCTTGTGGAGCGATTCCCAGTCATCGAAATGAAAGTGGAACTAAAAAGGAGGCACGATTTATTAAAAAATAATGTTATAGCCAATTCCATCGATGTTTTAGTCTACTTTGATTCTTTGAAGAAGAAAGTGAGTAGGCATACAATGTATGATATTCAAATCTCTCTGTAAACCTTGCACAAGGAGAAAGAAACTGAAAATTCTGCCCTATTTTAAAAATATTGTAATGGATTATGACAGATAAATCTTTTAGTATAACTATAACTATGGCAATTCATAGCAAGAAAAAAAGTTAACATGTTAGTGATCCAACTTCCTCTTTTTAAATTGCTCGATCAGCAAAACATTTTAGGTTCAATTAAGTTTATACGGTTCTTTATTTATTAGCGCAAAGTCTTACAAAGTTGGAGACGCTATTTTATCTGTCCGTTTGTATTGCTACTAATAGCTTACTAGATGTTTGTTTCCCGGAAAACTTTCACCCATAAATTCACCCTTCAGAAACCTTGGCCTCACAGAATTCCTTCCTTTTGGGAAACTCGACTTCATATGATCGCTCTAGTACTCGTTGATCCTTGCCTCTTGGAAATTTGATTTCAAAAAAATCGTCTCCTCTTAAAAGCGGTTTCTGTTGAGCTCGTTTGTACGAACGTAGTTTTATTGATTAGGATTTCATGGAAGCTGGTGACAATTACAGCGGAAGCTATCAAAACGAATCACCTCCTGGAGTAAATGTATTGCGGCAAATTCTATTCAATTGAAATCTAGTTGACGAAACTTCGAATTTTCCCCATTTAGAGCTGATTCTACAATACAGGCAATATACAGAGAATAAATTATATAGAATGAACATCGACGGTTAACGTTGGTTATCAACCAAACTACTCACAGGACGTGTTCTTGAAAGTAATTTTTTTAAATGGAGGTTTCCTGAACGTAAATTTTAATTCGAAGGAATTTCCTATAGGGTAAAAGGTTTAAGGTTTAAGTTTAAAAACAATTCATCTATAGCAGAGGACTCAGGAGTATATTTATGTATTTATATGGAGTATATTAATTTATTGTCTCCAATTACAGAGTGAGTCGCAGGGTTCGACGAAAGGGGCTTGCTTCATGGTGAAGGTATTGCGAGGAAATTGAAAAAATTCCAGAAGATGCCCGGACTCCAAAGAACATAGGGTAGAATAGGTTCTTCTAAAAAAATTGAGGGGGGGGGGTATACAGAGACTGCAAGGAAAGAGGAGAGGAGAGTCGCCTTTGGAAGTTCAAGTTAAGGATACTCGACAGTAACTCATTTTTGATCACATAGCCAAAAAAGAGATTCGTGCAAAACCCACGAAAGAGCAATACAGACACTGGTCGAAAATTCCAAGACAGAGCCATTAGAAGATCTTTCTGGAAACCCCCAACGGGGAATTATTAGAATCGTCCATCCTTGAAGCTAAGCAGGGTGAAGATGATCAGTTTAACAAGTACTTGCACAAAATGGCACTGATCGACAGCCCGTTATGCAGGGGTTGTGGCGAGGAAGAAGAAACACCATTGCCATTGTGAGGCATACACAAGAGGAAGGTAATAAAGGTCCGACCTAATCAAAATCTTGGACATTGTTAAAGATCAAAGTATTCCTGGAAGGTAGACAATACCGGGGAGTGCAATAGATGATTAATTTCACTATTTTTTAATGACATACGAATACTATTTGAATTGTATCTCAGTGTCACATAATAACAATCTCGAATTGGTACTTAAACATGATAATTTTTCGAATGAGTTATGTAAATGTTGCGTACAGTGGTTAAACAACATCACCAATAATTATTCATAAATAAATGCTGTAATTGACATTAGTTGCAGTATCTTTGTTTCGCAGTACATCATTTTCATTTATTTTTAATTGAATGTATGACTTATTTCATTTTGCATTGCATAAATAATGTGACATAAGCATTTATAATTAATGAGGTAACTACCTAATTAGTGAATGTGCTTGTAGATGTGTATCTTTCTTTCTAATATTAAATGGTGAGCTCAATTGTTATGCTATTATGCTCCTGCAAAGTGCTGAGTAGCTTACAGGATATAATTTTATTCCAACCTCATAGTATAAAAAAAGGGTTATCCAAGCGTGCATAATTTTGCATCATATGTTCATGAAACCAAACAAGAAATCCAAGAAGGTAGGTAACCAGCACTTCAGCGGGAGAAGCTGGAACCTCGAAAGCGAACTCGACCCAAACACCGCGAGTTCCGGGAATGTTGCACTTCGCTTCATTGAGAACCAAATGTAGAGAAGGGCGAACATCGCTTGCTCCACCCACCTATTGTCTGAAACTCTGAAAGATAAGGGCCTTCCAAACCCCGTATGGTAGGCAGACAAACCGAAACGACTTCGTACGCATACCTCCAGTTACTACACAGGGGCGAAGACCACAGGATTGAAACAGGAACTCTAAAGATTTTTTTTGAAGGCAGCTGCTGTACCAGATCTGTGGACAGTGCTTGCATCTGGATCAATCACCTTAAAAAGCATCGGACAACCAAACGTGGGTAAATATAATAGAGAAGCCGCTAGAGGTCCTTGAAATAAACCGGCATCTGCATATAATAACAATAATGGTGAGCTTGTAACAGGTGGCCACTTTGCCGTTTCAAAAATTTGGTTTTGAATTTGTATTTTGTACAACAAATTTACTCATATACCGCTTCATACCGAACGTTCGACGGAACTTCGACGGAAAATTCTACAAACAAAAATCGGAAGCCCCGATGGAATGGAAGGACAGCGATTGCGTCCGAAATATTTCGTCTACCAAATAAAATTACTGAACCAATTTATCTTTCTTTGTCCTACACACCCTACAAACTCTCACCGCTATCCTAACGAAGGCCGAAAAAACCAACTCGTCAAATTAATATCAATACAGCGGAACATTGGCATTTCATTCCTTTGTATCCTAAAGTGGGTTTGGATAGATTCGCGATTCATATAGGGAAATAGTCACCTATACCATTTAAGTGAAGAAGTGGTATTTTCCAAGAAGAGATAAATCAATTACTAAAAGGGAATACCACTAACGTGTAACGACAATTACTGTACGTTATTTTAGTTTTTCTTTGATTTCATAGGTAATGGTCGGTAAGAATTTGCATATTAAATTTGTTTGGAGTAATTTTGATATTCCTAAAGGAATTAACACGTGAAACTTACTTGCATGAAACAGGTTTTGCATTATATTCACTGATAAGGAACGAATCCAAACAAAAGATTTTTGGTTGTTTTGTTTCAGTGATTAGAAAATTGCATTTAATTTCAGTGCTACTACTCCTTTGGTTGAATTAAAATTTTGTTTAGCATTCTGAGATGTGTATATTTTAAACAAGAGAATTTATTATGTGTCAGAATATAATGACAGTGTGGATAAGGATCAAATTTAGCATTATCACGTGATCACAAGATAGACATTGCTTTTGGTTTCTTTCTATGAACCAAACCAATATTTGACATGTAGGAACATGTAATGCAAATTGAAAGTCTTGGCTTTCATGAATCAACTAAGTTCACATGCGTATTTATTAGAGTTCGATCAAACCAGAGCATTAGATTTTGAATTGCAGATTTTGAGATGAGACAAAAGGCCAAACTTCTGCAAGGTAAAAGGTGTAACAAACATTTTTATTACTGGGATAGCCGTGAGTCATATTTTAAAATTTTTGCCATTGCCGTAGAAGGTCATTTTTATCTGCTGCAATTGAGGTGTTCGACCCTTGTAAATGTAACTAAGCCGTTACATGCCGTGCTTTTAAAATGGAAATAGAAAATAGGGAAGTAATCCCAAAAACTGACGAAGGAGAACACGTGAAAGCCGGATTTGCTTTAAATCGAAAAAAAGCTCTAAAACGACTGTGAGGATTTACTGAGCAAATCCAATTAGTTTGATTGAATAGAATAGAAACAAAACGCTGCACCGGCTCTAGAACAAACTTTAGATGACTTGATGCAGACAATCTAGTATAATCATTACATTTGAATTAACTACCTAAAAGAGCATTTATTTACGTTAAATGGACAACAATTAAATAATAGTTATTATAATAATAATAGTAGCTCCCCGCATGCTGAAGTTTTCAATGCACTAATTTTACAATTTACACTTTGCAACAAATTTAACAACAATCTATTCATTCGATTTGACTGGGAGTGGTATAGGTTCATTCGCTCAGTTCTTGAGAGTAATTAAAAAAAAATGATACAGTTATGTCTTCCAGAACCGGAGAAATTGTGAGTTTTCTATGAAAAAACATGATTTCACTTTTGCAATTTTTTTTTCGTTTTTCGCTAATAATAAAGTTCTGACCTACTCAAAACAGTTGTAATTTTAGTATGTGATAGCTATCAATGAGACCCATCGATTGATATACATTTCACCTGGTTCCACGCCATTGTGGGTCATGGTGATAATTTTGCTGGGAATTTACTCCACTATAATAATTACCCAAATTGAAATAAAAATATGTATTTTGTCTCAATAGGTATACGTTTTCCTACAATTTCATTCGGCATAGGTGAACATGATTACAGACAAACGGTCGACCCTCGATAGAACACAGGTTATTGCACTTTAAAACTACGACCATTTGCCTTCTGTGCCTTCTGCAGCCATTCGTTCCCTTGACCAATTGAATCCATGTGTTTCTCTATCGTAAGTAGTTATCCGCTATAGTACCCTCCTTTGTTATAGATCACGAATTTTGACTTTATCGCTACCTATCTTAGTGTGTGCAGAATTCAATAGTTAGCGTTCATTTTCCTTCAAAGATGATCGCCTTCCATGCCTCCTTTTGAGACAGACAACCTTTAGGTTCTGTGTTGCAACAGATTCTAAAATTTTTCAGTTAATCTAAAAATGCAATTTGTAACAGTAAGATTTAGGTAGGTAGGTATATACCTAATAGGACACCAATACACTTACCTACCACAATTTATCGTATAAAACTAATCTATGCACAACACGAATACAGAATGCTGTATGTGACGTCAAATTATTGAATACGATGTACGAATTGGATCATTATTTAGTTAACAAAAATCCGTTTCGTGAAGGCGCACGACCGAAGCTCAACCGAAACAAATTGATCTACTTACAATTATAGGTGAAGCTTAAAATTGACACTTTATTTTTAATTGTTGTAACAATCTTTTCAGTAGGTTATACCGTTTAATCTTGAAATAATATTTGGTATCATGCGGAGTCAGTAATTATGTGGTCAGAAACGGCACATTAAAAATTAAGTGGTTTTTCGAGATTTGATATCATACACTGTATTTTTTCGTTATACACAGGAAGGAGATAAATTATGTAATGGAAATGTAAAATTAATTGAAACAAACGGATTATTGGTACGCTCACCCTTTCTTTCAGTTTTGCTGTCAAAAACGGCCATATCAATTTGACACTCGCGCTGATCAGTGTTGAGGTATTTACAACGTGGTAAACGAGTTCTTTACATGGATACAGATCGGCTTTCCTCGAACCAAATCTAATATTTGAGGGTGTTAACCAACGAAACATTCTCAAAGAATATCCTTTCATGTCGAGAATAACGCTTAATCCGGTACCTTGCGTTTCCGGCTCGTCCATAATCAATTCTAACCAAAGTTCGTCCACTTTGGCCGACTGCTGCGGAGACATCCGACTGACGTTGAACTCCCCTACAATAGTTTGTACCTAGTGGTCGTCAATTATATGCAGATGAGAACTTCAAACCTAATTTGGATACAAATATTCTACGACCGTCCCTATCTCTTACACCCGGTAGAATGGTTCTGGTATTTTGGTCGATTAAATCTTTATAGTCTATTGGAGATCCTGTTGCGAACCATTCTGGATGTTCTAATAGTAACCCGATGTAGTCGTCTATCTGCAAGTAGAACAGCTATTTCCGTACCCTCTTTTGTATACCGAAGGTTAATATGTCATCTACCGCAAAGTTCATTGAAACAGAATTTAAATATGGGTTTCTCCTTTAGCAATAACATGTTATGCGGGCGTTAGGCGTAAGTCCAAAACCGCAATGCAGTCTGGGGAAATTACCCACTTACCCTTCTGTAAGCTTGGTGAACACTAAAATCCGTGCAATGTAGAAACCGTAATAAGTAAGCGTCATCCTTTCGAACGTTTTGGAATTTTTTGTCAGCTGAAACAAGAAAACTTACATTAAATTAAGTAAAAGAAGGTGGAATACACCTACATGTACCATTCACCTTCAAATATTCACACCAATTTTTTTCTGGGAATGGTGAATCTCGTTCTGCTATAGTTAGAACGAGTGTCACTGTTTGAGACAGATATCCCATACACTCACGGGTCATTTGGAAGCTTTTAGAATCCTTGAAATCCTCTATTTAAGAGCCAAGCCTCGAGAGTCTTTAAAATGAATTAGAAAATTTTTAGTAGAGCCTTCAGAACCTTTTTAGTGACCTTTAGCGCCTTAACGGGTTTTTAAGAGAGTACTTAAGAGCCCTTGAAAATGTCTTAGAGGGACACTATAAAGCTAAAATCTTCAAAGAGGTATGTTGTATTAGTTTACTGGTGTATTTTAAGTTTTTGAGGCAGAGACAGAATAAGAGTGGAAACATTCATTTGAATTAACAGATAAACGTAAAGTTGTACCTATGTATAATAATTACGTACTAACGCTATGCATTTACTAAAGGACATTCTTTAATGATTGTAGTGCCAATATGTGGGAAATTGTGCAATGTGCATCAAAATGTCATAAACACCTACCATAACACCATAGCAAGCAGAATGAATGTATTTTTTCGTGAAGGATCCACGAGACCTTTGTTATGTATTGTTAGCGACAACGTACGTTATTGCGCTTGCCTGATGCTAGAGAGAGAAAGAGTTGAACTCTAATGTCAGAGGTAGAGATTTATGCGTTGTTTAATGGCCGCCGTATGCACTGAAAAAGTTTAAGCTGAGCCTAGCTTAAAATCCATGGCAACCATTGTCCCAATAATCGTTACCATGGATATTAAGCTACATTTAAGCTATCTTCTTCGGTGCATAGGGCCATTAATACTTCAACTCAATCATAATATTAGTTTGGCTTCATTGCGGTGGGGAACAAGGATAGAACGTTAACGAAGAATTACGCAAATTATTAAAAGATGCATTTAGTCCATAAGACCCAATACTGCATCTGGAGGTACGAACGCAATATAATTTGGTACGTTTGCTTCTAAGATACAGGGTGGTAACGAAAAGTTTGATTTATCCATGTCAGATAAGGATAAGGCTATTATATGCCTATTATACATATTTTTACGTAGAATCAAGTGGCACAGTAAAAAAATGTGTACCACCGGTTCTGCGTTTTGACACAAAGTTGGAATTTTTTTAATGCACACCCTGTATACTTAAACGTCAATTTTTCTCATTTGTTTGTTGTATCACAAATTTACAACCTACATTTTTATATATAATAACATATTATATATAATAACATATTATATTATATCATATTTTTCAAAATTTTGAAGTGACATGTTTCTACTGTAAACCATTTTTATTGATTGGCATCAGCTGCCTTAATTACCATTGATACAACAAATAAAAAATATCTATTAATCCATGACCTAGTATTTAAAAACAGTAAAAACGTCATGTGAAAAATTTAAAAAATGTATAGGTTGCATCAATGTAATCAGGAAGAAAATGCAAAATATTACGTTAACATATATAGGG
This sequence comes from Photinus pyralis, assembly GCF_008802855.1. Classification (NCBI taxonomy): domain Eukaryota; kingdom Metazoa; phylum Arthropoda; class Insecta; order Coleoptera; family Lampyridae; genus Photinus; species Photinus pyralis. Next base: position 2,815,078 of record NW_022170596.1, read on the forward strand.
CGTTCCATTAAAAAAGTACTTTGGGTCAAATCTCAGAAAAGGTGGTTCAAAAATTACCGTAAGCCATTTTTATTGATTGGTATCAGCTGCTGTAATTAGTATTGATACAATAAACAAAACAAAATATCTATTAATCCATGACCTACTATTTAAAAAGAGTAAAAACGTTTTCATGTGTAAAATTTAAATAAAATATAGGTTGCATAAATGTAATCAGGAAAAAAATTACGTTAACATATATAGTGTGTTCCATTTCAAAAATACTAACTTTGGTGAAATCTCAGAAAAGGTGGTCCAACAATTTTTTTAACTACACCACTGGGTTGTACGTAAAAATATCTAAAATAGGCAGTTATCTCCTTCAAAAAGTCAAACTTTTAATATTCGCCCTGTATCTCGGAATCAAACGTAGGTAGATTGATTCTGTTTGTGGTATCAAAAGTTTCACAAAAAAGTGGCAAGAGTCGCGAAAACCGCAAGTTTTTATCTTTAAAAACAGGTGAGATGCACTGCAGTCTCAACCAAAATAGGACACACTGTACATCATCAATGGATATTTCACTACTAACATGCACATCTGACATGAGTGGAAGCTGTCAAAATACATTGGGGCCCAAGTTCTGGTTCCACAAGGTAAATTTTATTAAGACGGCAGAGAGTTTGTTTAAATTAAATTGTGTCCGGTTTCACAAATAATGATTACAGGCATGTTCTCTATTCTATAATAGAGTAATAACCATTAGTACGATTGGATTGTAATGTTATTACGACTAGAGTTGCTGCAGTTACAACTTACCACCCTTATATTGTCCCATTCAATTCACTGCGCCTCTGTGTAATTATTTCTATGACACTTGGAAGGGAGGGACGCTATCTCCTCCGAAGAGAATCACTGCCCTAGGATAAGGCCCGCAACTTTCTTACAGTATGTTACAAAAATTTGGTAATACTGAGAGTTCCAATAACTTGAGTTGCCCTTGGTCACGCTTTGGCCCTTGAAGGCACTGATATAGCATAACCAGTCGTGCCAAAGAGTAACTTAAAAGTCCTATTTTGTTCTTGCAAAAAAAAAGATACAGGGAAATTGACCTGCATTTCTTACTCGTAAGCAATGATCCCCAACACCCCAATTGAAATAGTTATTAACGTAAAAGTCAGGAAAATAACACATTACTGGCGAGGAAGTACTGAAATACGAGGCCCCTTTAGGACCGAGCACTTTAATTTCCGAGTCAAGTAATGTCATTTTACTGACGAGTTTTGTATTAAATTATACCCGTATTCCTATTTATATAGAACTTTTGATTCATGCCAATCTGTTAGTGATGACAGGAGTCATTATAGACATTTATCAATGTGACAGGTGTGGCCGGAAAAGTGACAGATGCGGCCGGTAAAGTGACAGGTGGCAGGAAAAGTAGTCTGGTCTGCCTCTGTCATGGAAACTAACATTTTCCTGACATAAAGTAGGCATGAAATGTCCGAAAAACAATCCAGGGATTGTGATCCTAACGCCACGGGTTGTTAGTTGTTACTATTGGATATAATACAAAATCCTACCTACCTTCTTTGTATTCATTCTTAGAAAATCAAGTAGTGTTAGTTAATGGGATGCTGCCCATTTCCTGAACTGACTTTGATCCCTTAAAAGTACCGCTTGAGTTATGTAACATCTGGGTTGCCACATTCCGACGTATGTTTAAATGTAAGGGTGTGTTTGTAAATATGTATCACTTTATTGTTGGCATTGGCACTGAGTGTAATTAAACGGCATTAAGTATACTCTGCATTTTATTATTAATCCAATAGTTACACATTTCCTTTATATTTAGCCCGCACATTTTTAATGTAATTTTTTGTTTGTCTCTAAATGTCTATTTATTATAAAAAATAAACGAACAATACGTTCCTGACACGACACCCCATAATTCAAATTCTACAGGGAGAACAGGTGTTAGATCCTCGCTCGTGCTACAGTTGTACCCCTACGAACTATAATCCAACAGATTATCCGGCCATAAACAGAAGAAAGTTCTAATCCTTTATGCTACCGGAAACTCACGATAATCAATATTGTTCTAGTTTATTAAACAGGCGGAAGATGGAAATAGAAATGGTTACATGCCCTACAAACGCAGCAAACAAAAATTGTAGAGCAGATTGCAGATGTAAATTGAATAAATGTTATTTCTCTATTTTCATTTACAACTAATACAATACAATAAATATAAGGATAACATCATAGCCACAACACAAGTTCTCAAAATCCATTAATTAGAGCCAATATTTTTGATTGTGACCGACAACTTCGGCAACATTTTGGAGCAATATGGTGCTGCAGAACAGTTTTGGATATTATGTCCTTTCCAATTTTGCAATTTTTTTTCTAAAATTGCTACACCCCAAACGGGGAATAAGATAATAATTGGCTTTAATTGCGGATCTTTTCCTTAATTTGACCATCTTCGTATCTTCTATGGTTTCCGAGATGACCATGATTGAGCTCAGAGAACGAAATCTGTCGAGCGAGCCGTGGTCCCTTTGAGACATCCAATTCGTGATATAGCCAGAATATGTTGTGGGTAATTGAAGAAGACCACATTACAAAACTCGTGTCCGTGGTCCTCATTATTTGTTTTGACTATTAATAAACTCTATAACGCGTTCTCAACGTTATCTCATGCACGATGCAACCACTAAATACTATGCAACTGTGAGTAATTTGCATACCAAAAAACGTGGAAGAGTACTTTCAGCAAGTCCGCTTCATAAGGAAGGATTCGCTAACTCACGTAATTTATCATAAAATATATGCATTTTACTAGTCATGGTTAGCTCATAGGGTTTCATGTTGGGAACAAACCTTCAATAATAATGGACATGAACCTCGGATTGAACTATAGCAGCATTTACGAGTTGTTTAATCCTTATACATGTTCATAATAACCACAACTTGACGTGATCCAATTTCACAGCATCCACGACACGAATTTTATAGCATGGATCTTTATTTGACACAACGCCATAATACAAAACTCGAGTTATGGACGTTGTGATTGTTTCTTCTTTCTTTCACTGAGCCCAACATACAATCAAGATCATGTTGGATGGAAATTGTCTCGTATACAAAAATCATTATACCCTTTTTCTTCAATAAAGATATACTTGCCCTTCAAGTCCTTTGCTAACCTTTCCACCCTCCTCAGAATTTTTTAGTCCAAGTGGAGTGAAAGGAATTTCAACTTCAAAATATGATCTTTGACGACTTCAGCTTCAGCTTCTGCTTTAATGTTTCGGAGATCCCATGAAAGCTTTTGATTAGATCCCTCACTAGAGATAGGTTCTGGAATGTGGAGTGATACAAGCAGAATTTTCGTATATGGATTGCATGACGAACAATAACCATAAGATGATAGGGGTATTACCAACAATGGTCCATATTGTTTTTTTGAGGGAGGTATAGTATTTGTACGATTCTATCGTTTAATTGGGTTAACCTACATTCCTTATTAATCACTTACCAAGAATATACATATTACCTACATGTTTCTTTATCTAAATCGTTACATAAATATGAATGTTTTAAAACTACACTAATCTTGAGGTGCAAAATGTTTAGTTATAACGTAAAATATTTCCCTTCCAGTTATGGAGTATTTTAAAAACCGGAATAAAAAATAATAATAGCCATCAACAAATTAACACTAATATGATTCTTTCTAAGAAAACAAATTAACTTACCGTTTAATATTTCCCGAAGCTGTTGAATACAATCTTTGATATCCTCTTCGGTTAGCTCTTTACCGGAAAAATCCACAATCGTTTTGCTATGGGATGGCATGGCGTTTTGGTATCCTTCTCGTGTCTAATGCACTCCTATTTATTTATTCATTTACACAGATGGAACACTTTCGAAAGACTGTTGTTTTCGATCAAAAGAGCATCGCATGTTTGTTACCTGGCCGACCTTGACAGAAATACCTGTTACGTTTGCTGCGTTTAATAACTGTTGCTCATTACGAGGTTACCCATCGTCTATTACTATGCTACCATAAGATAACAAACAACCTGCTTCCCTTTCCCCGATTCCACCTGCATAAAAACGATAGAAATCGCGCAAATAGAAGATCATCATCTCACCAAACAAAATATTTACGTGTGGTTGATACCGCGTTTTGCAAAACTTGCTAAATACTGTATCCACGCTTTCGCATTCCTTGCTAAAACACTTTGTCACGCTTACTGATTATTTCCTAATGCAAATTGATTAACCGTTAAAGTAGGTAATTTGTACAGGCACCTAATTACGTAACGGCGAGGAGCATGTAAATCTGAAAATTTGCAAAAAGTACAGTTCAATAGTCCTTTAATGTAATATTTTCACTTGCGTATCCATTGTTATAAATAGATAACAGTTTTTAAATATCTCATAATTAAGTAATTACAGGCATTTTATACGTAGTAGATTATCCACTACCGTTACATAATTTTCAATGTCGCTGCTAATGATGTGGTCGATTAGTTGCCAAGATATGGCGAGAACAGTGTATGTGGATGCCCAAAAAGACTAAACGTGCTCCTAACATTTTTTTCCTTAAAAGGTTCATACGATGAAATTTAAAAAAACTCATATGCCATTAGCTTGGACAAACAAAATAAGTCAGTTATCTCCAAGAAATTTAGAAACAAGTATAGAAATTGTGCACAAATCCGGTGCAGATAAAGCGTATTCTGTAAAAATTATCAAGGTCCTCGTGTGAGATCCAAAAGGGACTTGTGTGGCAGATCAGTGTTTTATTAGCCAGTGTTGACTCCACCATCAGAGAGATCTTGTCAGGAGCAAACATATTCCCTTGTCGATGTCCACTCAGTAAGATCCCATCGATGGTTACCATATTCCCTTTGTCGGTACCCACCCCCGGCGGCCCAAACAGACCTTTAGGTTATTCATGGACTCCACCAAAGAGTGCTTCTTGAGTTTCAGAGTAATGCGCCAAATATTCTGTAAAAGTCAATTCTTCGTTTGCGTCACATTCGCTGCTTCTGGATGATCCTCTAACCATTAGCTTGGCCCTTCGCGCCTTACTGCACTTCCATCCTATCCGCTCGCTATCTGCATATTATGGCAAACTTTATCCTGGATGGCATCCAATTTCTGACGTAGGCTTTCCACGTACTCGTCTGTACAGTTTCTCCTCTACCGGGTTGTGTTGATATACCCCTACGATTAGGCAGGGGCGGGTAGTAGAATAACCCTACCGCAGAAAGCACTGTGTGTCTATACAACGGCTAGTCAGTCGACACCCCAGCGTTTTTAAAATTTTATTGATTAGAACAATTGTTAGTGTTTTCCACAAATTAATGGTTTAGAATCCAATTCCGTTAGGGTAGTTCAGTGTTAGGTAGGATGGCTCTGATGGATATCTAGTACGCCAAAGTTTGGTTATTTTAATGCTTTGCTTGGGGAACTTGATAAGATTCAGAACCTGGCTATTCGATATTCTTTGGGAGCATATCCAACAAGTCCAGTTACATCGCTCTACCTCGAGGCAAATATTCCCCCTCTAGCTCTTCGCCGGAAACAGATTGTTGCAAAATACTATACAGTGTGTCCCAGATCGCGTGGGATTGCATGGGTAACTTTGTTATTATGAAAGATAGAGAATTGGTTAAATGGGCAATGTTTTGCAGTTTTGGATGCTTATTTAAAACTTCCTTTTGGAAATTCCAAATGTCGCATAGGTTCGACGTAAATTCAAAAAAACTAAAATTGGTCATTTCCTTGAATGTCTTATATCATCGGAAGTATAAGAGATATAAAAAAAAGTTTTATATAAAAGTACTGCCTTTGATACGTTTAATTTAGAATTGATGTCAAAAAAAAATTCAAGATGGCTACTTTTTAGGAACATTTACCAACTTCCTAAAGTTAAATGGGGGCCATATGGGATTTTTAGATTACTTGATAGATTTTTTAATTCTCTTTTCAACGAGCCATCATAACATAAGATTGAAAATAAGATACCAGTTATATCAACGTTTTTTATATTTTAATCAAGTAGGCTGTGATGAATTAAAAAAAAACAAAACAAAATCTATTCGAGGCAACAAAACAATGAAAATAATTACATCAGATGTTTAAAAAATCAGGGGCGCACTCATGAGAGGGGGTTTGGGCATTAAAACTCCCTCCAAAATTTTATATTAAGTAGGCTTAGAAAAATCACTTATTGACTATCTTATTATCCATACTTACATACCTACAAATGGTGGTATAACTACAAACTATCCCCTCGAAAAAATTTCATGCCATTATCCACTTAAACACATTTCAAGACATTTCGCTTTATTTTGCACAATGTATTACCATTGATGCATTGTCCCAGGTCACATTTTGTAGGTGGTTTAGTCGCAAGAATATCGAAACTTAACAGTTTTACCAGTTCGAGTATATGGACAGATGAATCTTATTTTTCTAACTGCGGAGTGTTCAAATCGACATAATGAATACTACTCGTCACCGGAAAACCTACATGTTGTAGTTTCACGCCCAAATCAAGTAATATTTTTTTTAATTAATCTATTTTATGGCATAATGGGAAGTCATGTAATTGCACCGGTAATCTTCGATGGATCTTTAACTGCTCACCATTATTTACAAATTCTCCAATAAACTTCCTTAAAGGATTTTTCTCGACAACGTATGTTTCGAAGAAAGGGGTTGGTTTATGCTATCTACCAACAAGCTGGCTGCTCAGGTCACAATTCAAGAATTATGTACAGTACATTAAATTATAAAAGTAAATACCTAATTAAAAAATAAGAGTAAAGTGGACCACTACAATAATAATAATAATAATCAATGGCAACACGTTGCCTAAACTAAACTGTCTTGAAGTGAGTTTCACTAATAATAGCCAGTATTTTAAACATCTGGTGTAATTATTTTCATTGTTTTGTTGCCTCGAATAGATTTTGTTTTGCTTTTTTTTTAATTCATCACAGCCTACTTGATTAAAATATAAAAACCGTTGATATAACTGGTATCTTATTTTCAACCTTATGTTATAATAGCTCGTTGAAAAGAGTATTAAAAAATCTATCAAGTAATCTAAAAATCCAATATGGCGCCCATTTAACTTTAAGGAAGTTGGTTAATGTTCCTCAAAAGTGGCCATCTTGAATTTTTTTTTACATCAATTCAAAATTAAGCGTATCAAAGACAGTAACTTTTATATAAATCTTATACTTTCGATGATATAAGACATTCAAGGAAATGACCAATTTTAGTTTTTTTGATTCGACATTTTGAATTTCCACAAGGAAATTTTAACTAAGCATCTAAAACTGCAAAACATTGTCCATTTAACCAATTCTCTATCTTTAATAATAAGAAAGTTACCCATGCAATCCCACCCGATCTGGGACACACTGTATAAAAGTAAGGTTAGATGATAAACATCCAAATTTTAGATCCCTTACTGATGCGACTACCATTGCTCGTCTATACAGATGTAGATCGTTAGGTGTTAGGGCTAGAGAGGTATTAAACCACCTCCAATTGGAGAATATTGACTTCACGAGTATGTCATCTACTGCACGGCGTGGACTTGTGAAAAGTAAAATCTATGAGCGGTGGAGTGAGCAGTGGTCGGAGTCTGATACGGCTTTGAAAAGGATCAAACCTAGTCTGGTTCCGCTTTTCTATATCGACGTTAGACGTTTGAACTTGATCAGGCTGTACAGACTCCGTCTGGGGCATACTGCTCTCACTCATGGGTATTTGTTGGCAGGTGAAGAACGGCCATTATGCGAACCGAGATGCGAACAATGTGGTGTTAATTTAACACCACATCACATTATTTCTATCTGTCCGCAGTATATGAATGTACGTGTGCTATTTAATATAAACCCGATATGGGAAAATAACTTTAAAAATGAAGAACAATGTAAAAATACTGTCGCGTTCGTCCAACAAATTGGTATTGCAAACCATCTGTGACATGTTTAAATTTTTGTCTTTATGTATATTTGTGTAGTAAATAAGTAAATGTAATCACGCCTGTCTTGTTTTGTGTGTTCAGAAACTGTGATATTATAGTACCTTAGTATAAGTATAAAGGCTAATGGCCATAGATGCCGAAGCCTCAGGTGGGGTTTTAGTGGGTATACCCAGATAATGGGAGAGTCCCACACTATTCCGGACTTCTATCCGGAGTGTGCGTAATGCATTTCCCCACCTGTCAAAAAAAAAACAATTTCAATAATTTACAAATGAATTAAACGTTTTTTTTAAGGTTGGATGATAACGTTATGGGTTTTCATTAATTTTCGTAATAGGGCTAGGTAACGTCAGCTTGGTACGATACGCTGAGGTACATGAGATACAAAGGCACGGAACAGCTGAAAAATATCCGATCGTAGATGAAGAAGGTACGCGGCTTGGAAATGCACTGCGAATTTTGCTGAGTTGTAGAGGAAACTAATTTGATCGAAGAAAGCAGAACATCAATTAAATTAATTTAAGGCACCATTGCTTCCAGGAAGACTATACCGATTTGTACCATAGAGAAACCACCGATTCTAGAAAATGATGTAATTAAGGCACCGTAATCGATTTGATTTGTATTCAAATAACGATCCGCTCCCTTTGAGAAATTGATCTAAATTGTATTGGAAGTAATCAGGAAAGTTAAAGGATCCAATTTTTTTGGAAATTAGCCGAATGGAGATTTTAGAATTTCTCTTGAAGTTGTTATGCCATTTAAAATAAGAATATTCGTCTAAATGAGTTTAGTTTTTGCTAGTTGTGATGTTTTTGTATAAAATTGGCATATTTATTACTGTTATTGTGGGCAAAGTAGTGATAAGTTAGGATGTAAACATGGCGACGGTATAGGGGTTACATTTTCAGTACTCGTAGTGAACGTAAACATTTTTTAAGTATGAAATTGTAAGAGAAAGTGTAATTTGGATTGGATTTTATTTTGCCAATATACTCAGTCATTGAGTATTATAAATGTTTAGTGGGTTTGGTTGGTAGAGCAGCCTTGGTTGAAACCCCACCCACTTTAAAATAAAGGCCAAATATAAAATAACATAAATGAATACAATATTGCTTATTTGGTATATTTTATTGTAAAGTTGAATTGCGTATGTATTTCCGGTCCACCTACTCGTTCTCTGCAGTTTCTCCTTTACTGGGTCGTGGTGATATACCCCTACGGTTAGGCAACACACGTTACCTCACTGGACAAATGGCAAAAGTAGGTACCCAAACCGGAGGGATTAATTCGCAAACGCAAATGTAGGCGTCCCACAAGGGGAAGGGGGGTCTCAGCCCAACCTTATGGACAATCACATAAAATAGAGAATTGGACATCACAAGTGAGTGTTAATGAATAATGCACTAAAGGCTCCCCGCCAATAGAATAGTAGTGGCTTACACAATATACAATGGTAGCATTAGATGACGTACTGGTGGTGGCTGGGATACCGCCGACCCAGGTCCCGATCAAAGCCAGGGTTGGGAAATGGGCAAAATAGCGTCAATGTATGGAATCGCAGATGATATGAGACACCAGAACATCATGCACCAGGCTAGACCGGCCATATGGAGAGTTGAACTACACCATGGCCCAGTTTTGAAGGAGGAATGGGGAGAATCGGCAATACCTTTGTAAAATCAATAAAAGGGACAACAACAAATGTATACATTGCGGCCTCACAGACAATAAAAACCCGCCTTTTATGAGTGTCCCAGATGGCATGGGAGAGGGCTGAGCTGTACAGTACAATGTACAGTGTACAATGGCAATTGGAGAAGATATAACACCTAGCAATACGATCGAGATCATGTGCAAGGATGAAAAACGCGGCCAGCGGTTGAAAAATACTGCCGAAAAGTCATAGGCACATGTCTCCAACAACAGCAAGGGGGGGGGGGGCATAGAACAACTGCGAGGTTTTCAATCTTGGTCATTCTGCGCAGATACTGGGGAACATGGATTTTGGTGTACTGAGCTTGCCATCAAGAGAAGGTAGCGTGGATTCCGAGCCCTCGAGAATGGTACACGTGACGGGTTTTGCATGTTTATTTCGTTTAGTATTGTTCTGCTTTGAAAAGTATAATTACCTACAGGTTATTCTTTCTTGTACTAATTCTTGAATGTCATGTGACAATTTGTTATTATATACATTTTACATTGAATGTTGTTTACTGAAGCATGGCGTGCTCAAAGATTTGTTTTATAAAACTGTTACCTGAATCATGTGTGTTTGCTATACTGTACATATTTAATATGATTATGCCTTTATATTGTTCTATTATTCATTTATGTATTCATGTGGGAGTATGTGATCAGTGTGCTGTTACCTGTAGAATTCAAATCGTTTCTTTCGTGTAGAGAGTACCTCATACAGTTCCGATTCTTCACTATATAGGGTGGTTCTGAATGTGATATAATAGACTTTAACCTGCTCATTTTAATGTATTTTTTGCACAGGAAATTTTCATTTTACGAATTGTTTCGTCCAAATTGATCGTAGATGTTTTTTGTACTTCATTGATTTATGTTGTTTTCCACTTGTATTTACGGTGCCTCTTCCATTTCGTTTTAATAATTTGTGTATTCCACTTGACTCGAATTTCTGTAAATGTCAATCGACTTGGAAGCAGTTTGTCAATAATAATCTTTGATTACCCTAATTGTATTTTCTCTATGCTGGAATTCGTGTTTTAAGGAAATCATCTTACTCTAGTGTTGTCGTTTCCCGTTTTAATCAAACATGTTTTACCTTTGTACGTAACACTCTAATAACAGATGATTGCCGTTACACTTTTTGTTCACAAAATTAGGGTACAAACAAAGTTTGTGTAGGAATTTCAGTTCTCATCACGAAATTGCACGTGTAGGAAATTAATTATCTAATTATGACGGATTTACTCAAAACTAAACGTCTGCTTTTTATAGCATAGTACATCACTGTTAATTATGTAGGTAGATACTAGGGACCTTTGTACTGGCACAAAATATGCGACTTACCTTGAGTAGTACGTACAATTTAATTTTATACCTTTTTAATCTGATTGATCGGAAAAATTCCCCTAAAAACGAGACATGAGCACCAACTCCCATCTTTTTCTTTTTTTAGCTTAGGTACCTTTTCTCATGCAGAGGTTAGCCGTAGCTAGAACGTCTAGTTCGCTTTAAAGGTGCTGTTTAAGGGTTATCTGGTGCCCGTTACTTATCGCGTGGAGACCTCTACATGTTTACTTTTCAAGAATTTTCTTTAATTTGTTTTTTTTTTATATTATAGATTATAGATCAGTTCCCTATTTTCTATCTGCTCTACGAAATCACTGCACGTGTATATTACCAATGTTGAAAGAATATGATGTATTGAAGGGTCTGTAATTAAGTAAAATTTGCATTGTACACTTAATTGCTATCCACTCCTTCCATATAAGTCTCTTAAATAATATCTGAATAAAGTTATAATTTCTTGTATATATATATATTGGTGCATATTTTGTACTTATTAACATTTTCTTTAGTGGTTCATTAAGTTTGATACTCAAACCCCAGGAAAATACCATGTGTCTACTTAAGTTCGCAGCATAATATGGGAATTTTTTTGATCTTATCATTATGAAAAAAAGTTATTCTTCATAATTCTGCATCGTCTGAAACCTAAAATGCGAGCATCAGGTATCAATTTTTGTAGTCACATGTGTCAATCATTTTAGAACATCATCAAACACATAAGTTGGAAATTTTGTTCATGAGGGATTCCATTTTTGTTTGAATGATTATTAATCTATGATGAAAATTAATTGAGACTCAAAAAATTTGTTATTTTCTAACGGATATCGATTTCTACGATCGGCTCGGCCTGAAGATGACATTCTCGTCGAAATCGTAGCTGTTAGAAAATAAAAAATTTTTTGAGTCTCAGTTAATTTTCATCATATAATAAGTTGGAAAACTTATCATCAAATTTATTAGATATTAGTTTAAAAGTTTCAATCTTTCTTGATCACAGGTAGGTACTTACTCTTAAGCAGTTCATATTACTTGATAACCCTCCTATACGACCGAAAAATTTTGATATACCTGACGGTTGCAGTTTAGGTTTCAGATCATGTAGAAACTTTTATGTGTTTCTGTTCCCCTCCCATCCTTAAAACCAAACCGGTTTTTTTTTATCACTTTGTACGTTGAAATTTAATCATATATTTTTAAACTTTTCCTGATGACAGCAATGTTTTCTCTACCCATCACTTCCATCCCACGCAGTACACATTACGGTTTCCATTTGCTTGATTTTGAGATATGAGACTCGTATACCGCTCCCCATTGTTCTTTATTTCCCATGGTTTCTGATCAATTCTATGAATTTTTTGCTTTGCGTTTTCTTACCTTACTAACTTTTAGTGTATATTTCATATTTCGCTTTGCATAATGAGTTTCATTTTGCCTTGTCTTTCAGATTTCGTGCTTTTCGAATTTTTAAAATTTTTCTGCTCCGTAAATGATATTTTCACATGCACTTTTTCGAATGGAATATCACTAACACTATCAGAAGATACGATTAGAAAGTATTTTGAGCAGTATGGATTTTAAATAATATTCTGGGACTTTTGGAGGTAAAATAGTACCTACTTGCATTTGCATATAACCAGGTTCTATACTCTGAAAAATTCATATTCTGTCTGTAAGGTGCCGTTAGTACTATATTTATTGAGCAAAACAAAGCGATGCTAAAAATACTTATGTCACATCATAAATTCCCTTTGAATGAAAACACTAGCACACCGAGAGTGGTTCAACTTGGGAGTAGACCCAATTAACCCTCCTGTTGGTAATTTGTCAGGATACCATCTTAAATCTTTCACTCAATATGGAATCCTAAACCTTGGAAAGAAGTACGAAATTTTTTCGTAACCTTTCGCTCACAGCATGACCTTCTTCCAGTAACATCTTTTTAGGACTTTTAAAATCGATATTTGGACCATTCCCTCCATACTCTTTCGGCAAATGCAATGGGTCTATGAATTGATGTAAGGAAGTCCAATTCGTAAAATGAAATTTTATCTGAAATTGCTTTAATAATATACAACTCGTTAAAATAGACTTACCTTTTGCTGCTGTGGGGCTAAGTATTTCGGGAAAAAGATGAAAAGAATGGATGTTGAAACTTGTTTATTAGCAAGCCTTATTGTATGAGAGGTCGACGCGTAACTGCCGGCCTCGGATTGTTTATTCCCTCAGGTCGGTTTTTCCACATTCCAACCAAAAATATTCTATTGTGTTAGGGGCTGTAACGGACCGGTCGAGCACGGGTCGTGCTTGGCGGGTGACGCTACACTGCATTTCTCTACTTAAAAGCGGCCACACTAGTTTCACAGCTGCTTGAAGCAGATACGATTTATTTACCACGTGAAACGTCATTTCTTTAACAGGGTAGTTTTCCACCATTCTAATAGCCGTTTTTATAGTGTGAGGGGTAAGCCATTTAAACATTCCCCACGAGAATGAGTTGACGTCTATTAAAATGCACACCCCTTTCAACAGGCTTAGCTCATCTTGAATAAAGTGCTCGGCCCACATATGAAACAAATGCACGTGCATTACCATTGTCCCAACTGAAACATCCAAATTGCCTACAATTTAAGGAACTAATTACGTTTAATATGTACGCAATGACACCTACCTAGTTTCACAAGTATAACACTTCTTCCATCCTTATCTCTTAACGGTAAACCAATCATGGTGTTCATATTAAGAATCTCAATTATGTCAGCAGGACCATCAGTGGTAAACCAGGTATAGTCACTTAGGAAGAGGAGGTGAAATTCTAGTATCTGCGTAATCGCGCCTAATTAATGTTACGTGTGGAAATTGCAAACTAGAAATTGTAAGGGGGTTGGAAAGGTGTTGTATAATTTTTCATGGCTACTCTCTAAAAATGTACTACTTATTTTTTACCAAGGCAGCAGCAATAAAGGAATTAGTAAAATAAGGAGAAAAAGAAAACTGATAAAAAGTAGCAATATTGTTATACACGTCCAAATACCTTTCACATTGCCATAGTTGTACTCAAACGCAACGAAAGCGCCATCAGCATTCGCCGACAGAATACAACAGACTTGACTCCCTAAACAGACGGGAAACGACACGACTGATTCAGAAGAGAAATGGGTCAGGGTGACTTCTGCTCTGGAGTACAGAGACGGACGTCGACACTGGCGCTAGTTCAACATACTCACCGGCAACAGAAAAGTCCAGCAAACCCACTTAACAGACCAAGGAGGCAACATAATATCCACAGACAAAGACAAAGCAAATTTATTTGCCAGACATTTTTACAAGAAACATATCAATCACACAACCGCTAGTTTATTTTCGAGCTCAAGATGGCCCTCAACATCCCCCTGACGGTCCCCTTCTTCAGCCAATACTTCCCCAAACGTTTGTCGACACTATAAAAAGTGGACGCAATACACCACCCGGACTGATACACCACCTTCCCCTAGACGCAATCACATTGTTTTCCACCACTTACAACCGCTGCATTTAACTTCCATACTTACAACACACTTACAAAACGTACATCAGACCACTCATCGATTATATGGTCCCCCTTTTCCGCACCATCTCCTCTAATCAACGACACCAAATTGCCGCCTGCAAACGCAACATCTTACACAAAATACACAGACTGGATCCATTTTACCCTTCCGACCTATACCATCCAACACGCAAATATAAAGCCAATCACACATAGACTCGCATCCCTAAAAACAAAATTTGCGCACCACAGGGTCTACGACAAGATCCCTTGCAATAAATCCGACACAGGAGGACCCCATCCCTGGAAACCCAAAAGGGAAGTCAAATTCCCTCCCATACTCCTAACCCAACTGCTCGAAGACCTACCCCAGGAATTGGATCCAGTAACGCAAACCATACTAAAAACTAGAAAGATACAATATTATCGCCTTCTTTTTCTTTCTTTTCAGATAAGGACGCGTCTTATCCTTGCGTAAGAACAACACACTTTCTTTCTTTGTTTCTTTCTTTGTTTGTTTGTTTCTTCGTTTCCTCGCTTCCTCGCTTTCTCACTTCCTCGCTTCCTCGTTTCTTCGTTTCTTTGTTTCTTTGTTGCCCAGGTTCGAACACCCGAGGTCCCGGCTATGTAGCCTAACGCTCTACCACTGAGCTACACTGTCCTATATACATCTTTGTCGTGGCAAGTGGGGTATATTGCAAACTGCGAGCGGTGAACTGGGGATGATGTTAGTTTATAGGCGTTTTAAATAGAGGTCTGCGCCACTCTTGCATTGCCTGTTTTTATCTCTTTTTGGCGCAGCAACCTCCATCTAAATCACCCATAACGTAGACGTAGAAAATGATTCTTAGTTAAACACCCGCGGTTCGAAAAACTAGTTACCCACTTGCTCTATACCTATACCTCAAATGTCATGTGTTAGAACAGAACCTCATACACGGTATTAATATAAGCTAATCCGATACGCAAACTTATTCATTTTACTAACTATAATGTGGTTTTCTTTCCACCCTATAAGTGGCACCGAACATGGGGCCATCAAGAGGGTCAAGACACGAAGCCAAAGACGTAAAGAAGGGGAGATGGCAATTAGAAACAACACAATATGCAGAAAGATTCCTTTATTCCAGTGTCCATCGAGATTTAACAGCGCCAAACATGTCCACGCCTCCCTCAACGCTGTCCAAATCTACAAGGACTGCGATAATAGGTGCAACTCCCACCCCCTGAAGAGGATTGCTACTCTGCTACACCGCACCGCTGGGACCTGGTGGCCAGGCATCAAAAACTCTGTAAGCACGGGAGGAACTACCGGGCATGGACGTTCTTTTGTAAGCAGCAAAGACTCGCTGCATCAGCAATTTACCATGCGCTCGTAGGATAAGGATAAGACCGCCATCGTATCACCTTTCGGGTTATACCGGCTTAAAAAAAATGCCGTTCGGGTTAAAAACGCCCCCGTCAGTTTCCAGAGGCTGATGGATCGCTTTCGCAGCGAGATACCAAAAGTACCGAACAACACCCTCAAGGACCTAAACCTGGTATTTCGACGGCTTGGGCAATTTCAGTGACGTGTTCAACGCCAGATGTGCCACTTATAGCGTGTGATCAGGTCGGTTACCTAGGAAATATCACACCCAATAGACCCTCATGGATCCCAGTCATAGTCCAGAAACATTAAGCATCTCATGACCTTTATCCAAACGTGTTCGTGGTTTCGCCGTTCCGTGCTCGGATTTGCTTGAGTATCCCAACCTCTGATTGAACTCTTAAAGAACGATCTCCGCTATGAATGGACGGAAGTCAAGAAAATGCTTTTCAAAAGTTAAATCGACACTGACACTGACAGGCACCCTATGCAGACCGCCATATCCGGCACACACATCCTACACGTTCACCTTCCGACATCAGGTAAGCCTAGCTAAACGATCCCGAGTAAAAGAAGATCATCCCATGCAGAGACTTGTTATAACTAGACCGCGCGTAACGTAGATTTTACTATAAACGCCTGTTGTCAAGATAGGATAGGCAACCAACTGTTCATCGCGGGGCAGACGTACGTTCTGCAGCTTGCTTTAGCCATGTTTATTCTAAATTTTAGTAGCAAAAAAAGATAACATATAGCTGTTAACTATTTTAATCGAATTTGTTGGTATTTTATTTGAACTAAATTGGTATATAACTGCCTTACTCTAGTCCTAATTTGATTTATATGTGTATTTTAGTGGTGAACACGTATGGGAAAATATACTCTTAAAACTAAAGATATAAGTAGTAAGATATGATTATTTAGCGGATTTTGTTTCAATATATGCTTATCCAAAAACCCAAATGGGCTGTAACTGTTATTTATTTTTCTTAGACTGCTGATAACCATTTTGTTTACAACGCGGTGTGGTGTGGATTGAATGAAAAACCTGAACACATTTTCAGCAATTTGGCAAATTTTTAATGCATCGCTTGATACGTGCAACAATCCTCCACGATTTTTTCTAGTTAAAAGCTTTGAATGACTCTCTGATGCGAATATCGCATCTGCACATATGGAACATTTAACAGACTTAGCTATTTTTCTTGTAACAAAACCTGAAATATACTTAGTACCAGTAAGTACTTAGTTACGTCTATACCTAATAGGCAAATAGGTATTGCCGTTGTCTTGCTGGTAAAGGATGTCGAATAATAGTTCTACGTTATTTTAAGTGAATGGGAAAGTCGAAAACGCTCGGTATTGCATTATTTTTTAACACCTTCGTAGGTATCTTTCTAAAATCGGCTTCATTCCCCGCAAATGCACTATGGTGGGAGTAAATTTTTCTCTTCGAATGGCTCTGATCCATTGGCCCTTTAAACTTGTATCCGTTGAAAATCAGCATATTATTTAAAAATTTATCGACAGAGTACATGTTGATAAGCACAAGTTAACCTAAGTTTATTGGTTTATTATCAACAGAAATGTATCTGTTCACTAATTCGAGCTAATCACGAGAATGATTAATGAACGGAACATCTAAAATAACGGCTTATTTCATTGTATTGCATATCATCTCAGCGATTTTTGCCCCGCGGTGCATTGTGTGTTGCATACTGTGTCGACAACACCTTAGATACGTTAAGCGCAGTCTAGTTATAGCAAGTCTCTGATCCCATGTTTCGAGACTCCACAAAACAGCCCAGATCAGCCCCATCTTTAGATGGACCGCTCGTGTTTACTTTATGAGCCAGGGAATCTTGCATTGTTAGTCCCCAGACTCAAATACTGTGGAGGAGGTCGTAATCAAGGCCCGATCACCACTTAATAGGCCATTTGTCAGTGATATTTTGCATCATATCGCCTTGTCCCTTAGCAGCCACCAAGCGTTAAGCCCCGTATATCACCCCCAGCCATATCTGTTGAAGACGACCATTCCCGATGACCAGATACAGTGAATTTTTTTTAAATGCGAAGATAGGAGTTTGCATGCAATGTAATTTCCCTATAATGTTCGATTTAAAAAAAAACACATCAATCTATTGAGTAGTTCAAATGAGTAGTAGATACAATTGACCTTTTCCTTCTCTAAGCAATTGACAGCTGTCAGATTTTTTAAAATACCGCCGTCCAACTTAATTACGAAATCAATTAGGTTATTGCTTACAATGCAAGGAGGACACTTCGTACATTTATTGTAATTGTTTTCGTTATTTATTTTCTTATTTTCTTCATTTATGTATTGAATAGATCAAATTAGTAGAATACCAGGTGCAAATGACCTACAAATAATTGATGGTTGGTTCACAATGAATTGTGATGTCAGCGCGTGCCATGTGAAGTCAAGTTATCGTAAGTTTAAGAAAAATTTTTCCTAAAGTTGCTATGGCCTCACATGGCTTAATTAAAAGAATCTTACCGAGTGCTCTTCATCATAAAGACTATGAGTTGCTGTTCATAGTCACACAAATTGCGCGTTTTGGGAATGTCAACCGCGCACATCTCATAGATTGATGTGTTTTTTTTTAAATCGAACATAGGGAAATTACATTGCATGCAAACTCCTATCTTCGCATTTAAAAAAAAACTCACTGTATGTAACCCGCAGTCCGATTTGCAATGAACACCGCCAAGTGTCAGACCATGAATAATTCAGAGGCATCTTATCTTTGGACGGGAACTACGAACCACAGACGACACTAGAAGGGACCCACGACAGATAATCCTCGCGGAAAACTTTATCCCAATCATTACTCCACACCTACTACAAATTTACCGACACCATTCGGTAAGTACAGCTGACACAGGCGCAACACCAGACCGTCAAACCGTCAGACAAGACATGACAAACAGAATACATATTTAAATCATGGGACCAAGTTCTTGTAACTACCTATACTTGATAGAACCGCTTAGGAGTAGCTTGTAAATAATGAACTAAAAACTAGTTCCACCAGACGCCCGTACCAACCCTACATAATGCAATACAATTATAATACATAGTCAATTATTTTTTCCCAAGATACTCACTCTATTCAAGAATTTTTAAAAAAACACGAAAAATGCAATAGTTCAAAATTATGGTTTTGGTGTATTTACTTTTTTTAATCAGATTAGAGAACTAAAACGCTTTGTCCAAACTTTGCGCCTTTTAGCGTAAAAATGAGATTTGATTGATAATGTGTTCTTAAGCTCACCCTTTTCAACGCGTCGGGTACATGGAAATTGGTTCCAAGCAAAAACCTAACCAGATAGTTTTCATCAAACTCAAATTTTCTTAGAATGTCGTGTCCTAGGAGACTTACATTGAAACATCGAATTAAAGTAACATTTCCTCTACCTTCAAGTACCTTCCGTAATTGTAGCAAATGAATGGAAATTTCATCGAGCGACGCGTTGGCTTCCATTGCATATTTTCAGCGTGCACAAAATTTATCACAATTTTTTCTGAATCGCTGTTATAAATTATTGTCTAATGAACCTGCTCAGATTGTGAAACTGCACTAATGAGAGAAAATTAAAATTAAGTGCCGACCGACCGTAGGGTCAAGGTAGCGTGCCGTAAATGAGAACACGAGATTCTGTTAAACAATTTCAGTTCTCACAGAGTGATTAAACACGAAATTGCGTTTAAGTTTCCATGGCTACTTGCTGCTTCACATGATAATCCTGACGGGTTGTTCCTAAATATTTACGTGAAAATGGAGGGATAAACACACCTTTTAGTACTACAAAAAAATCCGATACAACTGAATACCGAAGAATCGTCGAGATCTTCACACATACATCATTTTTACAATACACCTTAAGGGGTTGATTCTATCCCACCAGATCAGCATGGTTGTGAAACGAACTTTTGAATGGCATTAATTTGCATGCGCAAAACAAATTTTTTGATTCGGCTCTAGTTTTACTTTTATTCGAGGTGCTTAAGTACAAAATTTCCATTAAATATCGTAACTAATAAAAAAAATTGGGATTGCGCAAATATCAAAGTTGTAATGCGCATGCGCAAGATTTTTTGCACCTGCATAGTTGCCGGAAGTTTAAGAAATATGTACTAACACAGAAAACCTGACATTCATAATATGTTCTTTGTAACAAGAGTTATAAGAGAGAGAGGTTTGGGCACTTTTTGGGCGGTAACTTTTTGGCCCGTTAGTCTACATAGCCAAAAAACAATAGCGATCTTTCATATATCCCGAAGAACATCTGTATCAATTTGCAAAGCGATCGGAGGTTTCTACACGGACAGACAGACAGACGGACGGAAGGACGGACGGACGGACAGACAGACAGCAATACAAAATTATAAACGATCTCGAGGATCGTTAATAAAGTATCTTCGAGAGGATTGAAATAAGTAAGCACTGTAAACCTTAAAAAATATTGATTGTGTTTTCTTTTAATAGCGATATAATATGTACCTACACCCCATCTGACAATGTAGTGCCTAAGTAACGATTTTGTACCCCTTTGGAGAAATTATTGGAATAGCAATACAGTATATGAATGGGTCTTGGGTACAGAGTATATTGGGCATACTGCGTATATTTTTACTCTGGTATTATTACAGAGATACATTTACCTGCTATTTCCAAGGCAGACGGAAAAAGGGGCACAGAAGCTACAATCACTATGTATACACCACTCCTGCCGTATGATATCTCCCTAATTCGTGTTTTGTTATATCACAGATATAAATATCTGTGGTTATACAGAACTCTGGGCGTTCGATAAGAGTACCATTCAAAGCTAAAGGTAGATCAAGAATAGAGTGAGTTTGTCATGAAGGGACGGGTTCTCCAATTTCGGAAAATTAACACCTACTCGGTCACTTCATACTTTTATTCATAGCGCTCTGATTTTGACAAATATGGTTTGTCTTTCCAGAATCCCAATGCCTTTATGCCATATGTGTATTTCTCGTGCAAGTTCGCTGTAGTCAGTTTTGTTAGTTTTTTTTTTGAAAAGAAACAAATTATTTAATGAAAATAATAGAACAAGAACAAATTACATATAAGAACGGGGTTTTAAAACATAATAAATTGCATCAAAAGAATTACTAAAAAAAGGTAAAGTTCCTAAAACACATTCGGCGTTGCCTTTTTGAATTTCTATACCTATCCGTTGGTAAATAAACTGGGTTGAGCGGGACTCTCCTGTTTTTTGCCTGAGTCTTTTACCAATTGCCGCTGTCATCATTTTGGCTTCATTTCCCCACGGACCCATGGTTTCTACAGCGAATCCGTTAAAAATAAATGTAGGTTCTAAAGCAGCGTAAGTATTTTTTTTTCTGCGTTCAGCTAAAGCGGCTGCAGAACCTGCTTTCTTCACCGAGGAGAAGAGATATGAAGGACATAAGGTATCAACACAAGTGAAGTCCCATGCCAGACATCTTCCTTCCATCCAAGGTGTTAAAGTTCTCCCATCGGGTCGTTTTTTATCAATTCCAAAAAGACGAGGAGGTTCTAAGATGACTGAATAACCAGCCTCATGGAATGCTCTTTTCTGACATTCTAAGATGTTTCGATGGCGACTGTACTTTCCTGTGTTCTTCTGACAAGATAAACCATGATGCCCAAACTTATCCACATTGGCACCACATTTACAAATATGAGGAGTACAAACTGTAGCACCTAAGCGTAAAGCAACACTTATCTGCAAAACAGAATCTTCAAGATGTGTGGAGATTTGCCTTGCAGGAAGAGCTTGTAACCAAGCGCCTGACTCTTTTTCTTTCAGTGCTAACAGCCTTGCTTGGTGTACTGGATCATTGACGAATTTATTGAACAATTGATCGAATAACTTTTCAACCAAAGGAGTGTCCCAAGATTTTTGGATGTGACGAATTTCTTCAACAGGTTCTTGAGATTCAGCAAGTATCTTCCATTGGTTAATTGTATCAGAAACCCATTCTGCATCATTGAAATCAATAATCTGAGAAACGACAGGAAGCACGAAAAAGATCGAAGCCAAATAGGCTGGAAGAGATAATCTTTCCGTACTTCTGACTCCCAAACCACTATTATTAACAGGCAGACTGGACTGTAACGATACCGTATCAGTCATTTCAATATTACAAACAGATCCAATAGCTTTTATAAATTCATTATCAAGAGCAGCTAGGCAGTCAGTAACAAGGAATGCAGGAGATGTACGTAAAATTAATTAATTAATTAGTCAAGTGTTTCATAGTTCATTGTTCTTCCGCTAGAGATCATCCGAATATACCTTTTCGTATTTTTCCTTCTCTTTAGATCTTTCCTTGGTATATATCGTGCGCGTTGCTTGTTTCTTTAGAGAAAATGAATCTCTCGCAGTGTTCGCTTGTAAATAGCAATAGCCATGACTTTTGTTGTTTGTTGCATTCCTACTAATAACAGAAATATTGAAATTTCTTTTTAAATTTGCGGGTATACCAAAAGCTTAATAAAACATATAAAAACAGTTTTGTATGCACCTTTAAATTCTGAACAACTTTAAACTCTACAGTTTTTTCTGTAAAATGTACATGGGGTGTGATATTGCATAAAACTAATTTCTCACTTTAAATCTCTATGTTCCTACTTACCCTGCACCACTCGGTATGTATTATAATTAGTTGATTAATGCCTGAAGTGCCTCGCTCTACTCGTAATCTACTTCCAAACCAAGTACGGTACTATGACAAAGATTCTGAGTAGTGAGTAGGTACTGATGTTCACAAATTACTTAAATGTAATCGCATGTAAGGGGCAAAATAGTTAACAAGTAAGACAAGAGTTACGGAAGTGGCCCCGTATGAGGATCGATCCTTGATACTTAATCTGCTTCATGATCGAGTGACCTATTTTACAGCAAAATGACAGCAAATGCGTCGGTAACCGCAGGTATCGGCGAATTTAACTCAAGGTTGCAAAACTTGTACCTCGAACCAGAATTAGTAGGTAACGTAAAACGTATCCGAGACGTGAACTTGAGCCTGAACTTGAACTTAAACTTAAACCCTAAAAGAAATCAAAGATAAATTCTCTTCGTTATATCAAATTTACCTACCTTGACTCTTAAGAAGACTAATAGTAGATGAATTAACAATTGTCGATGAAAATTGCAGTACAACAAATTACAGCCGAAACCTAAGGAAGGTATACTCTAAATAAGCGAAATGCACATGGCGGTACTTACGTTAATAAAAGAAGAACGCAAATATATATCCTCACTAGGAGTACAGGCAAATCACGAACTAATTACTTCGAAATTTCCAAATTATGATTCCAATCGCCAGAGATCAATATAATATGCGGAAGATGGCAATTAAAATTCCATGCATTCTACCCTACGCTTTGACTTGTTTTATTAAGCGACGTGTATTTCGATACAGCGTATGAAGGAAAAGAAAGTGGCAATCGACCACCAAAAATCACGGCGCGTGCATTCTGCGCGGTAAAATTGCACGGCTAATACTATTAATAAATGGAGCCATCTATCAAATCGTTTAAAAAGTTACGGGGGGATTTCCGCTAAACCGTAAACAATAATAATACTTCGTAATATAAAGTAAATCATTACACATGTTTACTAAAACGCATGTCACTGTCTATATGCAATCCCAACTACTCTGCAACATTTTTTATGAGTTACCTGCGTATTTATTCTTTTTTTTCAATTACCCGAATGTTGTGAGAAATGCGCATTTGGCCATATAAGAATATTAAAGGAAGAACAATATCTTTGGCGTTTTTCTCTTAAAAATGAGCACCAGGAGTTTATTTCTGGGGTAATAGTCGACTAAGGAGCGTTGCCACACTATCTCCCTGGAGTGTGTTCTAGAATCCAAATACGGTAGGGCTAAATAACGTGATCCTGTCTCGTATAACATCAGAGATGTTCAACAGCGACATAAGATAATGTAGAAAGTTTGCATAGAAGAGGATAACAGTTACATCAGTAATTTATTACTCATCTTCGTCCTTTGTTCATTGTTCCCGCTTTTATGCATTCTATTAAAGAGAATAACGCAAGCTGCGCCATTGGAAATGTTTTAGCGGGATGTGCACAATCCGACTTCCACAAGAATGAAGCCTTTCTATTGGTTGCGGAAAAAAGCAGAGCATGGCTGTCTTTTATTCAAGCGAAAAAGAGAAAGCTGCAGAGTTTTTATTCGATGCAGCAACAGAATTAAAAGTAGCTGGAGTCTATGTAGTGGTTTACAATTTGGGGTAATGTTTTCTTTCTTTTTTCTTTATAAATTTACAATCTTGGGACTAGGGCTGGTGATGTAAGAGAAGAAAGTAGAAAGTTTGCGTTAAAATAATTCTGTGATAAGTGTATTTTTTCATCATTTACCGTATCTGTAAAGTACAAATTATTTTTATTGTTCACTGCAAATTTCTTTTGGGTCGAGTTAATCGTTGGCAATTTCGGGTTCAAGTCAAAACTTATAGGTCTGTTTCATTTGAATGACGGATGTCCGGAACTTCAATTTCTGGTTAAGTCAGTGTTGAGATTTTCCAGCGTTTTGGAACCCAGCTGGACCCTGAGATTAAGATTGTTCTTTAAATAAATAAATAAATAAGCCTTATATGAAAATGAGAGTTTTGTAACGAGGTTTAATTTGTGTGTAAAGTTGAGAGCTAGATAAGTGTTAAGCATGTTTACATTTTTGAAATCAGAAAACAATTCTGTATCAACTGACATAAAGCAGTAAAAATTACTTCCATAAGAAAAAATAAAGTTGATGATGGTTAACCGGAGACGAAACGTCGGATTTAAAATTTAAAACTAGATCTTGTAGAGGGAAAAATTGGCCATAATATGTGTCATTTATTTCGAAAGATCTTTTTAAATAACTTCAGTAAAAAATTAAAACTATTTTTCAAATTTCGTTTTTTTCCGGAAAGTAGTCGGAATGTTTTCAGTTTCAAAACTGCATTTTGCTAAGCATCCAAAAACGCCACTTTTCCAAATTTAAACTACATACCTATCTCTTACATTTCCCGAGATCCTTATGGTTGGGGTGGCCCTCGAATTTGAATCAGCCTGTATAGTTAAAATTATATTTAAGCCATTTGGTTGGCAATTTATTGTAACCGTATGCAATGTGTGTTAAAGAAAGTTAGTGACAAGTATACCAGCTACAATTTATCCGTATTTCCGTTTTGTTGCTCTAGGAGTAGTCTATCTATATGTTCCGTTAATTAAAATATGTACTTTTATTTTTAGACATTGATTATCCTTATTCATTGTCAATATCACATGGGTATATCTACAGCTACATTATGTGTTTATAAATTTACAAAATATACAAAAATACTATAAAATTATTTATAGTTGGTGCCATTATCTATCCCCGTCGTCTTCTACTACTCTCGCAGTATACCCTAAAGACTTCAATTCTTTGCCGATTTGTTCGGTTGCGTTAAAATAGTCTATCCAATCGGTGTAATTATAATCTGGATGAACACCTCCATACCTTTTAGGTAGAAATTGTGGCTCGATATCCTCATGTAACGACTCCATGTTCTCTCCGTGAATTTTGACTCTCGCTCTCATCTGATCATTCAAAAATGGTTTAAAGAAGTTGAAAATCATTTCAAAAATCCACGGCTGATTTACGATGTGTACACATTCGATTCTCATCGGAAACGAAGTCTATAAGCACGTGCTATAAAATTCCTCGCAATGTAGAAAGTAAAAGTGAATTTACTTACCACCATAATATCAAAAATTTGCTTAGCAATTACAGGACTCATGTGCCAGAAATGTTGCATAGTTAGTCCGCCGAGATCAAACATGGCTATTCCTCCCAGAATTTGCGCGCGCTGTTCTAAAATTGCCAATTCCAGAATTAACATTGTCGCTTGAAACAGCTCGGTGGTGGTAAATTGTTTCGGATCCCATAAGCCTTGAAATACAATGAAGTGATTGTAGTTATAGCTACCGTCGGCGTCGTTTACCTAAGCGATAGAGAAGTACTCGTCGACCAGTCTGGTCTCTATACGGTGGCACAGTTATAACGCCAGCGTCGCCGACTGACTGGAGATGCTCCAAATCTACGTTTTCAAAGAATTCCGAGTTGGCTTCTTTAAATTCGTAATAGTTGCGTATCTGAAATACAACCTGCAAGTTACACTAAAATTAAAATTTTAAACTGTAATTATTACCAACTTATAAGCATGTCGAATGTTAAACTTCTTTACCCTAAGAAATCGTAGTAGGAAAGCGTCATCGGTTCTGTGCGGCTCGATTTCTCCACGCTCTGAAACATAATTACTATTAGGGAAAAAAATTAATTACATACAATTAATGCTAATAAATCAGTTTAATTTGAGGTTTATTACATTTGTAGATCCGTAAAGTTATACCCAATTTCTTAATAATGTTGTGTTTAAGGTGTGCTATTTTTTGTCGTATCAAAAAAGTTGAAAAATTTTTATGATTATCAAATCACTCAAATAAAATACGGGATGTTGTAAGATTCTTTCCACACCTCCATTTTATGTTTTTATGTTATTTGAGTTATGATAATTTCAATTCTCTTATGCGTCCATTTTATTCTTATTGTAGCGAATGTTCCGGAAATCCCGATAGACATTGCGACACCATGAAAGATTAGTCATCGGCGTTGAAGAACGAATACGGATGTGAAGCAATCTTTTCGAGAAATATGTGTTTTGTGCTAGAACATTCGAGAGCGTTCGGAAGGGTTCGTAAAAGACCGGCGTTTACTATATAAATAATCCAATTGGGATTCAGTTACTTCCAATTTCAACCCAGAAGTAATAAATAGTTCTCGCTGTTATACATTGTGCATGTGTAAGTGATAAATAATATTTTGACTGTTATAAATCAATTCATTTTAATATTGTTATAAATATAAATAATAAATCAGCTAAAACTGCACCTGGTAAAAAAAAATAGATTTCTCAATGACTTTTAGATAATTCATCAAGCACGCTAAGTGATTTCAGCATCAGAACTTCATAATAGATTGAAAAGTGTACATATTAATCATTATTTATCAGAAATTATTCGCAAGGTTTTTAAATATGTTTTGGGGTAGTTTTCGAAATTATGTGATATTTAAGAATATTCTAATGATTCTGGCCAAGGTTCTTCAAATATTTTCCAATGAATCTTTAAAGTATTGTAGTGAGACAGGGTGTAATGCATTGTTTATTACCTTCTAGATAAAAGTGTTGGGGCCCTAAATTTTTTACGTTGAGTCTTGGGGTATTTTAAGTTACAGTTTTAGAGGCCGTCGTCTGTCGGTTCTTTTATTTGAAGTAGCACAGAAAGAAAGTAAAATAAAGACATCGTAAGGATTAATCAAGTTTATTCCTTAATTAACATTTTTCATTTAGAATCCACACAAACATCTTACAATAAATAATGCGCTATAGAAGAAACAATCTCCCTCGGCAATGAGAAAGCGAACGGGCGTTTCAGAATAGTCAAATGGCATTTTGTGCCAACACAATAAATTAAAGAATGCCAAGCTTTTGTCATTTGGAAAACTTTAGGCGCAAGGGAATGCATTAGTAAGAATCAATTTTCGCAACTCTTCATCTGAACAATTTGTGGTTGAATTGCTACTAAATTTGATAAGGGCTGCATCGAAGGACATACTCACCTGGGTGCGAACGTAGACAATGGTTCCGAGTTTTCTGTCATTACTTAGGTAGGTTTTCTTAACTCTTTTCGTTGATTGAGCCCCTAATTTTCGGTCTACTTGCGAAAGAGCGATAAATAACAGTACTCGAGACCGACAATCCACGAGAACGCGGAACTGGTATTAGGAGATTTAATGTATTCTACAGAAGCAAAATTTTAAGGTTCGTTTTTGGCCACACTAACAGTTGCAGTGAAATGTTCTATGATTCACAGAACCAAAGTCGAGGCTCCTTTCTGGGCTCACTGTCAACTATAGTTAATTACAAGGAAACTCGATTGAGTAGAAATGGATGAGAGATTTGAGGGAGGTGTATGAGGAACGTAAGGAGAGTTTATTAATTGCGAGAAACTTAGAGGTAGCATGAATGGAGTTTGGGGAGTACTTCGGAAAAACTTCAACAGAATATGAAGACCTTAGGGAAAAGATGAAGGAGACGAGCTGGACGAGGATGGAAATAAGATGCACTGGAAAGAATCTCTAAATTTTAGGGAAACTTAACGGAAATTTAATAGGGTTTTGATATGAACTTCGAGTGAATTGAGGAGGTACTTTTAGCCCGAAAGGGCGAGAAGCATTGCGACAAATTTTAGAACAACTTGGAGAAACTTAAGAAACCCGTAAGATTCAAATGTACTGAGTATATTATTTTTAAATCTCTCGTAGAGACACAATCAATCTGGGAAACTCGATTTTCACATTAAACTACACCTTCAGCGAGACAGTTAGTTATAGGTGAAATGCATTAAAGTAAGGTGAAGTATAAGACGATGTGAAGTAGGTAAGGCGAGGCAACATGAAGCGAAGTAATGTGAAGTAATTAGAGAGGTTAGTGAGGGGGGCGAGTGAAGAAGCAATGATGTGAACTGAAATGAAATGTAGATCCTGTGGTTGTTATTGTGAAATTGTAGTGAAAGCTTATCAAAATCTCCTCAGTTGCGTCACACGGACTTAGTTTAGCACGGCTATGACCGAGGTTATGATTGATTAAAATTTTAAAAGTTGGTGGACTGTGTAAGTGGAGAGTTCGCTTGAATGCATTGTTGACTGCAATATCAATCTTTTCTTAAAAATGAATAATTTCCTGTAAAAATACCGTGCCATTGCGTTATTATTACATGCGCAACTCTAATTAAGTTATAAATTATTAAAATGTACGTTGGTCTTGCATATCCTGCTTTGATAGAGATCGCAGCAAATATAATGTCAATGCCAATGATCCAAAGCTTGCTGATAACACGATTCGTCAAATGTTTAACCCAATTTATCGGTTAGTCAGATTACACAACACTTGGTGTATGACGTATGACATCATGATAATAATGTAAACACTATTGCACTGTATCCCCTATTAATAAACAACAATTATTCTCAATGCTATTCCATTAACCTCAATATTGTATCTTTGACCTTATGCTTTGTTTTGGTGTTTTGTATATTTGCTTGATTTTATATATATTTTAACAAATTTTGCAAGTTCTGGAATTCTGGATAAAAATCCAACTACTTTCGATTAATTCAATATGAGTTAACGCCCCTTAAAATTTGAAATAATCTAAACAAAATTATAAAGTGTAACCAAAACTACACGTAAAAAATTACATTGCTTACAAAAATACTAACAATAAAAGAAAATATGAAAACAGTTTTTGTACAGATTGAGAGCAATATATCAATTAAAACTCGTTTGCTTTTAATTCGGCTTATTTTTCATATTTCGTGCATTAAAATTAAGAAAGAAATTAGAACCCACCTTCCACCACGGACCTATATCACTTTCCTAAGAAGCTTATTTGCTTATATGCCCACACACACTGAATTTTGGACATCTGGGTAATTCATTTTTGTATAAAGTCTTATTTTTCCAAAGTATACATTATAGATTTATTTATGTATTTATGTATTTATTTATTTATTTATGCACAAAACAAATAAAAACTGTTATTATTATTATTCATAGATTTTAAAATGCAAGTAAATGCTGTTTAGACCTTTCTTTTCGCCTTTGAGATAGTTAGCTGCTCCTTTTTTTTATTGTATTTTGTTTGTTTGTATTTTTTGTAGTAGTATTCTTTATGACTTAACGCGACTCGATTGCTCTCGAACTTGTTAATTCAATACCACTGTCAAAATATTTATATTATAGTCTAACGATATTCCCTTACTACTCAGTCGCTCTTATTCTGCACGTCTGATGCTATTTCACAAAGCTAAGTAACGAAGTGTAAGGTTACCACTTGCACGTCAGAATCAAGACAATCAAGTTCCGGCGAATTATAGAGAATGCCTGACCTCAATTAAAAATATAATAATACTTTACAAGGCAATAATCTCGCATAACTAACAGATTTTCATAACAAAACTCGGTTTAGCATTATGATTGAATTTACACATTTTGATCTATGAACCGTTTTTTTTCAAATTCAAGTAAAACTTTAGAATTCACTTCCTGTTTGACCGAATTTTTTAATTGAACACATAAAAACAATGTCCAAAAATACTAGCACCAATGTATTCAATAATAAACAAGTATAAATTGTGCACAACTCTTGTGCAGATAGAGCGCACTTTTTCAACCGAAATAGCTTTTGTTTTGACATTACCAATGAATATATTTCTTGCAGACGTCTCAATCGCCCTTTTCCTTTCGTTGAGACCTTTCATTAGAGTACCATGAAGGATAAAACTAGTTCCACCCCCTCCCCCCCTCTGCGTCTGGCACACCATCAAGGTATACGCTATCTACTGCAAAAAAATCCAGGACTCTAAGTCCATTCCCCTAGAAGTAGTTCAAAACAGCAGAAGTGGGTCCGGACGGACGGACGGACAAAACGCAAAAAATAACTCATTTTTTTAATTCTTAAAAAATGAATGTAAAACATTTGATTTTTTTCTATTTTTTGTATCATATGTTATTCTGTAAAAATTCAATATGGCGCCCATAAGAAAGTAGTACTGTTCTACATCTAGCATGGTGTGGAAATACTGATAACAGTTTCAGATTCTCGAAAAGAAAAGCGCCCATAGAAGATGCTAACGGGAACCGCCCATTTCCGACCGTTTAAGCTAAGGAAAATGAAAACGAAATTTGACATTTTCAGTTTTGAAGATATTTTCAAATAATTTTCAAAAATTTCAAATGCGTTCTTTGGTCACAAAAAGAAGCAACTTTCCGCCAATATATCCTACACTGTATCTCTGACCGTTACCGAGATCTCAATGGTAAGCCACGAATTTGAACCATCCGGTATCTCAACAATCCGTTCATGGGCGTTTCTTCTTTAGTAAGAAACTTGAAAAAGAAGTTACGAAACCTGAACGGTAATATAGGTATGTGATAGTAAAGAATTAAAAAACGAAAGGTAAATTTTGGGAGTATTCGGAACTTACTTCTCATGCGAGACACTTTGCAACCAGAAGTGCTTGTTTTGGTCCCCACTAACAATGTCATTTTGACAAGCCTTGAACATGACATATTTAATAGACCTGAGAATCTATTAAAAATGAGTGCCTAACGAGGGGTAAACCGCAACCCAAATTTTGTACACTGATTTCCTATAAATATTAGATTTCCTCTGAGTTCCTTCGAGTTCTTCAGAGTACATTTGATTTCTTCGGAGTTTCCCTGATTTCCTCCGAGTTCCTCCAACTTCCGCGAAATACCTCTGATTTCCTAGGAGTTCCCTCGATTTTCTTTTGGAGTTCCTGTGAGTTCCTCTGATTTTTTAAAGTTTTTTAATTATTTCATTGTTATTCCGTTGATTTAACAATTTCCTGGTAAGTAAAACCCGAGGTAAAACCATAAAAAAAGTATAAAAGTGTCAAGTGTCAAGTTAAAAAGTAATCGTAAACGATTTACATAAAGCGCATTTCCACTTGTATTCATTTCCCATTTGTAAGATGCAACTTCTGTTAAAATCGTAAAAATCCGGCCACAAATATGAAAGATAGCGTTGCACATGGGCAATCCATTGTTGACGTGCTACTTCAATTTCAGTTTATGAGAAGAATTTCATTTCAATGCTTTTCTAAATAAGAAAGTTGGAACTGCGCATGCGCAAACCTAAATTTTAAAACTAATGTTAGATTTTCCTTTGTTCCAAGCGCCTAAGTATCAAATTTCACTTAAATAGTTCCATAGATAAAAAAAGTTGGCACTGCGCATGTGCAAAATAAAATTTTGAAACTAGCGCTAGATTTTCCTTTATTCCAAGTGCCTATGTATCACATTTCATTTAAATTCTTCCATAAATAAAAAAGTTGGCACTGCGCATGCGCAAAACCAAATTTTGAACTTGGCGTTTGATTTTCCTTTATTCGAAGTGCCTATGTATCAAATTTCGTTTAAATTCTTCCATAAATAAAAAAGTTGGCACTGCGCATGCGCAAAACCAAATTTTGAAATTGGCGTTTGATTTTCCTTTATTCCAAGTGCCTATGTATCAAATTTCATTCAAATACTTTTATAAGTAAAAAAGTTTGCAATTCGGTTTATGGTCGAGATGCGAAAAGGGCACTGTGAATTTTGAATCGATTCGATTCAACTTTTGGCATTGCGTATTATATGGCTAAATCTATGCCCATATTGAATTTCATGCAATTCAGTTCATAACTAACGGAGATGTAAAAGCGATCGAACATTTCTAAACAAAGTTATCGTTCACACGGACAGATAGATGGACAGACAGACAAAGGAACAGACGGAGAGACCAACCGGCAGGCGACAGATAGCAATGCAAAATTATAAACGATCTCTAGGATCGTTAATAAACGGCAAAAGGGTAAAATTATGGAACATGTAAAAAACGGTTTTTTGTTTTTTTTACAATAACTTTTTTTGTAAGCGGTACAGAAAAAATTCCTTCCTTGGTACAAGACTCGACACCATAACGAACCAAATAGCGAAAAAGTAGAACAATAGCTCTTAAGATAAAGAACTAGTAACGTCGCAAAGTTAGACGGACGGACGGACGGACGGACGGATAAAGACACGACCTTAGACGAAACACTATTTTATATTTTAATAGACCTATTTGCAATGAGAAAAACTCATTATTAAATGAGAAAAATACCATAAACAAATAAAAAAATTAGTTAAGACCAAATTAAATAATAAAATGCAGCACGAGTTCCTTTGATTTCTTTAGAGTTCCCTTGATTTCCTCGGAGTTCCTGTGATTTCCTTGGAATTCCTCCTGAATACACATGGAATTCCTTGGAATTCTTAGCTTTCCTAGGAGTTCCTCCGGAATTCCTATGATTTCCCATAGATTTCCTCAAACGTGTACACTGATTTCCCATCGCGGTTTACCCCTCGGTGCCTAACGATAGGATATGAAAACTAAAGATTGTGGAATTGATATTACAACCATGAGTTGAGGTTGAGAGCCAGATAATTTGTCAACCCTTTCACTTGAAAATCGTCGTTGCGTAAAACACAGTGTTCTGCATCGCTTGACGCGTTGTTCGTAATTCATTTGGTTTGAGACCTGGTTACGCAAGTATCCAATAATTGCGTTTCTTTTTGGGATGCGACTGTGAAAATAGAAATGTTGGCGTTGCATAATATACTTAGTTGTCTTCATTTATTGGGAATTTTTTTCATAATCCTATCGAAAGGAAACATTCACCACGAAACTTCCGGACTATTAGTATTTCTTCCTAGATTGTTACCCGAAGTAATATTGTACATGTAATTAGTCGTTGTCCAATAGCCTGCACTGACACCGGTGCACATTTACCTGTAATTATTTATTAATACTATAATTGAAAGTCGACAATAAGGAAAGAGGCGTTATTATTAAATTAAGATGAAAACAACTATTGCTAAGTATATAGACCCAAATTCAGAGAAGGGAGGCTTTTGGACCATGTGCCGCTTGCCTAATCAAGATGTAGTTTAAAGTTTAAACTTGCGTCAACCTGAAAAATTACGATGGAACATAATTTTGGTATGAAAAGGTATGAAAAAATAGTATATTGCGTCATAAGGTTGTAATAGTGCGTTAGAGGTGAGTAGAAAAAAGTGTGGAATTGTCATACGCAACCGAATTACGTCCCATACTTTTTCTACGACCTGCGTGAATTTCGAAATGAAAATCAGGCAAAACTCAAAACGCGTCTGTTGACAGTTTTAACATTTGTAGATAATGGGGTCATCCAGCCTTCATTTTTTATTTCTGATCCACAAAGTACATTAAAAATAAAAAGACCCGTGTGTCCTCAATTTTCATTTGCGAGTAAAATAAACCCAAAATAAATTATTGAAAAGCTGTGTTCTTAATCCGAATTTGAAACGCTTCAGACTAAATACGTCACAAACCTACAACCAATCACGTAGAAGTGAGCTGGCAACCTTACGCGAGGGTCTGACGTTTGTCACATTTGACGTTTTGAGAGGGAAGTTTAACTGCATCTAGCACGAAAGTGACAAGTGCCGGTGACAGATGACGCAAGTTATAAATGCCATTCTCCTGCAATATTGCCAAGTCGTTATGTCATCTGAATGGTTCTAGGAGCTGATTGGTTGGGCTTATTACGTCACAGAGCCCGTCACAATCATATCGTTTTGAATAAACCTTTAAAATCGCACATGTTCATTATTTTTTTGCTAATCAGCCTCTATTTTTAAATAAACTTTTCCTGCCCAAAAAAATGTTTTATGGTTTCAGGTACACGCTTATTAAATTAGAACTGCGGAATTCAACTATACTGTAAACCCCCATTATATCACTTCCAAACGTACATGATCTATTCTAATTTTTTTCGTTACGCACGGTTGTACGTATAATGGGAACTATATCATTACTCTAAATTAGATGTAATAACCTCATTTTCAGGGAGGTCATAGAAAAAGAACATTTTTCGTTACTGAAAAATGGTTCCAGTTTTGGATGACAAGCAAAAGCAGCCGCCCCTTAATATTTAAATTTTACCTTTCTTTCCTTTCACCTTTTGATAGATAGGGAAACCGGAGAAAGTTTAAAGCGTCACAAAAAATATTTATTAGTCCGAAATGAAAGATGTACCGTTTTTGTTGGACTATAATCTCCGCAAAAAAAGGTAATAAAAATAAGCCGATTTTCTGATTCAGTCATTCAAAGCGGAGTGGGCGGATGAAGTACTAAAAACAATTAAGGAAGACGCATGGAAACATGTTTCATCTAATAAAATACATGATTACCCAAAGGGGCATTATAATCATAAGTTCGCTCCCGGAATATTGCTCTCAGAAAGAATCGCCTCCCGGAATATTTACCCCCGAAAAGATTCGCCTCCGGAAAGTTCTCCCTCGAAAGATTGGCCCCAGGAATCTTCGTATACCAGCCATAAGATTCGCGCACTGAACACATAAAGTGCCGCCATAACCATCCAGGGTACGTGAGCTTTCGTAAGAAATCTACTACAGCATTCCTAGTCAAAAATAGGGGCCAAAATCCAATTTACTAGCGCATCTTTAAGAATTAAAAAATGTACAGGCAGCCTTAAACATTCTGTGTGTTCCATCCAACCCTCACTCCCTGTAAATATTTGCTGTTTTGTGAAGTAAAACGTCAATCAATTGTATGTTCCCCGTATTATATTTTTAGTAGTGCATAAAAAATGTGATAAAATGTGACATATTTTTCGGGGTGAATATTCCGGAGGCGGCCCTTCTGTCGTCGAATTTTCAGGGCGCATCTTCCAGTGGATAGAAATACATTATTTAAAAATTCCGTACGCAAAAACGTTGGGAACATGATTAAAGGCATTTGGCGCATTTTTGGCTAACACGTCAATTTTGATCAAAAGAAAGATTCTACACGATACGAACAACGTTGGTTTATTTTACTTGAATGTGTGTTTCAATGATATTTTCCTTTTAGAATTGCTGTAATTGAGTATTATTTACTTGTTTGTTTTATCGCTTTTGTAAATTGTTTATTTAAATTTCCGTATTTAATTGTAGAACGTGAAATTACGTGTTAAAATGTGGGCAATCTGATCGTTTGCGATAAAAAGCTTTGCTATCAGACGATATTTAATTAGCGCACGTGTTCTTACTGCTGTTAGAAGAGATACGTTGTTTCGAGGGATTGTGCGTTATTTTCGGCGTAAGTGGGGACGCGCGCCGCGTTCTGTCGAAACTGTCATTACTAAGTCTACTTATGATTGGCAATGTTTTAGAAAGATATTGAGGAATGAGTTTTTTTTAGTGGAAGTGATGTTTCGTTAAATATTGGAATCAACGAAAAAAACGAAGCTGGCTGCTTCCCGACGGTTAAGTGAAACCGTTGATTTTATCGAAATGTTTTCGAAACGTTTACAGTTAACTGAACCTTGGTTTGAATAACCTGCCCTACTCCACTTTGGGATGGAAAAAGAGTATGGTGTAACAGGCGTTATTCAATTTAATATTAATTCCTCCTCCTTAAAATAAAGGAGTTATGACGATTTTTCGAAACAAAGGAACGTCTATTACTTTGAACCGGAGTACCAAATCAAAAATTGGAACTAAGAAAAGTTGTTTGTTTTAATGATTTCTAACTTCCGTTTTCGGGTGTAACATTCTACACAAAAATGTTATAGCATTTTAATAAAAAAGAGAGTACTAAATAAAATTTTTTACATTCGCTTCCCCAGTAAATATCTCACTCGTTACCTAACGTAAACCTTTATTTCCCATACTCAGATGTAAATAACTATTGTTCAGATTTAATAAATTTCTAATTTTTGTGGATTTATTATAATGATGTTTTAGATAACTTACCTACCTACATGAAAATTGTGTAATATTTGCTATTTTAAACCGCAAACAAGGTCAGAGTAATTCGAAATTAGATATGGCCACGGCATTGATTTTTTAGATTTGAAATTTAGAGTACTTTCAGTAAAGAATGTAAAAGGTAATGTGAATTAAAATCTTACACCATTTGGTTTTTGTCAATATATCCAAAGCGTAGTGGTAACTTTGTGTTTTGAATTTAGAAAAAACCTATAACAAATCAATTCTTGAAGTCAAATTTCAGGAACTAGAAAGAAAAGAAAATTTTTTCATCAATCAATCAATTACCGTAAAGGTTTATGTAGAGCTAGCCACAGGGGCTAAAAAAAAGGGTTATTTTGATGATTAAATCGTCGTCAAACGATAAAGTTGAGTCAAACTATGTGAATAGCATATCAAGGATCAAGTAGGTAAAGAGAAATCCGGAACATTATCAATAATATTTTAACTCATTTTTAATAGAATCTAGATTTCTTAACAACTTAACGAGTCAGTAAATACCTGCAATAAAATATATTAATAAGCCTCAGTTTTTTGGATGCCACGCAACGGTGCGTAAAGACAAAAAAGAAACGTGAGCATCATAATTATAGGTTTAGGTACCGATTTCGAAATTGATTTAGTTTTGCTTTCATATAATTACGCACAGATTTGATTGTTTATTCATTTTGTTGGTATATTTGAGATGTTCGTATCGCTCTGATGACCATGACCTTTTATACGGAAATTGAAATTATTTAAATATTATGGTCGGCTACATTAAAGACTAGCCTGTGTATTTGTAGAATGGATTACACCATTTCCTCTATTAGAGAAATATATGCAATTGTTGCAATTTAGCCTTAGATAAACTTGGCATCGTTTTTTTTGTTAAAAGTGGTTTCAAATTGATGATTTTTAAACAAAGTGCTTGGATACGGAATGCAAGTATTAGTTGGTAGACCTCTAAATTTAACTGCAGCCTTATCGAATATTTCAGCCTCTAAGTATGAAGGGGAAGAATATCACGTTTGTAACGACTTTCCAGTATGGTCTCAAATTATTTCGATTTTACATATTTAATATCACCCGTGTACTGGCCGCGCGAAACGTTGCCAAAAAACGGCTATCGCAACAACTACCTGGCGCTAGGAAGCTAAAAAGAGAAAACCCCTAAATTATTCCAATAATTGAAATACATAAAACGTAAAGAATTTTACTTACAGAGTAGGAATTTATTTTTTCTGGTTTTTAATAGTACTGAATTGCGGAATTTATTTTTGAAGCAGTTGATAATATAATTTTCGAAGTTGCAAGAAAAGTGTTCTCAGCCTTTCAAGTATCATAATCTCATCTTTTGGACGTAAAGATATTGAACAGTGATATATCACTAAATATCAATAAACTTAATTGAACTCTAATTTAATGTTAACATAAACAAAATTCAGTTTTTTTGTAAGAAAGAGCCCCCATGGTTCTGAAAAGCTTGCGCCGGAACGTTCGCTCTAGGTCATAGATTCCCAACCTTTTTTTAAGCATCATCCCCTCAAGGTGCAAAAAAATGATGGCCGCTCCCTAGTCGTTCAATCATAGTCATAGTTACTTTTGATTAAGTTTTCGGTACACTGACGCACACTGCTGATAATAGACTTTTTACATTCTTTCAAAACTAATATCTCTCTCCTCCCTCGCCGATATCCCGCCCTCCGGGACACTCGCATCAATTGTTGGTTTTCTAGAAACTTCACTAAACCATTGGTGGCAGTGTTGCCAAGTAGTAAATGACAGAAATCTGAGAATGGCCGCCTGGAAGTCACCAGAAGTCACTAGGTGGTGGAAATTTTTTTGGTGATTTTTTCTCCAAAATCTAGTGATTTCTAGTGACTTTTCACAACAAAACCACCAATTTTATTATTAAATAAGTATGCAATCAAACGTTCAACATTTGACAAATTCCCTAAAATCACATCATTAGTGTTTAGGGGAATTTTTCGAAAGAAAAAAAATTTCCCTTATGTGACGGCTTTGTACGTCCGTCTGTTCCTCGTATAACTCGAGAACGTAAAGAGACAGCAATGTCAAACCTTTACCAATCGATTTCTACAAGTTCAAGGATCAGTGCTATTGAATATGAGCCGAATTAAAAGTCGCGTTTCCGAAAGCGAGCTGCCAAAAAATTCCCCTACTGAAAATCGTATGTGATTCTTCGTATCTTGTTTCTTTCATAACATAATAGGACTACTTACCTACTACAGGAAATAGGACTTTTTAAATAAATGAATACACATTTTTATTGAAAAAACGCGAACATTTCGAAAATTCACACATTTATATATACAGCATTGCGGTTTTTTTTTAAATCACCAGATAGTCTCCACATGTATGTTGAAAATTCCCAGGGAAGCGTCAATGTAAGTTGTGACTGCCGGGCGGCACCGGCGGAGCCTTACCTAGTTACTACTTCCATAACGCCATAACCGTCCCTCTGTATAACTCTCACCTGCATACTGCCCCCATGAATTGCTTCAGCGCCCCCGTTCGGAACCTATGCAATCTAGGTGATCGAAATATTCGTTCCAATACATCCCGCACTGGAATATTAAGTAAAACTGTCCCTAAAAACTAGATTAGGAAAGATTGCCCTCGAAAAAAGCATCCTATTCGCCCACTAAGATACTCGCCTTTGGAAAAGAATAGGTAATACGTGCGAGTTCCTGTCTATTTCGCCATAAATCCTATTCATTACAACTCTGAAGAGAATACTAATGCAAATACAGAATAACACTTTTGCCTTGTCTAATCTCCAGGAAGAGAATTTTTCTTCAGGACAAGGTTTTCCTACAGGAGAAATATTTCGACGGCAATTGCAAATCCTCCTTTAATGAAACTATGGGGGGGGGGGGGGAGTCGCTTATCAAGACCTGTCAAATGCCTTAACAAATCCCTTACAATTTCTGGCCTCTACAAATAAAATGGATGTTTTTTTGTTTTATATTATTTATAAACCCCTAAAGCGGATCTAAAAGAGAGGCCGAGCAACTTCATTGGATTTGACCCATTTTCTATAGAATTGTTACATGTAGCATATCGACCCAAGCGGTTGGCAATTATCGTGTTCGGACACCATCGACTCTCTATAAAGCTTAGCATCGCTTTGCTCTGCCGTTTAACAAACCAGGACTACTTCTTACACGTAATTTGGAAAGCGCAGTTACCATGATTTATGAAACCAGAAAATTATGATTTATAATGGTTTGTGCAATTGCGATTTTGACTAAATGTATTTCAGTTCTTAGTAAAGTGTCTATAGAACATAAGTAGTAGAAAGTAGTAGAAAGAGAACTTTGTTCAGTAGTTCTTTTATTTGGTCTATTAAAAATACAAATGATTATTTTTGTAAAATATTTAAATATTAACAGCATCATTTGACTCAACACGTGAACATAGCTGCGCCGCTGCTCAAGATTTCTTTGGCTTTTTTATGTTGATAAAAAGTGCACCAATAAATTACAATTTAAATGTGTACACTAGTTAATTTTGAAGGCACATTTAATACGATATTCCCAATCAAATGTGGTTTAAAAAGCTCGCAATTCCACATAGCGTCTCGTGGCAAATGAGATAAATACTTGAAGCGTCTCGTGACGAAGCGTATTTTACAGGATGAGATAAATTTATAGTAGTCCCGTGCAAAACGTAGTCCATAGTACCAAGCGATAAGAACTACTCACTTCAAAAATGTTGTATAACTTCCAGATAATTATATAAAAATCAACAAAAAATAAGCCACAACCTAAAGCCTAGCTTTTACAAAGACTTGATTTCCAAAAGAATTCCATGATTTAAAAAAAATACATGATTTGCATAAGAATTCCATGAATGCCAAGAGGTTGTACACCAGAATCCCACATTGGTTTGTCCCTCGATAATAGCCAGGTTTATTTGTCAGTACAATAATAATACGCTTTTATGCCCCTTAAGTTTGTATATAACAATAGAACAAACAACAGAAAACGCTGTTCTTCCATATATCCGCCATACAATACAAAGTATCTGTGCTAGCTACGGAAAATGTTGTACGTGTGTTTTCAAATTCACTTTTATAAGAAGCATCATCAGTTAAAATCCGTTTCTTGACGTTTGATCATACGTTAATTTATTTTTTTAGGAAGCTTCTCTTAAAATTTTTCAAAAAATCCGTTTATAAATTAATAAGTTGGCTCTGAACATATGCAATTCATTTCTTCAAACTGTGGCACAGCAATAATTCCTTCCTTGGCGTAAACCTCGACACCAAAACGAACCAAATAACGAAAAAAGTAGGGAAATAGTTCTTAAGACAAAAATCTGATAGTGGCACAGCCAGGGACGGCCGGAAAAACAAAGTGGCCCAAAAGAGCCCATTTTTTATTATTGTGAATATGCGCTAAAACATTACAAACAGTTAATGCAGTTCTACAATGCAAACTTCATTTCCTTGAATATAAATCCTGTCAGTACCTAAAACGGCCAGATCCATTTGCTAGCTTTTTATTGTGTATATCTTTGCCATAAATAAAAAATGAAAAATTAAAAAGAAAACTGTGATCACAAGCAGTTTTCTAACTTCTTGACGTTCTGAGAACGTTAAATATAAAAGCTCAACATTAATTTTGGATGCATTCTGATTCTACAATTAATTTTGAATGAAATCTTCTTTCCTTATTCAGTTATATCAAAGAGTAGGTATACAAAATATACAACATTTATGCCAGTATTATAATGATCGGAAAAAGAAACATTGGAGTATAGATATTCCACAAAATAACATGTTTCTAAATGGAACGCCATCATATACATTTAACGCATATTTTAAAGAAAAAATTTACTCTCAGATATTTTGCTCTTGTACATTTTTTGTTGTTGAGAATGAGATCAATGCCTATCGCTTTGTAACTCTCTTATTAATAACTTGAGGATGGCTATGATGTGTATAAGATTTTTGTATATAGAATCGCATTTTCTTTCAGAATATGCCGATCATTTAAACATTTTTATCTTGTGGGGATAACCTGACCACTAATAGTCCATCAAGTGTAAGTTTGTTCTCACTTGTCCGTCTTCGACTTGTTCTTCGTGTTCGTTGTCGTCCTCGTCTTCATCTCGTTAGACAGAGAAAGGATGCGTATACTTTAACTCTAGCTTGAATTAGCAATGATAACGAATATGTTTAAATTTCGTCTCTTGTACTACTTCCATTACTCTTATCTTCGACTAGCGCTAGTGCTATGAATAAAACGTATATGTAGTCAGGCAGGTAATCAAAAAAGGATTTTAGGTTTGGATCCTGTGGACCCACACAAGAACCTGATAAACATCATAAATCATTTTCAACATTTGATATTGGATTTGTAGGACTTCACTGACTACTTCATCCCGAGGAATAGCAGCACAAACTTCGAATTCGCTTTTATCATTATTTTACATGGTTGACAGTCTCCAAGGTTTACAGTTCAATTTTGCCAAAAAAAAAATGGTAGTTCAAATTTAGTGTTACAATCTTTCTGTTTAGACGTAATAATAAATCACCTACCGTATATGAGATCTCTGAAGTCCTCTATTATCTGCACTCTCGTATCGGGATCTTCATTAATCTCGTTCCTTGCGTAATCCAGGACTTCTTCTGGTGGTTCCCCTAAATCCAAAGCGGATAGCACGGGGTTATCACTGGGCATTTCGACGTTTTCATTCTGAAAAAGAAAACGTTCTATTAATTGTTGCGAGACAGAAAACGTTTATTTAGAGGCACAACACGTGTCGTTTGATTACCTAAATGTGATGCATGCGTTTCATTATAATAATGAAGTGTATCAAGACGGGTTTAACCTACTTTCAATATTTTTATAACCGCAATATAATTGATGTTTGCTACAAACCGGAAAACACATTTTAAGTGATCTCTCGGGTTTATTACAGCACCCATGACGCAAAACGGTATTGTAGGTAATTAGCAAAATATGTAATTCTGTAAAGGATCTCTAATTCTGTACGATGAAAGTTGATATGTGTAAAACTCAGTATGAATATTATAACATGCAATGAATGGTTACCATATGCATTACTGCAATTTTTCAAATATGTAGGTAATTATTTACCATTATGTAAGAATGGCGATACAATATTTGTACAATTATGGAAGTAAATACCAATCTGTGTTAAGTGTTCCTGCAAAGGACACGTTTCATCATACATTTGTCATGATATATGTAATAACTATCACCAAAAACACAGAAATTGTACAGCGTTCTACAATGTCATATATTGCACCATAGACATTTAGCAAGAATTTGAAGACAAATGGTTTTTTTCTGAAGCAGCAGTGATGAAATTATGATGATAATTTAACCGAACATAAGACTAAAAGTGAAAACCAGGCATAATATAGTACAGATTTTTTTTGTTAAAAAGCTTTGCTGTACAGTTTATTTTTCAACATATTTTCTTCTACACGAATAACGAAAGCAAAAAAAAAACGTCGTGACGTGTTGGTATACAGATTCTGATATCCCTCAAAAACATTTGTTCGTTACGGTGATGAATTTAGCCGAGGGACATTTCTGCCTAATAAGGAATAGATATGTGAATTTATCTATGACGCGGTGGTTGACCTGGCGAATATGGGTTCGGAATAACATGAAATTGCAATTTATCCTCTTTCATGCGAACAACATGGCTGTGTATAAGAGTGCATTATCATGAATGAAGCTATTTCAAACAATCTGCTCTAAATTTCACTAGGAGGAGGGGATATGTGAACTAAGTGAAATCCAAAAATATTGTGGTCATTATCTTCCAATCCGGAAGAATATTCGACCCACTATAAGGAAAGATGTTACTCGGCAACAAGGCTCACTGGTTACTATAATACGGTACAAATGTCCAATTGGCAGGACCCATTCAACAAACTACAAAAGTGTCTGCTTAATTGACACAAGTTAAAAATTGACCAAGTCAGATAAAGAACATATAAGTTAATTATTATCAAAGACTATCCTCCTCTAGTCTTTGTTATTATGCAAATATGCATCAAGGCAATGCATTTTATAGTTTCTGCGTCAACTGCGGCAACTAAATTTAAAATATAACAGGAATAGCGTAAGATTTAGCTCCCGTGCATCATCAATGTGTTTGCATTTACCCCATGCAATTCGATAGAATTCGCTCTACCAGCAACTGATAGACCTCAACGAGACGCATCTGTCATCAAAGGCACCTCAAGAACGGTGTGCCGGGAGACAAAGAGAAAGTGCCTCGGAAAATGCGCAGTCGCCGTTCGCACGAATGCGTACTTTTTGTCTTTGTTAGTATTTTGAGGTAATTATGTGCCATTTATTGCTAATGTTTACAATTTTCATGTTCTCATCTGGTAAGAAATAACCATAAGCCTATTGGTACAGCCATACCCACAGTGTCAAATAATATTTATGTTACATCTCAGAAAGAGGGATGAAATTGAGTCTAACCAAGCCAAGCCGAACTTTTTGAAAACTCGGTTCGGCTTGAAATACGGCTCGAAAAAAATTCAGTTTAGCTGAAATTCGGAATATTTGGAAAAAATCCAAATTTAATAATCATGGTGATAAGTCCAAAATTCAAATAAGAAGCAATTCTATCTTGATTTTGTAGCCAAACAGTTTTTGCTCACCTTCTTGATACCTGCGCAAGCTATAGCTAAAAACAAAATCTAAAGTAAAGAAATCAATATTAACTACAAAAATAGTTACTACACTTTTCTCCTTATCTGCCCTATTGTCGAGAAAAATAACATATTAAGAAGTCTTTAGGGATTAACGGCGCGTAGCAAGTGCTTCAGAGACCAAATATACACGCGTTTCTGATAGTTTTTTAAAATTATACCTGCAGTATAACTTAAAAATAAGGGAAAAAAAATCATATCGATTTTATACTCGAATCCATTTTGGATTAAGTGGGCTGATTATTCGAAATTTCACGATTGCTATGGAAATGGCACTTAATGCTTGTTAAAATTGACCGTCATTAGTAATAAAATGAATTTGGTTGAAAAATAGGTCATTCATTCAGTGGTTTTCTTGCAGAAGCAGAAGAGAAGTC
This sequence comes from Photinus pyralis, assembly GCF_008802855.1. Taxonomy (NCBI): domain Eukaryota; kingdom Metazoa; phylum Arthropoda; class Insecta; order Coleoptera; family Lampyridae; genus Photinus; species Photinus pyralis. Next base: position 2,859,631 of record NW_022170596.1, read on the forward strand.
GCCACTTACAAAACCCAGTGAAGACTATTACAAAGATTATGAAATTGATGGTGATGGATGAATCAGAAGCATTTTACGAACAAAGCCTTAAATGCATAAAAAATTCTGGTATATATCAAGGGAATGGTACAGATTTGACCGCATAGATACGCTAACGGTGTCCGTTTGTGAAAGCTTCAAACAAAGGATATACAAGTCAAATAAATCTTTTTCATTTACAAAAGAAGCATTTGTCATAATCACGGTGATGTTCAATTTAGCAATATGTATATTTATTTCTATTTAATAATTATACGCAGCAACTTACAATAATACATAGTACAGAAAAAAACCATTGATAAGATCAAGATGTTTGGAAAACATTCGATCTCAAAAGTGGAATGCGTCATTGGATCTTATTACAAGTTAATGATGTCATTCATATAGGGTGAATTGCCCATCAAACACAACCAAACAGTAGAAATCCCTTAAAAGTGAGCTTTAACGCACAGGTCACTTTTTCGGATGGGACACCAAATGTATTTAATTGACCATGATACATTTCTACAAAACCACCTATGGCCTATGCTCAATTTGCTGTGTTTTCTGAACGTTTTCGTATGCCTCCTTTAGGTCTACCAAGTACAGGGACTTCTACTAACTATCCATAACGAGACAACAGCCGCCAAAGTAAAATTGGATATCTACGTCATCAAATGCAGATATTTGATTTTTGAAAAATGTTTGGAGATATCTGAAATAAGGGTCAGAAATGGACGGTTTCTTCTAGGGGCACTTTTTTGCGGAGAATCTGAATCTGTTGGAAATTGGAAATGGATATTCTGGTAACATATTCTATTCTTCGAAGGTTTTTCGATAATATCTAAGATATTTACAAAAATTTTTCAAAAATTTAAAATTCGTTTTAATTAGTGACATAAAGGGGCAACTTTGCACCCATTTAACCTACACTGCATCTCTCACTATTGCGGAGATTGCAATGGTGCGCCACCCGATACAGGGTGTAGCATCCTAGCATCTAACGCCCCTCGGATCCTCCATAAAAGATATCTGAAAAAAATGTTGTGTACATAAACAGCTTTCCAAATAAAAATAAACAAATCCTTCACCAAACTCATTAGGATGAAGTTCAGACTAACTAACCAAACAGTTGAATTATCTGTTCTTGCACTTCACCCCCAATTAACAAATTATTCTTATTGTCATGTCAAGACAATGAATATAATTATAAAACAAGAAAAAAAATAAAGAAAAAGAAATTATGCGCATTGAACCCAAATAATACATCAATAATATTGTAAATAACAAAATAATAAATAAAATAAAATGATTTGCTAATGTATAAGAAACTAAAAATATACTGATAAACTACTGTCGCTCAAAGAGATATTTTTGGTATTTGGACTTGAATGTTTTTGGGGAAAACGACTTAAAGTCATTAGGGATTTTGTATGATTTTTATCAAAAACCATTTTTTTTCTTGCCAAATGGAGTACATACCAGGGAAACAAGTCATATGAAACTTTCTAGGTAAAACTCTCTTCAATTACAATTTTTCTTTTTAGCTGTAGCTCTATAGTTTCTGAAATATTAAACAAAAATCATTATGGCCGATGGCGATTTCCTATCTTAATTAGGTATAGGAATAGAAAAGAATTAATTTCACCAATGACGAAATGATTGTTGAGCAGTGTAATTAGCATAAAATTAGACAGAAACTAATTAATTACTCTCCTAGTCGACACGAACTACCTACTAGAAGATTGACCATTTTCCTCAACCTACCATATTATTATTACGCTGGCAACTGCAAATAGGAATTGGACGACGTGTTTGTTGTAAATTTGAATTGTGATGTAGTAACATGCGCCATTTTTTAAGTCGGTGTATATGGATAATACTTCGTTTCTAGGTACGATAATTGATAGAATACAACTTATCATCCAGTTCTCGACAAAAACAGAACAAAAAGAAAATGACATTTAGGGATGTTTGATTCGCCCCCATTATTAAGCGGAGTAAGTTCTTCAATTCCCCTTCTTTTTTCACAGAGAAAATCTTGAATTACATTATAGTAATTTCCTGCTTTCATTTTGAGCATTTACCCACCTCATGGTCCGTGTTGCGACCTTTGGAAATTGATCGTTTACCTTTTGCATAACGTTATCGTAATGTTTTATCTTTATCTTGTTTTAAAAGTTTAATTTACGTTTATACAGCCCAGGTGACAATTGACGCATGTAAACTGGGCTTCACTGTTTACAAAGATTAGAGATTAGCAGGATCTGTCCATGGTTCAGTTGTAAAAAATGAGTAATGCAAGAAACAAGGTACATACAAAGTTCACTGTCAATGACTAGGAAACGATATTATCTAATCTTCGCATTGTTTTTGAAGTACTGTCGGAATGGTGTGTGGGACGAACTGCTTGAACACAAAGGGTTAGGCCATAATGAAATTCATTAGTGCACTGAATTGCATTAAACCTTAAAATTAGGCTAATACTGCGTAGGTATGTGTAGAAGAATATTTTCAGTAAGACTGTGACGACTATTTCCAATATGTGTTAGCATCAATCGTATTCAAACAGAAATGTTTGGTGGGTCCTTATTTAGATGACGATGTAAACAATTTGCGTTTCAAAATAGTAAGTGAAAATTCTTTCTTAAAAACTAGCAACTTCAAAACATTTACGAATTACCTCATTTGTATCCGCAGTCTTGACACTTTTCTTTTTTTTAAAAAACGAAAGCATCGCGTTGAGGCTTGTATTATTACTTTACCACGCACAACTTAATAGTGTACTGATATCACATATACTGAAAGTGAGGGTAATTTTATTTAGACCAAGATAATTTGATCGTCTACATATTTATCGCTATCATATCATAAATAAGTGACAATAGAATACAAAAGTCAATTAACTCGATCTCGTACTATACTGGTGATTGACGTTTAAGTGGATGTACACGCAATTCGTTTTCTTCAGATACTGTTGATCCATTACGAGGTTCAGGTGAACGAACGAGAAGTTGACTTAATGACACAATAGGTCAATCTGTCGCAGTTCAAGTTCGATATCAATTATCAAACCATAGATTAAGATTCAATATAATGCTGAAACAAAGGCAATGTTTGATCCGTAATGCGCTAACGATTAGCCCTTTTCCGGTCGTTAGTAGTGCTTTCAACGAGAGTATGAAGTCAGCACTGCACAAGAGGGGGTCGATTTCTCGGAAACGGCCGGTCGTGCTGATGCAAGTTATAAAGCACTAAGAGGCACTAACGAAGCACTAACGATTAGTACTTGTCCAGTCGTTAGTGCTTTCAGCGAGAGTAGGAAGTCAGCACTACACAAGGGAAGGAGGGGAGTCGATTTCTTGAAAACGGCCGGTCGTGCTGATGCAAGTTATAAAGCACTAACGAAGCACTAATGATGTGATCAGGTACCGTCGTTAGAGCTTTAATGACCGTGCTTCACGGACCTTCATTCTTCCACTAGCTCATCCAGTAAAGAACGGATCCAGCACTGTACTGTGATTCTGAAACATGAATGTTTCAACAAAGCTGGCGGTTTCTGGTGCCTTCTACTCGTTTCTTCTCGATTTACCCCAGATGCCCAACCAACATTTCATTATAAATTTAATAATCAAAGTTACGATGTAGTACTATTTATTGTCGAAAACCAAAATTCACGCCGAGCAGAAATTCCACTTTGAAACAATATGATACGAAACACCCATAGAAATTATGCCGGTGAGATTTTCTTTCGTTCTAACGCAGTTCCAGACATTCGAGCATGTTTGTTCCTGTGACTCGACGAACCATACATTTTACCCATTATTATAAATCATCCAAATGTTGAAAAACTGAAGTAGTTTTCTCTGATTTGAAAAAAAATTAAGTTAGCTACCGAGAAGTTGGATAATAGTTATTTATTTATCAAGTGTGTCATTACGTTCTTTTTCCCTGCAAGAAAGGCTTAATTCATCAAGTAAGTACAGAATGACACACGAGTCAGGAACAAGATTTTATCCTTCCTGAAGCTCCTTTCTTCCATTCCAAGAATTTTAAAGTTTTTCGGTTGCTCATTCGTAGATTTTCGGCACTCATTTTGCCTTTCAACAGTAGACTGCTATTTCACGACTGAATTAGCGAAGCGGACAAAAAGTCTAGTATGCGCTCGCTGCCTTGGAAGAGTGCGCACGATAAGGAGCATGCGGGGTTTGAAAAATGGTGCCTTTTGAAAAACGTAAATGACGTCTTGGAGATTCCTCCGCTTACTTGCACATTTGGAAGAACGTTGCGGAGCAAATATTGGATGCTCTGTACCACATTGAAGAACCACAAGAAGCTGGATATTTGAAAACATGGGCAGCTGATAGTGTTCTTGACACACGCACGTACAAGCCGAAAAAGGCGAAGACTTTGGACAAAGGATGTGTAGAGAGGTTCTTAAAAAGGCTCCAGAGAAAGAATTTTGGATGGCGAAGGTACGCACTGATATTCAGGAAATGTTCGGAATTTTGTTAATTTTAGATAGCGTTATTGATTGCAATCGCTGGTGTCGATCCCCTGAACTTGTATCATAGATACATTTCTCTTCTACCGCAGAATGTGGCCCATGACAGATGGTTTGTAAACTACAGACTAGAAAAATATTCAGTTCATCCCGTGAGGGTAAACCATTTCCCAGAATCGTAGCTGAGTGGTTGGGACTGCCATACGACATCAGCAATGGATATATGTGTTGCATACGTCTCAATCACCCTTTGTGAGTACCTCTTCCGACAATCCGTTCTTGAAGTATAAGGGAATATACCTGATCACGATCAGAGGTCGAGGAGGAGGGCTATGGTTGGTATAAATTAATTCCTTTCGTTGAGACCTTTCATTAGAGTACCATGAAGGATAAAACTAGTTCCACTACCCCCCCCCCCCCATCCACCCGTACTTTGATCAGAGAACAGAAAGAAGGGCAGTAGTTGGTAGAAAACGGTTCCTCTCGTTGATCCTTTAATTAGAATACAATGAGAGATAAAATTATAGTTTGTACAAACCAATATTTATTTCGATGATACCCTGTGAACATGTGTTTACCCCCCCATGTTCTAAACTTTAACTTGGCACCACTAAAAGCATGCGTATGGAAATATGAGACCAATTGGTTGTCGTATGTAACAGTTATGCACGTTTTACTTTCAAAAACAGCACCTCAGGCAATAATTCGTGTGGAGGGGGGCCCTTTTAGACAGCGAAATTTGATGACCGTCTGGCACACCTTGAAGGTATAGGCTACCTACCGCAAAAAATTCCAGGACTCTAGGATCATTCCCCTAGAAGTAGTTCGAACCGGCAGAAGTGGGTCCGGACGGACGAACCGACGGACGGTCAAAACGCAAACAATACCACATTTTTTTTAATTCTTAAAAAATGCGTTAAAAATGTTAAATTCTGATAACACTTAAAATGAACTTTGGGTACGGATCAACAAAATTAATCATAATTAAGCATGAGACATTTATCTGGATCGTTAAAGGGTTCGATTAAACACACGATTTACATGATTTCGCACAAACAGCGTTTATTGTACACATACAAATGAAAATAATAACAAAATCCTAACTAGCACAAATGGACTACAACAGCGTTCGTTTGATATACCCCGCATAAGCGTTCGATTACCATTAAACAAAATCATAACATCTTAAAAGTAGTTACAATTTTCTGTTAAAATTACACAAATCAGAGCACTTGTTCTTCTTTGAATTCTGTTCTGATCCGGTTGCAGTAACTGGCAGAATTAAACTGGCTGAACAAAACACACGAGCAATGAATTAAAGGCTGTCCGGAAACAACTTCCATGAATACTGCTACACCCAAACTTTTACGTGCGTTTTCTTCAACCTTTCCTTTGAACTTGACTGACTTCTTGATTACAACGCACTGAATTCTACTTGGCGAGCTTGTTTATACCACGAAGGGCAAAACTTTGTCACCAAAATTTAACGCAGAAACGCGCGTCTTCTAATTCAATTACCGGAGCGTAGCAATCAGACTAACCAATCAGAACTCCCTTCCTAAACGCTCTCTTAAACACATAGGTAAATTTTACGCGGAATTGGCTTATCTAAAACAAACAATTTTCTACGAAAACTCGCAATGAATAAGTGCTAGTCAGGCGTATGGATCAAAACCATACGAAGAAATTACGAAGATTTTATGCCCAAACAAACTAACCGCTGTAGAGAATCTGGTCGTTTATGCGGCTTTTTTTCATTGTCTCGCCGATTAAAAGAAAAACCGCATCAAATTAACAAACCTCAAATAAATCCGCCTATTTTATTTAATTGAAGACTGACTTTTTAAATCTTTCTATCCCGTCTCTCTATCAATTATATTCTATATCGTTTGTGTGTTTATTTTAAGAGTCTAAATTGTGTAACATTTAACTCAAAAACACAGGGTAAATTACCGTGCACAACCTTCTACCATAAAACAAGGTTGCTCTTTAGTGAGTGATGTAACCGGCACATCCCCTTTACCAAGGCCACCGAATGCATACAAAAAATGTATACAGTAGGTATCTGAAGGTCATTATGCAATTCTATTCTATTTCTGGTTAGTATTCAGCTATCTTTCTACGTGTATACGTATTATTACCAATTTTATGAATCTCTTATCATTTCCTAGAGTCAACCCAATTATAGTGATACATCTCTTTCGCGTGTGAATGAGAAATATATAATTTGCCATTTTCTATATCGCTCCCTTAAAATAAGAGATAATTAAATTAATTCAAAAACGAAACTGCAAAAATACCCTTTTGGCATTCCCAACGCTATCTCCTAAAGTTTTCATCCTATATGGATCAAATTTGAGATATGGTAAATTTCAATTGCATAATTTGTCATTTTTTAAGAGTAGCTTAGATTTTGCAATAAAACACATTTTTCTTATCTTATTAATTGAACGCTTTGCTTTGCACTCATCTCATAGATTGCATTCATAGGGCACCATATAAACAAGGTCGCGTATTTGTTATGGCACAGCACGACCTTGGTCCATAAACAACGACACTCCTTAGTTACGCAACCGGGAAATCCTCTTCACCAAGGCCCTGACTTTTTTGTCTGGGAAATCCAAATCCACGACCTTCGACCAAAACTCAAGGCCCATTACCTTGGTCCGGAATCTAAAGCCATGACCCTGTGACGTCACAACAAGTGGTGGGGATAGTGTCTGGTTTCTACTTACGTAAATTTGAACAGTTTTCCCCTTCGCTTCAGTTCTTCAACGTGTTTCTAAATGTTACATTTATCTGTCTACATTACTTTTTAATCAAAGTCTCTTTCGCTACAGAAGATCTAGCAGGACATTTGCAGATGTGTTACGAAAAAATCAAGCATTTTCAAATAAAACACGGATTTCGAAACCTGCTTCGCTATCTAAATTCACGTTCTTAACAATATTTGCATTTCTCAAAAATACAAATTATATTAAATGTTTTGTTCTGGAAATGTAGTAGGTATATAACACTATGATATGTGGTGTTTTAAAATAGATAATGACTGAAATTAGCGTATCATGAAGGTGTTTTTTAAGTGCTTAGTTTCTTTCAGTGAATAATTAAACCATAAAATTACTTGTGAGAATGGATTACCATCGTTTTATATTTATAAACAATCATAAAGCTAGTTGTAAAAATAGATGAAGAGTACATACCATTTTAACTAGTCAGCAATATTCAACTTAAACAAAAAGGGAAAGAATCATTACTATTCAATACCAAAGACGACACGCAACTCGCTAGTTAAGTACTTAATTGTTAAGGAAAATCGTGCAACTATGTTAACAAAGGTTTAGAAATTTTGAGATTCTAATTATAATTATTTCGGTGATAAACCAACCGTACAATCTATCCGAAATATTACCAAACTATGATTGCGCAAAGTAATCATTTTTACATGTCTGTTCAAGATTCGACCAAATACTTTTCAGAAATAGCTACTTGCATAACTGTTTTACTTACATTTTCCATTGTCTTATACATCCACGTACGTGAACATTATTTAAATAATTGAGAGTTCATTCATACTGTCGACTTCACCACGGCCACGGTCGGTGTCGGAATAAAAATATCACCGAGATTTATACGAGCGCACTTGTCTTGTAATGTTGCCACTTTTAGAAGTAGCTACTTATTTTACTATGTTATACACGAGCAACCATCAAGCGGTAGTAGGAAAGTGAGTTTGGCTAAGACTCTTGACTGTTGCATAACGCTACATGCTCCACTTATGTAAACAAAATCAGGGCCGTAAATGTTCGTTTTTACTTGGCCAGAAGAATTATAATCTAATTAAGAACCACGTAAAAAAGTCTTCACGCATTTAGGTCATTGTAAAAAAAGTATTGACGTATTATGGTGGCAAATAGCGCAATGGGCGTCTAAAAATTTTATTAAAATTTAAAGAGAGACTGTATTTATAAATATTTGCTTCTGCATATTTTTTGGAAAGCAAACCACAAAGTACTGCTTGTTACTCGTACCATAAAAATATCTACTAGTTGTACATACACCCTTGACCTTATGGTTTATATTACCGTATATGAAATGGAAACTGATGGATTCATGGGCTACTCGATATACTCACAGCTTTTTAAAATCATACATACTTATTTCGGAGCGGGAACCCAACCAGTTAACTAAACTAATTAACATTTTCTCAAAAAGTTGTTTTGGGATAATTTATTATATTCAATGATTTAAAATGCAAAATATATGTAAAGACGTTTTTTTGCTAAAGGCATCCGGTAAACACACGTTGGCAGTTTTACGTTTTCTTAACATGTCGGTGGCAGTTTTAACGTGAAGGTGAAATATTTCAACCGCAGGCGCAATACACGTACCACCTTTTGACAAACGTCAGTGGACATTACCCTATTTTTCACGTATAATTATTGTTTAATTCGACGGAATGTTTTACGTTTCACTGTTTACGTTTTTCACGCGCCTTTTCAAATGTGGAAATACACATTTTGTTTGTTTGTCTTTCCCAAATATTCATGCTAAAATCACGTTTCGCATTATCCTCGATAATATTCGACCAATTAGCTTGGTGATTGTTTCAAATTTCTAACCAATCCGATGATTTTTTAAGTGATTAAAAGCTAGGCAGCGATTAAACGCTAAGTAGCTTTTTATCAGCAATAAAAATGCGTGTAAAATAAAAATATATAAATAATATAAAAATAAAAATATTTTTAAGTTTCTGAAATGGCCGCAAGGGGACGTAACTTCAATCTGGAATCTAAAAAAGTGATGTTTCTGTGAATTCCGCTATATTAACCTAACAAAAAAATGCCCGGTCTTTGAAATCGACGATAATCTGAACCTTTTTTGTTTGACAATTTTCCGTAAATAACACCCTGTATCTTCGAAACGGCTGATCCGATTTAAATAAACTCGAGTTAATTGAAAAGGGTTATTCTTCGGCTACAATATTATAATATTTGAAGTTTTGTTAGTTTCACATATTGCCGCTTGAGAGCTTTTTTCAACATTCCTACAGAAATAGTTAATTTTCTCAAAAAAATTAAATGTGTTGGTTTGATCTTTTTTTTATGAGGAAGCAGTTAAATGATGCCTAAACGAGCTCGCGAAAACAAAACAATTTTGACGTTTAAGTTAAGTGCTGTCAGATACACAAGCTGTCAGGCTTATAGTCACGCACCATGCAAAATAGTCGCTAATGGATCGTGTTCATTGGTTTCGTCAAACAGGAATCAAAAGTGTGGTTGGTTGATGATTGACATTTTAATAGACGAAAGAAATAACCGTGTATACTTTAAGATATGAGAGACTGTTAACGCCGCAATAGCAACCAATACTAACTGATACTAGAATGTATTACAGCGCAAACGCATTCGGAAAAGATTTTACCCTTGCATAATCCATAAATTCAAATTTCGCAATCCTTGCAACCATCGGAGGCATTGGAAATAATCACCGTACAACGCCGTATGTAAAACACAAATAGCTCTTATTATGTTATATAACGGTATCACTTGCTTCACTCGCTCGCAAGCTCGCTCGTGTCGTAACATGCGTGTAATACCATCACGGGCGATGTGCGATAAATTTAGATTCTAATTAACAAAACCCTTCTTTTCTGCTCGACTAACCAGTAACTTCATACCCATACAAAACATAAGCCTTTCCAATGCTAAAAACACTATAAAGAGCCTAACGCTTATGGAAGAAAGCGCGACATATCCCCTTGTACCCGCATGGTTGTTACCTACAAACTCTCGACGAATAGTGCAAACGGATTATAGACTAAGATATTAAAATGGGAGATAACTTTGATTTAAGTAGGTCTGCTTCTTTGCTTCAATCGATGGATTGGATGGTACAGAGGAATCTGTAAAACAACTTATCAACTCTTATCAAATTGTGACGATAGCCTTTTTAAATGAAATGCGAACTCGTGGCACCTCGTATATCGTTTTTGATTATTCTTAATTTTATTACTAACTAGCTGACCCGACTTACCTGTGAATATTCAATTCGATCTGGAATAAATAATTTAAAAAGCGATTTTAAAAACCTAGTGTTTATTGTAGCCAATGCTTTTACACAACATTGTTAGTTTTGCTTTCTGGGTGCATAAATAAATAACATTGACGGTTTTCCGACATGGTAAAAGACCACATACAATTGGCGATATGAAAAACGTGGAATTTCCAGATTGAATTGCAGGAGAATTTTTTTCTCGAATTTTCAAAAACTAATTTCAGATTCTTGATTTCTATGTTCAAAAACCGCCAAATAGTCGAAATCAGAATTTTTTGCACCCCCCGTTTAGGCCCTTTTCATGTAAGGAATTTGCAAAATCGAAAATGGCATACAAAGATGTCTTTCTAATGCCCGATTTCACAAACGATAAGGCATTGAATAAAAATTTTATTCAATGATTAAGGTTAATCACTGATTAAAAATATATTAGAATGCTAGCCACCTTCGATTATACGCTCAGATGTTTCCCATTTTAATCAGTCCAGGGAATAGAGGGTTTTAACTTGCAAAATGAGAAGTAGTTCCAATTTCTTTTGCATGTCATAGACAGTCATCTGGTGGTTAAGAATCTAAGTTTTCGACCTCCCACTCCTTGTGCTTCCCCCGTACCACCCCCAAAACCCCTGAAATTTGGTTGGTTTTCTTAGTTTTTCAATCATGTCTTTTTAATGGTTCACTTTAGAAAAAAATATTGTTATCAGAAATTGTAGACCATAAAATTCTACAGAACTTTGATATACACTACTTTTTTGTAAAATGTTTATTAAAAAAGATATAGAGCTTGAGAGTTGGTTATATTTTGAAGAATTCTGAAATGTCTATGTAGATGTTTTAAGCAAATTTCATACTTTATAATTAAGAGTTTTATGAGAAAATATCTCGAACTTATCGTGGTATAAACCCTGCACCCTTACCAAAGGGGATGCATAATAATTCAACTTTCAACCCTTGTTAGTGGGGATATTTGAATCCCTGTGAGATTGTAGCACTTTCTAATATACTTTTAAAATTGAAAAATTGTCTCAATTCCGTTCAGTTTCACCCGCCCTCCCCCCGCGGTAGAAATAGATATTTAAATGCTCTTGTGGCGATTGTGAAGTTAGTCAGAGAGTACAACGCTTATTACATACGTGTTCTATTCCTCTTTAAACATCTATTCCTACCGCGGTTGGGGGGGGGGATGAAGGATTTTAAGGATGAATCTGAACTGAAGTGAGATAATTTTTTTGTTTCAAACGAATATTAGAAAGCCCTACAATCTCACAGTGATTCAAATATCCCCACTAGCAAGGGTTGAAAGTTGAATTATTATGCATCCCCTTTGGTAAGGGTGCAGCGTAGGGGATTTATACCACGATAAGTTCAAGATATTTTCTCATAAAACTCTTAATTATAGAGATAAAGTATAAAATTTGGTTAAAACATCTACATAGAAATTTCAGAATTCTTAAAAATATAAGCAACTCTGAAGCTCTATACCGTTTTTAATAAACATTTCACAAAAAAGTAGTGTATATCAAAGTTGTGTAGAATTTTATAATCTACAATTTCTGATAACAATATTTTTTTGTAAAATGAATCTATAAAAAGATATGATTGAAAAACTAAAAAACCAACCAAATTTCTTTGGTTTTAAGGGTGGTGCGGGAGAAGCACAAGGGGTGGGGGGTCGAAAACTTGGATTCTTAACCACCAGATATTCTTTCATGACATGCAAAAAAAATTGGAACTACTTCTCGTTTTGCAGGAAATGGTCCATTTTCAGTCTCTATTTCCTGGACTATTGATTAACCTTAATATGTCGTTTGTGAAACCATGAACAACTGTTATGGTTGCTGAGAAAAAAATTAATTAAAATGTCTTTTTTAGCGTGGCCCCCAAACGTAACACATTGGACCTTCGATTTATTTAGAAAAGTGCTTGTTTTGCTCCCCTCTACCACCCCATTTTTTTACATACCTATATATAACCCCTTGTATAGATATATCGTACGATTTTCCGTTATTCGTTATTTATTGTCTTAGAAACCGATGAAGGCCTACACTTTCTACACCTTACAGATTTTCCTTTGACACTAGTAGGTATACAGGGTTTCCAAACTAAAATGTTGCAGCCGGCTTTGAATACAAAAGGGGTTGAACTTCCCTTCTTTGAAATAAATTAAAGGTTTTTTAATTATCACTTGAAATTTTTGTCTATTTTGTAGATGACCTACGGCTAGCTCCTGATATAAATTTACGGTTACCTAAATTTTTCCTTCTTTAGATTTTGCTGAAAATTGACCTCAAAAATTAAACGCCAAATGGCCATACCATATCGTATATATATTAAAAAAATTTAAAAAGTGGGCTGGTTCCAATTTATACATTTTTGTTATTGGTAATTTGTAATATACTCGTCAATTTCAAGATAACTAGAGTGCGTCTCACTTTGACTTTACAATTCAGGCTCTTATGGTTCACAGCGATGCCAAATCATCAGAATTAGTGCAGCGGAGAGCCGGCGCTAACTCGCTTATTTGAGGTAGTTTTTTTTTTCGGAGTAGAAAGAATTGGGACCCACACCATTTTGTTCAGAAATGTTTGAACCTTCAGAATCTCGCTTTACGACATTTTCCCGTGGTCCTGACAAAAGTTATAGGCCGCTAAAGTTGAAATTTACTCATTTTCGCGCGCGCGACTAGACCACCGAAAGTATTTATTTTCTCAGCAACTAAGCGATATACATCAATAATTCCTTTTGTAAAATGAAAGTACATTTATAGCAGAATCTAAAGCATTCAATTTACCTACCTTGTTATGCACAGTTTTTAGAAAAATGACCGTCAACTTCCAAAATTCGTGTAGCAGATGAAAAGTGCGCACTTTGAACTCTCATAACTTTTTATTTCACGATATCGATTTCCAATATTTATAGCTCATTCGATGCTCCAAAGCATTGTGATTATTTTATTTTCTATAACATTACCGTGAATTTTTCATAATAAAAAAGTTACGGTCATTTAAGTAAAAACCTACCGACCTCGCCGAGTCGGTAATCGCGAGTGAGACGGAGAGGGAAGGATAGTCAGCAGCGTTCGCTAAACAAGGAGCGATGCGTAAGAGATTTTACTTTACTAAGAAATTTCTCTCCGAATACCAAAACTAGCTATTTAGGCCGTTTAGTTTACAAATGCATTCCGCCGAGTTGCATTGTAAAATCTCAAACAATTCATTAACTCCATGTATCTCAGTTCTTTGGTGAAATATATAGGTACAAATAGGTACCTTTCCCTGTAAATTTTGGGGGTTACTCCACATTAGGTATCTCTTGTGCTGTGCTGTATATTGCAAGATCAGCAGTAACAACGGTATGATTTTGTCCCAAAGATTCAGGCTTGTTTTTTGATTTCACTAGACGATGGTTAGGATGGTATTGTAGCTCGCTGGTGGAGAATTCAAAAACGGCATAGGTATATTATATTGAATGGTAGATACCGGAACTTACTTAGGAGGATTATCAGCAGGTACTTAGGCTGTTAAAGTCAGTTATCTGGTCGTTATCTAGTGATAGGTAAACCTGGTGGTCAATCATTTCTAGACATGCCGTCTGCATGATCTCGAATTTAAACTTAACTTAAATAATTTAAATATGTAGTCATCTCAATAGTTTCAAAACTTTTATGAGTTTATTTTTCCCCCCGGTTCTTTTGAAATGTGTTAAATTCAACTTTCAACTTTTAATGTAATAATTCAACCCTCCGGCTGGTTGTCTTAAGCTTAACAAGGCTTGATAATAATTCGTTTTGAAACTTAGGACAACCTTTCCGGTTTAACCACCCTTCAGGTTTTTTCACTTGGCTTCGGCCAGTTAATAATTAAAAAACAACATGTTCGTCTTATTCGTCTTCAACGTTTGTAACTTACCGTTTTCCTGTTAAATTTCACATCGCCTGATGATGGCAGTACGCCGAAGCTATAGTCGCTTTTATTTTTAAAAACTTCAACGAATAAAAACTATATGAGGAAGGTTTAGAGAGTTTTGATCACACAATATATTTCAACCCCCATTTCGAGGAACGATGGATCCAAACACCAAAAAAAAAATCCATGTATTCGTTTAGGAGCCACCCTCAAAAAAGTGGTAAAGTTTCTTTTTTTCTCAGCAACAGTTGCAGAGACTGGTAGTAAGTCTTTGAATAGGTTTTGCTGTATGCCCTTTCCGATTTTGCAAATAATTTTTCAAAATTCCTACCGCAAAAGGACACACCCCTCAATAGGGGTGCGAAAAAATGTTGATTTCGACGAAATTTGGTATCTGGTGGTTTTTGAATCTGAAATTAGTTTTTGAAAATTCGAAAAAAATAATTCCACTGCAATTCTTGGCCGGACAACGAAAATTGACAAAATTCCACGAAGTTTGTTGTCTAGGTACATACTTACGGAACAAAATTATTGAACAGTTTTTCTTAAGGTCATTTTTCAAACAAAAGTTACACTCATTTGCAAATTGGTCTTTCGGGTCAGAAAATGTTCTCCGACAGTGGCATAACAAGTACAGTAAACGTCAATATTACATGTTCTGCTAAGGGTGTCTACCTACATTTCACAAAAATTTGTCAAATAAAAAATGATAATTTTATCACAGCGAGCAACTTCGACATCAATGAGGAAACAGTCACAGAATAAGAATAAGTAGGCCATATTCTGTGAAAACAGACGAAAAAAATTCAACGCACAGTCTTTTTTCAAAAGCGAGATACATCGACAGAAGAAATCCAAATTCCTCGTTTACCTATCACTAGATAACGACCAGATAACTGACTTTAACAGCCTAAGTACCTGCTGATAATCCTCCTAAGTAAGTTCCGGTATCTACCATTCAATATAATATACCTATGCCGTTTTTGAATTCTCCACCAGCGAGCTACAATACCATCCTAACCATCGAACTTGCCTTACATGGAAAAAATTTAAAAAGAAATTGTACGATTATCTAGTCAATGGGTGTTTCTACAACATACAAGAATTTTTTATATCTTCCAATATTTAATTGTTTGTTTGTTTAACTGTTCGTTTGTTTAATTAATGTTATATTGACTTGTTCCATACAAATGTTATTTGTCGAAGGAATTAAATAAAAATGAATGAATGAATGAATGAATCGTCTAGTGAAATCAAAAAACAAGCCTGAATCTTTGGGACAAAATCATACCGTTGTTACTGCTGATCTTGCAATATACAGCACAGCACAAGAGATACCTAATGTGGAGTAACCCCCAAAATTTACAGGGAAAGGTACCTATTTGTACCTATATATTTCACCAAAGAACTGAGATACATGGAGTTAATGAATTGTTTGAGATTTTACAATGCAACTCGGCGGAATGCATTTGTAAACTAAACGGCCTAAATAGCTAGTTTTGGTATTCGGAGAGAAATTTCTTAGTAAAGTAAAATCTCTTACGCATCGCTCCTTGTTTAGCGAACGCTGCTGACTATCCTTCCCTCTCCGTCTCACTCGCGATTACCGACTCGGCGAGGTCGGTAGGTTTTTACTTAAATGACCGTAACTTTTTTATTATGAAAAATTCACGGTAATGTTATAGAAAATAAAATAATCACAATTAGACCGGGAGGCAGCGTACATAGTAACTAAACCATAAGCGACAAAAAATTCGACAATACAGGCTGAAAGTACGTTGAAAACTAGTAATAAAATCACCAGTCTGCCAGTCGTAAGTGGCAGCATTAACTTGGGGCGGCGCTGAATAGGTGACTTCTTTAGGTGATCAACTAAATTACCAAACTATAAGGGTCACGGAAAAGATTTCTATCAAGAAATCCCATTTTTTCCATAGTTTTCAAATATGCTATGGCAGACGATTCCAAGTGCAGCGTTGGTAGCGAAAGACGCCCTCCAATGTAGGGAAAAACACCCCTGAACTAAACCATGAGGACCGTATAAAAATTATCCATAAAAAATTCCTCTTTTTGTCACTACTTTAAAATATATCCTGGCAGACGATATTAAGTGTAGCTTTAATAGTGGCAGACGTCTTAGAAGTTAAAAAATTTAGGTATACTAAATCCCTGCGAGTGCGAGCGTGTGAGAGTTAAGCGCGCGAGAGCATAACCAACAGAGATAGCGATAGGATACTGACTACTGAGATCTTTCAAACCATTTGATTCTAAACTTCTGATTCACATAGTTCCATCCACTTCAATCAAACGGATTGTAGAAACTCAGACATTTTTCGGTGGCATTCGCTCAAATTGCGATGAACTAAACCATGAGGACCATACACAGGTCATACATCCGGTAAATGCGTGGGAACCCGGTAACGCGTTACCCTGCGCGTTACACACATCAACACCCAAATTCACGAACATCTCTCGAAGATTTATGAATTTCAGCGTGTTATTGGAAAAGAGACCTACTTCCATCTATACCTTGATGGTAGCGTCAATTTTACATTTCCCAAAGCAATAACAGCAATATCCATATCGGAAGCGCTAATAATGACTTTGCTACTTGTTGGTAGTTTACCAAGATGGTAAATTATTCGAGAATCTGCCTCTTAGTGGCTGCAGCACAATTCAGTTTTTACCACATCATCTTCCCTTGTCACAAATTTATAGCACTTATCTTCATATGTGGCAAACACAACTTTTCTTCCAAGTAAAGCGCAACAGGTCTTTTTTGCCTATGAACGGTATAAGTAATCTATAAGAGAGGCTTTGAGCTATCATTGCAAGTGGTTTTATGAAATTTGCAGGCTGCTTCTGAGTGGAAACAGAAATTGAGTAGGATTGTAATCTTTCCTTATTTTGATCCCAACGATCATGTTCTGCGTCCTTCATGGAACGGGTAACTATCTGTCAAAAGTAATGATGTACTTCTCTCGCTGACACAGCACAAATCTTGCCGAGGATGTGTTCAGAAAATCGCTCAAAGGTTTACCGGAGATCTTTTAAAAGATGCAAAAAAAATAATCCATCGATTAAAACAACATCTACAACTGGAGTCAGAGGATAGTTTAGAACGAGCTGAAGATCTATCTTCTTTTCTCTTCAAGTTTTCTGTTTCTCAGTCTGAGAAGAATTCAAGAAATACCGACAATCTTATAGTGAAATAAACAATTTATTATTTTCCCTAATTTAATTCGTTTGGTAACTCCAAGCGGTGCGTAAATCTATAGCTATCTCTGTTCGTTGTGCTCTCGCGGGCTTATCTCTCACACACTCGCACTCGCTGGGATTTACTGTAAGTACCTAATTTTTTTTAACTTCTAAAACGTCTGCCACTATTAAAGCTACACTTAATATCGTCTGCCAGGATATATTTTAAAGTAGTGACAAAAAGAGGAATTTTTTATGTATAATTTTTATACGGTCCTAATGGTTTAGTTCAGGGGTGTTTTTCCCTACATTGAAGGGCGTCTTTCGCTACCAACGCTGCACTTGAAATCGTCTGCCATAGCATATTTGAAAACTATGGAAAAAATGGGATTTCTTGATAGAAATCTTTTCCGTGACCCTTATAGTTTGGTAATTTAGTTGATCACCTAAAGAAGTCACCTATTCAGCGCCGCCCCAAGTTAATACTGCCACTTACGACTGGCAGACTGGTGATTTTATTACTAGTTTTCAACGTACTTTCAGCCTGTATTGTCGAATTTTTTGTCGCTTATGGTTTAGTTACTATGTACGCTGCCTCCCGGTCTAAATGCTTTGGAGCATCGAATGAGCTATAAATATTGGAAATCGATATCGTGAAATAAAAAGTTATGAGAGTTCAAAGTGCGCACTTTTCATCTCCTACACGAATTTTGGAAGTTGACGGTCATTTTTCAAAAAACTGTCCATAACAAGGTAGGTAAATTGAATGCTTTAGATTCTGCTATAAATGTACTTTCATTTTACAAAAGGAATTATTGATGTATATCGCTTAGTTGCTGAGAAAATAAATACTTTCGGTGGTCTAGTCGCGCGCGCGAAAATGAGTAAATTTCAACTTTAGCGGCCTATAACTTTTGTCAGGACCACGGGAAAATGTCGTAAAGCGAGATTCTGAAGGTTCAAACATTTCTGAACAAAATGGTGTGGGTCCCAATTCTTTCTACTCCGAAAAAATTTTTTGAACGATTTCGCGGCTCTCTCCGCTGCACTAAATATGATTTGTAGAAAATGGGTATATATTTTGTATAATCTATAAAACTAATAAAACATTGAACTTGGAACAAATCAACTTTAAACCCAAATCGATCACATGAAAAATCTACGGTTCATTGCGAAAATCACTACCACTCGTCCAAAGGGACACAAATTCGAATATATTATGAGAAAAAATTATGTAAATGTAAAGACAACAAGATCACAACTTCATATTAACATAGTACTTTACAAAATTCGTATACTGAGCAATCGAAACGAAAATCATTTACGACCTGTATATGGGAGGCAAATTCGAATCCATGTGGGAAAAAGGACGCAAGTAAAGTAAGCTTTCTTTTTCTGGTAACTTATAGCAATTTTTGCTTCAAAATGTGAATTGCGGACAATACTTTTGGCATTGAATTTATAATTATCTTTTGGTTCGGAAGAACTAAAGTTCCGTCCTTGATGGAGAGCAGATGAACAAACGGACAGACAAATCGTTAGTAATAGTGAACTAAAAATAAAGTTCGCCAGTTCAACTTACAAAAAGACAATATTTCTCAAGTCAAAATACGTTGAAGCTAAGCTTCAATAAAATAATGCAAGTTTAAAAATTGTCGATTTAGAAGCAAATAACAACTAAATATCCCTCTTAGCACTAGCCACACCAGGTACTAGCAACTAAAATAAGGTGGTTCCCCCATCTTAACCACCTTATGAAAGTAAGTAACAACAGCGCATTTTGGACGGGTGGTAAGTGATTTTTTGACTGAATAGTAAGATTCATAAAAAGTAACTTGTACGTGAGATCTGGTCGTCTTCATATTAAAACTTTTTTTCCCCACTTTACCTTCGAATTTGCCCCCGTTAGTGATTAAGTGAACGCTTATGAGTCAGTAATATTTGTCATAAATCTATTGTTGGTACTATTGCTATTTATAAACATTATTCAGGTGTGAAATCACAAATATCCGCTAATATATTTTTTATTTTATTAATCAAAGAAAGTCATGGGAGAGAGCCATAAACAATGACTAGTTATCTTTACGTCGCATGAAGGTAGTGGACAGGTTCTATTCGGTTTTTGCAGATACGGTTGGAATATGCGGCATCAACGTTGTAGGGTTGAAATTTATGTTGAATCTTTGAATATAAAATATATTTTATATTCTACAAGAATGTTGGTTATGCAACTTACATTACTAGTTGGTAAATATAAGTCTAAGATCCCAGTCAATCGAGCAGTCAACGTACAAACATTTTTGCATTTGGAACAGTACCAAATGTGGAACGTTATAGCTTGTTTGCTGCCGTACATACTCCCCAGAAGTGAGAAATGAATAACAAATTAACCAAAATTCGTAATTCACAAAAAGGAAAGTCCAAAAACTTCACCACGAATTAGAACCTAATGTGGAATCTATAGCGACGAAATGTATTGAATTCTTTAATTAACATCTCTGGTGATTTATAGTAATGATTTTGTAGTAAGGAAATACCTCCTTATATGTTTGATAACGTGCGAAAGCACCCGTAACTATTGCTAATTAATATTTAGGTAACACATTAGTTCTCATTTCGTTGCAAACATTAAAGTACTTAATTGGTTTTTTTAAGATACACTGATATCTGATAATGATCGCAATGACTTCTGGTTATACAAACCAAAGTGAACAAAAAAATCGCTTTGAAAAGCTTATTTTTTAGTCATTGAAATTTTAATAGGTACTTGTCAGTTTTTGAAACATAAATTATCATTCAAATTGATACTCTAATAGTTATTTTCCCGAAATCGTCATGAATCCTTAATTTTCATGTCTACTCTGTGTCAGGAAATTTTCCTTGACAGTCGCATAACACTTTAAATGACTACCTTTCAATTTTCATTTGTCAGTGATGACAGGAGTCATTAGACGTGACATGGGAAGACGGCAAAAAAAGGAGTCCGGTAAAGACTACTACTATTCCTACCACTTTGCTTGTCACATTTGTAATGTCGTCTGTCTAATGAGTCCTGTCATCACTGATACAAGTTCTATATAAAAATTGAAAATTTATACTGAAATATAAAATTTCGGAAAAAATCTCGTCAGTAAAATAACACTAGGCACTTAAATTGGAAATTAAAGCACTCGGTCCCTTTTCCTCCCCAGTAATGTGTCATTTTTCTCACTTTTGTGTAATATCAATGTGTAAAATACTGTTCATGAAAATATAAAAAAATACAATACCTAATGCATTAGATAATTTAATCGTTAAAGTAAAACGTAAATATTTTGAAAATAAACTTGAAACAAGTAATTACAATTCGAAATTACTATAGAATAGGTACTATAAATAATAATTTCCGCAGGAATCGTGAAACTCAATGTCAGTGGCGATCTAATGATACCATCACCTGTATTTTTTTAATAGAGGCCTTGATCTCCTACAACTATTGATGTATAACAATAATTACTGCTATCTCTTTTCAATTCGAGTCATTTGAAGTTCTTTCAAAATTGAAGATTGAGCATTGACTTCGAAAATTAACTTTAAATTACTAAATATTATTGGTTTTGGGAAATCAAAAAAAAATAGAATACTCTTGTGTATAAAGAAAAACCATAGCATCGGAAAAGTAAAATCATTTTCCTATTGAGCATAAGAAAGTGCGTTAAGAAAGTGTTCTTGGTACAAGTAATCAATAATAAAGCCGTAAAAAATAAAAACGAAAATGCGTTTTTTCGGATATCTCCGAACTTATTTAACATTAAAATGCCTAACTTTGGCTCCATTTAACCAATTGTTTATCTCTAGCGCGGTGCTTAAAACAAACCACGTTACAAATGGTACATCATTAATTAAAATCGGCACAATGGTTTTTGCTGTAGTCCGGTTAACGTCACAGAACAACAACAACGCACATTTTCACTTTTTGACTTGGGAGGGGTTCTAGTTATATTTTCCTTTATTGGTATACGGCTGTGTAAACAAGGTCATGGGCTCAGCATCTATAATGATAATAGATCACTCTGTATGTATCAATTTTTGTAGTTTAAATTTGGTTGCTGTATGTTAGTTAAACATGAAATTCATTCTTTTTATTTAAATTTCAAGTTCAAGGTTGTATTTATAAGAATTGTTAAATGTTTCAGTTTTGTTTAAATTGATCGCCTTCTAATGTGTGTATTTTGATTTGTTTATTTCATTTTAAAAGTGAAATTATGTGTCAAAAGGTAGAAACGTTTGGGCGTATTTGTGCATTGTATTAAAAGGTTTATCTGGCCTTTGCGATAAGAACATTTTGTTTTTCCGTTGCGTAAAGTGAAATTTAATTAGTTTCGAGAAATACGCACGAGTTATCGCCGATAAGAGATCTGCAGTTTGTTTGGAAGTTGGCGTTAATCAAATTTGGTTTTAATTGGCTATGTGTTTACAAAATCTTAAAGGAGATCTCTTAGAGCAGAAAAGAGGAGATCCTTTAAATACGAGAACATCACAAACGACGAGGTTTTTTTGGTGGTGGTTCGAGAGTTTGCACGATTTATCTTCTGCAGTCAGCCCTATTTGGATGTAGAGACGCAGCTCGTCGTTACCTTAATAAAGTTTTAGTATTTGTGCTAAGAGATTTAATTTACGACGTTGCAAATTGAGTTAATAAAGTTCAGTCGTATTTAAAAAAATTAATACTTCGAGTGTGTTTGTCAACCAAGAATTTTATTGCACAGTTCCTATAAGGTTATCTTTATCGTTAAAAGTAAAAGTTGTCCGCCGTCCGGAAAGCTACAAGATTTAGTCATTGAATTCAACAAAGTCAGTTCCTGTTATCAAGATTAAGTGTAATAGAAAAGATGTGGAGTTTTTAAATTGTCAGCAAGTATTTTATTTAGTTCTTTGACCAGTTGACGACCGACCAATTTATTGTATTATTTAAAAACTGTAAGTCATTATGATATCTTTAATTAATTGTCTATCGATCGCTTTATGCGTAATATGTGTAAATCTGGCTCTGAAAGCCCATCTTTCCTTCAGCTTATGTGTTTAATTTTGTATATCTTACCGAAATTTTATCTTTGTCAATCAAGTAGCTGTGTGTTTAATCGAAGCTATAGTGCGACCCAGATTAGAGTTCACATGTTAAATTTGGTATTTGTGTCCAAAGTTTGCTTAAATAATTATTTGGAGTTGTTGAATGCGAACAAGGCTGCTAAGGTTCCTATTTAATAAAATTAAGTTTTTATCGAGATTTTTTTCATTGTAGCGCAGGCCGGGCGTGTCTTGAGAAATTTATAAGCAAGTTTATTTAATTGAGCTAGGTGACAGGTGTTTTTGTGGAGGATTAGTGACCGTTTACCACTGCACACAGCAATACATCATTAATTCCAGTATGGGTGTCGTATTAAAAAAAAAACTATTTTGATTTCTATTATCAAGTCACGACTGACGTAGACGTTTTCATTGCATTGATAAGACATATCTTTGAAAGCTGCATTTATACATTATACATTTATTTATGTTGAAAAGTAAGAAAAGGATTCAGCACTCAGCATTACTTAAATGGCATACGTCTAAGTGCTCTAAGTATGTTATCAGACCTTCCTCAATAGAGAGTTGCTGCAACAGCAATTCGAGATCCTCTTGGATAGTCTGTCTATTTAGAGGTAAGCCAATTTAAGAAAAAAATGGTTCCATGTAACAAGTTTAAGTATAACCAATCAAATAAGCATTGCAGAATGCAAAAAAGAGACATGAATATCTGAACCAGCAGACGCAGGTCAAAAGAGCTGCATATTGTTTATAAGGTTCCGATTGGTCTTCTTTGGTTTATCCCTTTCCATTAGAACCCTAATTAAATGAAAACATTCGGAAGTTTATGATGTAGCCTTGGTAGTCATGGTCATGAAAGGTGAAGTAAGTACATTTCTTTCATTCTACGATCTAGAAGTTGTCTTGCGTTGATTGGAAATCGTCCGACGTCATTAAAGACAAAGATTAAGAAAACAAAAGCCTAAAAGCATCGACCATTGTAATTCATCAACCCAACAAAAATATTGGCACTATACTGCACGAAGGCCAACCGCTTCGATCGCCTTGATCAGTCTATTTTCCATATATGTAGACGTCAGAATTAAGTGGCCCGCTCCTAATATCAAATTAATTTTTTAAAAAATCCACTTTTTTCCTCAACTTACCTAGAGATTTTTAATGCGCACTAAAAATTCCCTTAAAAGTAATTTGAAAACGAAAATCCTGCTAATTAGTGTAATTATCGGAAATTAAACGAAAATCAACGACAAATTAATTCCCGCATCATTACTTATTCTTTTTAAATGACATAATAAATACGCTCTTAAAAACAATGAACATACAAATAACTATATTGTTTCGATTAAAAATAAGAAGTATAAATATTGGCAATCAGCATTTCGTTGTTACCCATACTTAATGCCGTCGCTTTCACTATTACGGTAGCGTCTGAACGCTATTTATTTAGCACAGGGACTATCCATCGTTTTGTGTGGGTAACGTTCAACAAATTAGAGACAAGCTGAAATTTGGCAAGGTACTTTGTTTTAAGGTTATAAATACCCTCTGAAACCCCAGCGCCGGGGCGTTGAGCCCGTCACCCCAAAACCGCCCCCTAAGTGGGGCAAAATCTACATTTTTTTAAATTTTTCGTAATAACTCTAAAACTAAGCATTTTAAGAAAAAATGTCAAGAGAGAAAAATTGTAGAGAAGAAAATTTCCTACCAGATAGGTATACATAAATTTTTTTAGATGCTCAGTGGCGCAGATAAAATGTTCAGCAATTCATTGAACTATCGAAATAGGTAGGTAGGTACCATCGAATTTTCTAATATTCCTATAAAATGCCGGAAACTGTTCACTTAGGTTTCCTACAACATGATGAATTCAATACTGCCTGCAAGGGGGTCTTCGAAGTAACTCCCCGTAACTCTAAGCAACCACCCCCACTCCAATCGTGGGCGTCTCAGCTTTTCCGGCACCTCATTTTCCGTTTAGTTCGTAGTTGCAGTCAGTGTTGCCGTAGATTAATTTCACGTTGTTGAAAATGGCATACGTGTGTGCGATTTGTGATTTGTCTTTGTCGACCGCTGACGCAGTTATTGTCAGTAGAGGTAAAAAGACATTGATTGAAAAAAGTAAATATCTTGACGATGAACTATGGAAGAAAATTGAAAATATTAGGACGGTTAGAATACATGAAAAGTGTCGAAAAATCTATTTAATAAAAAAGAAGGAGAGTTTGGAAAATATTGACTCTTCACAGTGTAGTGGTATGTCTTCAGGTGCTTCTCTAAGGTCATGTAACGTAAGTGAGAAGTTTGATTTTAAATCACAGTGTCTATTTTGTACTGAAGAGTGTAATAAATCTGCCAACAAAAAAAGTAACAGGAATTTTAGAGTAGTGACAACATTACAAATTAAAAACAATATTGAAAGACAATGTGGTGTTCAGAACAACGAATTGGCACGTCAAGTGTATACTAGAATAAATTCATCTATTGACTTAGTGGCTGCTGAAGGACGTTACCATAAATTATGCCATGACAATTTTTTTAAACCACTAAAAGTTACTCCACCTGGAAGACCATCTGATAAGCTATGTGATAAAGCATTTTCCTCGCTATGTAGTTATATAAACGACAATCTCGAAATGTGTCAATTTTCCTTAAATGATTTGCACGAAAAAATGGAAAGCTATCTACCTACCGAAAACAAAGATTGCATGTGGAGCAAAACCTATTTAAAAGGCATGTTAATTGCCTGCTATCAAGATAGAATAAATACAGCACAAGTAGGAACAAACTTAATACTGACATTTAAAGAATATGCCGAAAAAATATTGAGTGATCAGTGGTACAATTCTAGAAACAAAGATGAGGAATCAGAATGTGTTAGGATTATAACTGCTGCAGCAAAAATATTACGAGAGAATATAAGAAGACAAGTTTATGAAATAAATACATATCCAACAAATTCGGAATTTCAAAACGGAGGCCAAGATTGTATTCCTGACAATTTAAAAATATTTTTACGTACTCTCTTTAATCAGACATCATCCGATAAAGAAAATTTGACAACCGAACGAAAAATGGTAAGCCTATCCAATGCCATAATCGCTATTATACGCCCAAAGTCTTATATATCTCCGGTGCTCTTGGGTTTGGGTATTCATCTTCACCGAAAATTTGGATCTAAAGATTTACTCTCCATTTTACATGCTTTGGGTTTTGTTAGTCACTATAAATCTGTAATGTTGTATGAAAACACAGCAGCAGAATTATCCGTAAATGTTAGCAGTCCATCATTTATACAATTTGCATTTGATAATGCAGATTTTAACATTCGAACACTGGATGGATTTGGAACTTTCCATGCAATGGGCGGAGTTATGGTTGTTACACCTGAAAAAGCTATGACGATAGATCCTTTACACAAAACGCCTCAAAATCAGTTGCAAGTAGGACAGTTTGGAACAGCACCAATCGTAGCTTACCATAAGCCGCCAATCCTTGGTTTAAGCAAAATTACAGTTGAAAAACTCTGTGTGTTAAAACCTGAAAGTCTCCGGGTTTCCAGTCTGTTAAATTGTCTTTGGGCATATGGTCAAATGAATAACTTTCAACCAAATTCTTCCTGGCAAGGATATATGTCTGCAAAAATCCAAAGTAAGGGTTCACAGGAGGTTAGTAAAGTAGTACCGTTGCCTTTTGTAAATTTAGACCCAAGTAACCCTACTGCTATTTACTCGTCATTGGTGTTTGCACTCAAGTTATGCAAAAAATTTAATATGAAGACCTGCATTGCAACGTTTGATCAACCATTGTTTGTTAAAGCTACAGAAATTGTGTTGGCATCAAACCCTACAGACGATTTATCCCAAGTAGTTGTGCGATTAGGAACATTCCATCTTATAATGTCATTTATGGGAGCAATAGGGTTTACAATGTCAGGATCAGGGCTCGAAGAATTGTGGGCTACAGTTTACGCTGGGAATAGTATTCCGCATCTAATTAATGGTCATGCTTATTCGAGGGCATTGCGTGCTCATCTGCTTACCCAATCTGCATTAACACAACTGCTATTTTTAAAAAATACAGGTAGTCCTGAATATTGCAAAAATGATTTGGAAGAACTGTATAACCCTGATACTCAAATAGAAAATGTCAACGACCATTTACTTTTGAACAGACTACTGAGTAATTTTGAAGAAATATTTAAAACAACAGAAGCTTCCCATCGGACTGCAAAACTATGGTGTCAATATTGGAATCAGGTAGAGATTTTAAAAATGACAATCAAAGCAGATAGAACTGCCGATTGGGATTTACACTTATATTGTGCCAGTTCCATGCTACCATATTTCCATGCGGCAGGACATTTGCCATATGCAAAAAGTTGTCATCTTTATGTTCAAAATATGTTAGCTTGTAAACATAGTATGCATCCGGAAGATTACAGAAGATTGACCAAAGAAGATTGTAATGTAGTTCGTAGAAACGATAAGTATTGGTCTGGGACACCGTTAGATATGATAATTGAGCAAGAGCTTATGCGACGTATGAAAACCTCTGGAGGCTTGACTCACGGAAGAGGAATTACAGACAGCACATTATCTCGCTGGATAAGTGGAATGCCCCAATGTCTTCAAGTAAGTGAAGCCTTAGAAAATTTCTCAGGAGTAATTACACTCACATCCGAGCAACATGTGGAGTTACGGTCCTCACGAATAGAACGAGATCAACAAGATTTACGCAAACTATTTGATTGGTTAGAGATACGAAATCCGTTTAATCCTGATATAAAAGAGTTAATGTCAATTAGTTCTGGTGTTGTGGCCAACAGTGACGTCAACTGCGACAAAGCTGCAGAAATCGGCGAAAAAGTGATAAGCAGAATTATTGGTACCAACTACAATGTCTTACGGCTTAAACGTAACGACAAAGTGAGATCGCTTTTATCAGGAAGTTCATCAGTAAAAATTAATGGTGAACAAAAAACTGTAGATCCTGCACTTCTTTTTAGTAGAATACTTTGCTCTGCATCGTCTCCTGAAGAGATAAAACAGTGTTTTAAGTATGAATTGGCTGCATGGTCTCCTAGTTTGTTTGACAACGGATTATTACGAAAAACCAGCAAATCAACGTTATACAAATTATTTGATAAGCTGCACCCGCCATTACTTCAAAATCCGAATTCCATAACACATTATGTAATAGATGGAGGGCACTTGCTACACAAAGTTGTTTGGCAAAACCCAGCAATATTTTCAGATGTATTTTCTCAATACTACAATTATATAAAATATCATTATGGTCAAAGTGTCACTGTTGTTTTCGACGGCTATGAAGAAATGCAAACCAAAATTGTAGAGCAAAATCGCAGGTCTTCGGGTAAAAAAATGGTACCAATTGTATCTTTTTCCAATCTATCTGCAGTGAAGATACCAAAAGCAGATTTTTTGTCAAACAGCACTAACAAAAGCAACTTCATACGGGCTCTCGGAAAAATGTTGGTCGAAAATGGAATCAATGTTAAATTCGCTGATGGTGATGCTGATACTCTTATTGTAACTACTGCAGTCGCAATAAGTGACAATTTTCCTGAAGGTGCGGTAGCAGTAGTTAGCGACGATACAGATATTATGGTGTTATTAATCCATTACTGTCAGAAGAGGCTGTTTATGATTCGTCCGGGAAAATTATCTAAACCAAATAAAGTAACCAATATATCGGCCTTACAACAAAGATTGGGAGACCTAAAGGATGTGATTCTTAGTGTCCACGCTATGACTGGTTGTGACACAACCTCTGCTGTGTTTAATAAAGGCAAAATTAATTTAGTAAACACCGTTCAAAGGAAAAGGTTATGTAACATCTTAAAAGAATTTTATAATCCTCATGCTACAAAGGAGAAGTTAGAAGAAATTACAACTCAATTCTTTATAGCAGCATATGTCAAAAGTGTACCACAAACACCAGATTTGGATAGTGTTAGATACACACTTTATCAACAGTATGTAGCCAAACGAAGCCTTAATACCAATTTTAACTTGGCATCATTACCACCTACCTCAAACAGTGCAAAGTATCACGGATTTAGAGTTTTCCATCAGGTGAGTCAAATATAATGTGGTGCGTTGAAATAGGTACCTTACCATAATTTTTAAATTGCAGGTACAGGCTTGGTTAAATAACAATTTACCACCGCAGGATTGGGGGTGGATCCTAAAAAATGGAAATCTGCACCCAATTCATTCAGACCAAGCCATGGCACCTACATGGGTTTTGCAAAAAATTTTTTGCAATTGCTCATCAGGGGGCTGTAAAAAAGCATGTAGATGTAAGCGAATGGGTCTTAGCTGCTCTATGGCATGTGGGCAATGCAATGGCATTACTTGTATGAACCCAACATATGTGGACGCAGATGAAGACTCTTTTTAAGATAAGTTCCCTATTTTTGTTCTTTAAATATTAAACGTTCTAGCATATGTTGTGTAATAATTATGTCTCCCACCCCCCACAAATTACTCCCGAACCCGCAATACCACTTCATTGTATTCTACAAGTTTTATTTTTTGTCACTTTTTTCTAAAATTCTTACTTGTAGGGTTATTAAGAATAATGCAAATAAAATGTAAATTTTACCTCACTTAAGGGGTGGTTTTAGGGTGATGGACTCAACGCCTCAACGCTGGTGTTTCAGTGGGTATTTAGTACCTTAAAA
This sequence comes from Photinus pyralis, assembly GCF_008802855.1. Lineage (NCBI taxonomy): Eukaryota > Metazoa > Arthropoda > Insecta > Coleoptera > Lampyridae > Photinus > Photinus pyralis. Next base: position 2,889,086 of record NW_022170596.1, read on the forward strand.
CAAAGTACTATGCGAAATTTCAGCTTGATATTTCTATTTTTTAGGATTCAACTCCAGTAAGTACTCGTAATTAAATAAGTAGGTACCTTGTTCAACGAATTGCTACAAATTTTATCTGCGCCACTAAACATCTAAAAAAATTGATGTAGTTATACCTATTTCGTAGGAAATTTTCTTCTCTACAATTTTTCTCTCTTTACATTTTTCCTTAAAATGCTTAGTTTTAGAGTTATTAGGACAAATTTCGAAAAAGGTAGATTTTACGCCACTTAAGGGGTGGTTTTGGGGTGACGGGCTCAACGTCTCGGCGCTGGGGTTTCAGAGGGTATTTAGTACCTTAAAACAAACTACCTTGCCAAATTTCAGCTTGTCTCTAATTTGTTGAACGTCATCCTGTATCATCCCTGTGTATTACGCAGACGACATTGTTTCATTGAAAACGTGCATATTCGAATGATAATGATTGCCTTCCAGGAACTGTTTTGTGAAAAAATGCTAGTTTATATACCTAAGTTTACTCAACCTTGATTTGGTTTCCAACAGCCGATTACGTACCTGTACTTAAACGGATCTGTTGCTCTTGAGAGCTTATTAGTCTCCTTTATTTTGCACGGTTGCTGTGTGATTGGCGTCGGTTATTACATCATGGCTGTTCTTATCGTTTTACAAATTGAAAGGTAAGTTCTTGAATATTTAAATTTCTTTCCAGTCAATTGCAAAATAAAAGTAAATTTCAAAAGTGTACGTTGCGCACTTATGATCATAGGTTCAAATTTGCCGTGATGGCATTACTAAACTTTTCTTATTTGGAAACTTTAATTGGTATCTTGAATTTAAGTTTTTCCCAAGAATTGGGCAATTTTGGTGTCACAAAGCGTATTTTAGGTTAAATTATCAACAATTCTCTAAATTTAACCCCGGTATAATTTTTATATCTGTGCGCTGTAATACGTTAATCCAATTATTACATTATCCATACAATACAGAAATGAAAACATTTCATGTTGCAAAATGTTAATCTCATAAATGGTCTGCCCATTAGGATGAAGGAATTTCTTCTGCGATTTGGCTTGTGATTTTATCTCCGAGAGAGCCTAGGTGCAGCAAAAATCACTATTTTAATTAACGAGAAGTTTCTACATCCAGGAAAAGAATTGTAAATGTAATTAGAGTAAATAATTAACCCCAGTTAAGAACGCTTTTTTATTCTCTTGTCAACAACCGTTGCTACATAAAGTCCTACGCTGAGCTGCGAATTAATTTGTACCCAAATAATTTTTAGCGATTAATTTTTATTACATGTATAGTCCACGATCAATATAGGGAACTTCTCTGTCGCATAAAATACAGGGTGGAAATTTTGTTCTGGAAACACTGATATATCGAATATATCAAAACAAGATTTTTTAGAGAAGCTTTTTATGGTATCCAAAGTTATAAAAGTTAGCCGACAACATCTCCATGGTTTAAATCGTGGGCAGTGTGCAGACTGAGTCAAGGGTGGCGTATATATTATTTAATCACTATTTTTTATAAATTTATTCTCACACCGTCTGCTATACTATTATCGTACTCTTGAATTCTTCTGTATGTAATGAATAGTAGTTGCATTTAAAAACAATTTCCCCCCATTGTCCATGCAGAAGTAA
>NW_022170596.1:2890834-3003015 GCF_008802855.1 Photinus pyralis
TATCTAGTCAATGGGTGTTTCTACAACATACAAGAATATTTTATATCTTCCAATATTTAATTGTTTGTTTGTTTAACTGTTCGTTTGTTTAATTAATGTTATATTGACTTGTTCCATACAAATGTTATTTGTCGAAGGAATTAAATAAAAATGAATGAATGAATGAATGAATCGTCTAGTGAAATCAAAAAACAAGCCTGAATCTTTGGGACAAAATCATACCGTTGTTACTGCTGATCTTGCAATATACAGCACAGCACAAGAGATACCTAATTTGGAGTAACCCCCAAAATTTACAGGGAAAGGTACCTATTTGTACCTATATATTTCACCAAAGAACTGAGATACATGGAGTTAATGAATTGTTTGAGATTTTACAATGCAACTCGGCGGAATGCATTTGTAAACTAAACGGCCTAAATAGCTAGTTTTGGTATTCGGAGAGAAATTTCTTAGTAAAGTAAAATCTCTTACGCATCGCTCCTTGTTTAGCGAACACTGCTGACTATCCTTCCCTCTCCGTCTCACTCGCGATTACCGACTCGGCGAGGTCGGTAGGTTTTTACTTAAATGACCGTAACTTTTTTATTATGAAAAATTCACGGTAATGTTATAGAAAATAAAATAATCACAATTAGACCGGGAGGCAGCGTACATAGTAACTAAACCATAAGCGACAAAAAATTCGACAATACAGGCTGAAAGTACGTTGAAAACTAGTAATAAAATCACCAGTCTGCCAGTCGTAAGTGGCAGCATTAACTTGGGGCGGCGCTGAATAGGTGACTTCTTTAGGTGATCAACTAAATTACCAAACTATAAGGGTCACGGAAAAGATTTGTATGAAGAAATCCCATTTTTTCCATAGTTTTCAAATATGCTATGGCAGACGATTCCAAGTGCAGCGTTGGTAGCGAAAGACGCCCTCCAATGTAGGGAAAAACACCCCTGAACTAAACCATGAGGGCCGTATAAAAATTATACATTAAAAAATTCCTCTTTTTGTCACTACTTTAAAATATATCCTGGCAGACGATATTAAGTGTAGCTTTAATAGTGGCAGACGTCTTAGAAGTTAAAAAATTTAGGTATACTAAATCCCTGCGAGTGCGAGCGTGTGAGAGTTAAGCGCGCGAGAGCATAACCAACAGAGATAGCGATAGGATACTGACTACTGAGATCTTTCAAACCATTTGATTCTAAACTTCTGATTCACATAGTTCCATCCACTTCAATCAAACGGATTGTAGAAACTCAGACACTTTTCGGTGGCATTCGCTCAAATTGCGATGAACTAAACCATGAGGACCATACACAGGTCATACATCCGGTAAATGCGTGGGAACCCGGTAACGCGTTACCCTGCGCGTTACACACATCAACACCCAAATTCACGAACATCTCTCGAAGATTATGAATTTCTACGTGTTATTGGAAAAGAGACCTACTTCCATCTATACCTTGATGGTAGCGTCAATTTTACATTTCCCAAAGCAATAACAGCAATATCCATATCGGAAGCGCTAATAATGACTTTGCTACTTCTTGGTAGTTTACCAAGATGGTAAATTATTCGAGAATCTGCCTCTTAGTGGCTGCAGCACAATTCAGTTTTTACCACATCATCTTCCCTTGTCACAAATTTATAGCACTTATCTTCATATGTGGCAAACACAACTTTTCTTCCAAGTAAAGCGCAACAGGTCTTTTTTGCCTATGAACGGTATAAGTAATCTATAAGAGAGGCTTTGAGCTATCATTGCAAGTGGTTTTATGAAATTTGCAGGCTGCTTCTGAGTGGAAACAGAAATTGAGTAGGATTGTAATCTTTCCTTATTTTGATCCCAACGATCATGTTCTGCGTCCTTCATGGAACGGGTAACTATCTGTCAAAAGTAAGATGTACTTCTCTCGCTGACACAGCACAAATCTTGCCGAGGATGTGTTCAGAAAATCGCTCAAAGGTTTACCGGAGATCTTTTAAAAGATGCAAAAAAAATAATCCATCGATTAAAACAACATCTACAACTGGAGTCAGAGGATAGTTTAGAACGAGCCGAAGATCTATCTTCTTTTCTCTTCAAGTTTTCTGTTTCTCAGTCTGAGAAGAATTCAAGAAATACCGACAATCTTATAGTGAAATAAACAATTTATTATTTTCCCTAATTTAATTCGTTTGGTAACTCCAAGCGGTGCGTAAATCTATAGCTATCTCTGTTCGTTGTGCTCTCGCGGGCTTATCTCTCACACACTCGCACTCGCTGGGATTTACTGTAAGTACCTAATTTTTTTTAACTTCTAAAACGTCTGCCACTATTAAAGCTACACTTAATATCGTCTGCCAGGATATATTTTAAAGTAGTGACAAAAAGAGGAATTTTTTATGTATAATTTTTATACGGTCCTAATGGTTTAGTTCAGGGGTGTTTTTCCCTACATTGAAGGGCGTCTTTCGCTACCAACGCTGCACTTGAAATCGTCTGCCATAGCATATTTGAAAACTATGGAAAAAATGGGATTTCTTGATAGAAATCTTTTCCGTGACCCTTATAGTTTGGTAATTTAGTTGATCACCTAAAGAAGTCACCTATTCAGCGCCGCCCCAAGTTAATGCTGCCACTTACGACTGGCAGACTGGTGATTTTATTACTAGTTTTCAACGTACTTTCAGCCTGTATTGTCGAATTTTTTGTCGCTTATGGTTTAGTTACTATGTACGCTGCCTCCCGGTCTAAATGCTTTGGAGCATCGAATGAGCTATAAATATTGGAAATCGATATCGTGAAATAAAAAGTTATGAGAGTTCAAAGTGCGCACTTTTCATCTCCTACACGAATTTTGGAAGTTGACGGTCATTTTTCAAAAAACTGTCCATAACAAGGTAGGTAAATTGAATGCTTTAGATTCTGCTATAAATGTACTTTCATTTTACAAAAGGAATTATTGATGTATATCGCTTAGTTGCTGAGAAAATAAATACTTTCGGTGGTCTAGTCGCGCGCGCGAAAATGAGTAAAATTCAACTTTAGCGGCCTATAACTTTTGTCAGGACCACGGGAAAATGTCGTAAACCGAGATTCTGAAGGTTCAAACATTTCTGAACAAAATGGTGTGGGTCCCAATTCTTTCTACTCCGAAAAAATTTTTTGAACGATTTCGCGGCTCTCTCCGCTGCACTAAATATGATTTGTAGAAAATGGGTATATATTTTGTATAATCTATAAAACTAATAAAACATTGAACTTGGAACAAATCAACTTTAAACCCAAATCGATCACATGAAAAATCTACGGTTCATTGCGAAAATCACTACCACTCGTCCAAAGGGACACAAATTCGAATATATTATGAGAAAAAATTATGTAAATGTAAAGACAACAAGATCACAACTTCATATTAACATAGTACTTTACAAAATTCGTATACTGAGCAATCGAAACGAAAATCATTTACGACCTGTATATGGGAGGCAAATTCGAATCCATGTGGGAAAAAGGACGCAAGTAAAGTAAGCTTTCTTTTTCTGGTAACTTATAGCAATTTTTGCTTCAAAATGTGAATTGCGGACAATACTTTTGGCATTGAATTTATAATTATCTTTTGGTTCGGAAGAACTAAAGTTCCGTCCTTGATGGAGAGCAGATGAACAAACGGACAGACAAATCGTTAGTAATAGTGAACTAAAAATAAAGTTCGCCAGTTCAACTTACAAAAAGACAATATTTCTCAAGTCAAAATACGTTGAAGCTAAGCTTCAATAAAATAATGCAAGTTTAAAAATTGTCGATTTAGAAGCAAATAACAACTAAATATCCCTCCACCTTATGAAAGTAAGTAACAACAGCGCATTTTGGACGGGTGGTAAGTGATTTTTTGACTGAATAGTAAGATTCATAAAAAGTAACTTGTACGTGAGATCTGGTCGTCTTCATATTAAAACTTTTTTTCCCCACTTTACCTTCGAATTTGCCCCCGTTAGTGATTAAGTGAACGCTTATGAGTCAGTAATATTTGTCATAAATCTATTGTTGGTACTATTGCTATTTATAAACATTATTCAGGTGTGAAATCACAAATATCCGCTAATATATTTTTTATTTTATTAATCAAAGAAAGTCATGGGAGAGAGCCATAAACAATGACTAGTTATCTTTACGTCGCATGAAGGTAGTGGACAGGTTCTATTCGGTTTTTGCAGATACGGTTGGAATATGCGGCATCAACGTTGTAGGGTTGAAATTTATGTTGAATCTTTGAATATAAAATATATTTTATATTCTACAAGAATGTTGGTTATGCAACTTACATTACTAGTTGGTAAATATAAGTCTAAGATCCCAGTCAATCGAGCAGTCAACGTACAAACATTTTTGCATTTGGAACAGTACCAAATGTGGAACGTTATAGCTTGTTTGCTGCCGTACATACTCCCCAGAAGTGAGAAATGAATAACAAATTAACCAAAATTCGTAATTCACAAAAAGGAAAGTCCAAAAACTTCACCACGAATTAGAACCTAATGTGGAATCTATAGCGACGAAATGTATTGAATTCTTTAATTAACATCTCTGGTGATTTATAGTAATGATTTTGTAGTAAGGAAATACCTCCTTATATGTTTGATAACGTGCGAAAGCACCCGTAACTATTGCTAATTAATATTTAGGTAACACATTAGTTCTCATTTCGTTGCAAACATTAAAGTACTTAATTGGTTTTTTTAAGATACACTGATATCTGATAATGATCGCAATGACTTCTGGTTATACAAACCAAAGTGAACAAAAAAATCGCTTTGAAAAGCTTATTTTTTAGTCATTGAAATTTTAATAGGTACTTGTCAGTTTTTGAAACATAAATTATCATTCAAATTGATACTCTAATAGTTATTTTCCCGAAATCGTCATGAATCCTTAATTTTCATGTCTACTCTGTGTCAGGAAATTTTCCTTGACAGTCGCATAACACTTTAAATGACTACCTTTCAATTTTCATTTGTCAGTGATGACAGGAGTCATTAGACGTGACATGGGAAGACGGCAAAAAAAGGAGTCCGGTAAAGACTACTACTATTCCTACCACTTTGCTTGTCACATTTGTAATGTCGTCTGTCTAATGAGTCCTGTCATCACTGATACAAGTTCTATATAAAAATTGAAAATTTATACTGAAATATAAAATTTCGGAAAAAATCTCGTCAGTAAAATAACACTAGGCACTTAAATTGGAAATTAAAGCACTCGGTCCCTTTTCCTCCCCAGTAATGTGTCATTTTTCTCACTTTTGTGTAATATCAATGTGTAAAATACTGTTCATGAAAATATAAAAAAATACAATACCTAATGCATTAGATAATTTAATCGTTAAAGTAAAACGTAAATATTTTGAAAATAAACTTGAAACAAGTAATTACAATTCGAAATTACTATAGAATAGGTACTATAAATAATAATTTCCGCAGGAATCGTGAAACTCAATGTCAGTGGCGATCTAATGATACCATCACCTGTATTTTTTTAATAGAGGCCTTGATCTCCTACAACTATTGATGTATAACAATAATTACTGCTATCTCTTTTCAATTCGAGTCATTTGAAGTTCTTTCAAAATTGAAGATTGAGCATTGACTTCGAAAATTAACTTTAAATTACTAAATATTATTGGTTTTGGGAAATCAAAAAAAAATAGAATACTCTTGTGTATAAAGAAAAACCATAGCATCGGAAAAGTAAAATCATTTTCCTATTGAGCATAAGAAAGTGCGTTAAGAAAGTGTTCTTGGTACAAGTAATCAATAATAAAGCCGTAAAAAATAAAAACGAAAATGCGTTTTTTCGGATATCTCCGAACTTATTTAACATTAAAATGCCTAACTTTGGCTCCATTTAACCAATTGTTTATCTCTAGCGCGGTGCTTAAAACAAACCACGTTACAAATGGTACATCATTAATTAAAATCGGCACAATGGTTTTTGCTGTAGTCCGGTTAACGTCACAGAACAACAACAACGCACATTTTCACTTTTTGACTTGGGAGGGGTTCTAGTTATATTTTCCTTTATTGGTATACGGCTGTGTAAACAAGGTCATGGGCTCAGCATCTATAATGATAATAGATCACTCTGTATGTATCAATTTTTGTAGTTTAAATTTGGTTGCTGTATGTTAGTTAAACATGAAATTCATTCTTTTTATTTAAATTTCAAGTTCAAGGTTGTATTTATAAGAATTGTTAAATGTTTCAGTTTTGTTTAAATTGATCGCCTTCTAATGTGTGTATTTTGATTTGTTTATTTCATTTTAAAAGTGAAATTATGTGTCAAAAGGTAGAAACGTTTGGGCGTATTTGTGCATTGTATTAAAAGGTTTATCTGGCCTTTGCGATAAGAACATTTTGTTTTTCCGTTGCGTAAAGTGAAATTTAATTAGTTTCGAGAAATACGCACGAGTTATCGCCGATAAGAGATCTGCAGTTTGTTTGGAAGTTGGCGTTAATCAAATTTGGTTTTAATTGGCTATGTGTTTACAAAATCTTAAAGGAGATCTCTTAGAGCAGAAAAGAGGAGATCCTTTAAATACGAGAACATCACAAACGACGAGGTTTTTTTGGTGGTGGTTCGAGAGTTTGCACGATTTATCTTCTGCAGTCAGCCCTATTTGGATGTAGAGACGCAGCTCGTCGTTACCTTAATAAAGTTTTAGTATTTGTGCTAAGAGATTTAATTTACGACGTTGCAAATTGAGTTAATAAAGTTCAGTCGTATTTAAAAAAATTAATACTTCGAGTGTGTTTGTCAACCAAGAATTTTATTGCACAGTTCCTATAAGGTTATCTTTATCGTTAAAAGTAAAAGTTGTCCGCCGTCCGGAAAGCTACAAGATTTAGTCATTGAATTCAACAAAGTCAGTTCCTGTTATCAAGATTAAGTGTAATAGAAAAGATGTGGAGTTTTTAAATTGTCAGCAAGTATTTTATTTAGTTCTTTGACCAGTTGACGACCGACCAATTTATTGTATTATTTAAAAACTGTAAGTCATTATGATATCTTTAATTAATTGTCTATCGATCGCTTTATGCGTAATATGTGTAAATCTGGCTCTGAAAGCCCATCTTTCCTTCAGCTTATGTGTTTAATTTTGTATATCTTACCGAAATTTTATCTTTGTCAATCAAGTAGCTGTGTGTTTAATCGAAGCTATAGTGCGACCCAGATTAGAGTTCACATGTTAAATTTGGTATTTGTGTCCAAAGTTTGCTTAAATAATTATTTGGAGTTGTTGAATGCGAACAAGGCTGCTAAGGTTCCTATTTAATAAAATTAAGTTTTTATCGAGATTTTTTTCATTGTAGCGCAGGCCGGGCGTGTCTTGAGAAATTTATAAGCAAGTTTATTTAATTGAGCTAGGTGACAGGTGTTTTTGTGGAGGATTAGTGACCGTTTACCACTGCACACAGCAATACATCATTAATTCCAGTATGGGTGTCGTATTAAAAAAAAAACTATTTTGATTTCTATTATCAAGTCACGACTGACGTAGACGTTTTCATTGCATTGATAAGACATATCTTTGAAAGCTGCATTTATACATTATACATTTATTTATGTTGAAAAGTAAGAAAAGGATTCAGCACTCAGCATTACTTAAATGGCATACGTCTAAGTGCTCTAAGTATGTTATCAGACCTTCCTCAATAGAGAGTTGCTGCAACAGCAATTCGAGATCCTCTTGGATAGTCTGTCTATTTAGAGGTAAGCCAATTTAAGAAAAAAATGGTTCCATGTAACAAGTTTAAGTATAACCAATCAAATAAGCATTGCAGAATGCAAAAAAGAGACATGAATATCTGAACCAGCAGACGCAGGTCAAAAGAGCTGCATATTGTTTATAAGGTTCCGATTGGTCTTCTTTGGTTTATCCCTTTCCATTAGAACCCTAATTAAATGAAAACATTCGGAAGTTTATGATGTAGCCTTGGTAGTCATGGTCATGAAAGGTGAAGTAAGTACATTTCTTTCATTCTACGATCTAGAAGTTGTCTTGCGTTGATTGGAAATCGTCCGACGTCATTAAAGACAAAGATTAAGAAAACAAAAGCCTAAAAGCATCGACCATTGTAATTCATCAACCCAACAAAAATATTGGCACTATACTGCACGAAGGCCAACCGCTTCGATCGCCTTGATCAGTCTATTTTCCATATATGTAGACGTCAGAATTAAGTGGCCCGCTCCTAATATCAAATTAATTTTTTAAAAAATCCACTTTTTTCCTCAACTTACCTAGAGATTTTTAATGCGCACTAAAAATTCCCTTAAAAGTAATTTGAAAACGAAAATCCTGCTAATTAGTGTAATTATCGGAAATTAAACGAAAATCAACGACAAATTAATTCCCGCATCATTACTTATTCTTTTTAAATGACATAATAAATACGCTCTTAAAAACAATGAACATACAAATAACTATATTGTTTCGATTAAAAATAAGAAGTATAAATATTGGCAATCAGCATTTCGTTGTTACCCATACTTAATGCCGTCGCTTTCACTATTACGGTAGCGTCTGAACGCTATTACCGCAGACGACATTGTTTGCATTGAAAACGTGCAATATCGAATGATAATGATTGCCTTCCAGCGACTGTTTGTGAAAAAATGCTAGTTATAACCTAAGTTTACTCAACCTTTGAATTTGTTTACCAAACAGCGATTACGTACCTGGCTACTTTAAAACGGATCTGTTGCTCTTGAGAGCTATTAGTCCTCCTTTATCTTTGCACGGTGCTGTGTGATTGCGTCGGTTATTACATCATGGCTGTTCTTTCGTTTTACAAACTTGAAGGTAAGTTCTTGAATATTAATTTCTTTCCCACGTCAATTGCAAAATAAAATAAATTTCCAAAAGTGTACGTTGCCAACTTATAGATATAGGTCAAATTTGCCGTGATGGCATTACAAACATTTTCTTATTTGGAAAACTTTAATTGGTACGTACTTGAATTTAGTTTTTCCCAAGCAATTGGGAATTTTAGGTGTCACACGTATCTTTAGGTTAAAATTAACTCATCAATTCTCTAAATTTAACCCCGGTATAATTTTTATACTGTGCGTGTAATACAGGTTAATCCAATTATTACCAATTATCCATACAATACAGAAATCGAAAACATTTCATGTTGCAAAATGTTACTCTCATAATGGTCTGCCCCTTAGGATGAAGGATTTCTCGATTTGCTTGTTGAATTTTATCTCCGAGAGAGCTAGTGCCCAAAAATCACTATTTTAATTAACGAGAAGTATCTCTTGTAAACCTCGTTGCTACATAAGTACCTACTGCTGAGCTGCGAACTAATTTGATACCCAAAATTAATTTTTTAGCGATTAATTTTATTACATCGTATTAGTCCACATCAATATTAGGGAATTCTCTGTCGCATAAATACAGGGTGGAAATTTTGTCTGGAACACTGAATATATCGAATATATCAAAACAAGATTTTTTAGAGAAGCTTTTTATGGTATCCAAAGTTATAAAAAGTTAGCGACAAATCTACATGGTTTAAAATCGTGGGCAGTGTGCAGACTGAGTCAAGGGTGGCGTATATATTATTTAATAGCACTATTTTTTATAAATTATTCACACCGTTTATGCTACTACTACTTATGTACTCTTGAATTCTTCTGTATGTAATGAATAGTAGTTGCCATTTAAAACAATATTCCCCCCATTGTCCATGCAGAAGTACACCATTGGCCACAAATTTAAACTGCACACAAAATACCCGCCCTGTATACCAAGTTGTGTTTTAGTCCCGAGTGTGCAATTTAGTTCTATACAAAGGGCTTTTAGGGTATTAAATTTAGAAATTTCGAAAAATCCTCGAACACGTCAATTTTGTATTCGAGGGGGAGAACTTTTGGAATACAAATCACGAACCCAAGTCTTCACCCCTCTACGTAGGGAGCTTAACCACTAACATTTTAAATGGAATCCTATTGCAAATGGCACATTATTTGAAAGCCAATTTAATCGTGATTACTAATCTGCTTTGCTTTTTAAATTCTATTGATTCGTTTCGGAGATATTCGCATTTGAAGTGGTTTTTTCCCCTGATTTAAGTCCTTTAGATTACTTCTTGTGGGGATATTTAAAGAATAAAGTTTATGCTACTCTACCCAAAACATTACAAGGGTTGAGAGCACGTATAACCATAGTGTAAGAATAGAATACACTATGGTGTCAATAATTTCGAGCGATTACCCCTGAAATCTTGCAACATGTACGGCAGCGTTTTGAAGCAAATCTTTATTATTGCATGGAAGCCGGCGGAAGGCAATTCGAGCATTTATTGAAATAAATGTTGTCTGTTTAAAGTTATTTGTTATTTTTTGCACAATTTAAACCTTCTTTAATACAAGGTGACTTAGATCGCATTTGTTTTGGTTTTTTTTAGAAAAAACCATTTCAAATGCAAATATCTCCGAAACGAATCAATAGAGTTTAAAAAGCAAAGCAGATTAGTAATCACGATTAAATTGGCTTTCAAATAACGTGCCATTTGCCATAGGATTCCATTTAAAATTTTAGGGGTTAAGCTCCCTACGTAGAGGGGTGAAAACTTGGGTTCGTGATTTGTATTCCAAAAGTTGTCCCCCTCGAATACAAAATTGACGTGTTCCAGGATTTTTCGAAATTTCTAAATTTAATACCCTAAAATCCCTCTGTATACTTCTCGTTGGGCCACTCTGTAGTATATACGCTGGTTATGAATCAGGTAGTAGCGTATTGTCCAAATTTGAAAAAAAAAATTTCTTTGATTTTAGAATCATAAAACTTTGAAATTTACTTTCACAATTATGGAGCAATTGAAAGGAGGGACTACCTCACAACACAAGTGCTAACGTTTCACTTGTTTTGGACCATTTGGAACAAATGAGCGTTTATTCTAACAAAAAATAGCATGCAAATACTCCGTTCGTAGCATCCGAGACGGCGTTTCTTTATTGGTGTTATTCTACCACATATTTTAGGGCATTTAAAGAAATTTTGTTGACTGGCTGCCTTCATCTTCGTTATTCAAACCACTCGTTCAGCTTTGAAGGCAGAAGGATGTATTTTTTGTATCCGATTATGTATTTTATCAATGTTTCCAACTATCAAAGGAAATATTTGTGTTATCGTCTTTCGTCCACATGCACGGACTAGGTTTACCTGCATAATGGGCATGGGGTATTATATAATACTTTCTAGTCTAAACGCGAACCCAAACGCAACATTGAACGACGAGAGAATTTTTGGACTATCAATGGCACGCAACCTTTAGACTTTGAACGGGCGGCAATCTTTGAACTTTGAATGGCCAACAAACGGTGTGGACTTTGAAAGGCGAAGTTGTAAGTGTGCGCATGCGCTGGCACTTGACATGATTCAGAGGACCTGAGACGGAGGTCGCTAACTACCGAAATATCCCGGGGGGGGGGGGGGGGGAGGGCAACTACCGTGATATCGTGTATGAACCCACACCCCGTATCAACTGCAGACAGAAATGCGGAATCCCGGGTCAACTGCCGAAATATAATGAGTATAATGTATAAACTGGCTACTTACCTCAACCTTTAGCTCCATATATACGGAGCGGAGGATTGCCTAAACAGACCTCTGAAACGTAGTGGCAGTCACAGGGAGTATATTGACCTGAATAACGATCAATGGGTGGAGTGTAATCCCTGCTGAGGTAAGGGTAACTTATAAACTTATATGGCGATTTCAATGAAAAATGAAAGATTTTGTTAATAATAATAATAATAATAATAATTTTTTTTTTAAGGACCCTACATAACACTGCACCAGACACAGACACAGATACTAATCGTTACTTGATTTTAATCCCTGCGATTAGTTAACCAGGCTAGACCTGAGTTCTAACAAGAAACACCGACCATAATAATAATAATTTAATCAGTATAAGACAATTGCACAATTGTATAACATCGTCACAAACAGAATGAATAATAATGAAATTGTTAATAAAGGCGACGAGTAAATTACTTAATTGAATATCCCACTATTTTTTCTTATACATAATTGTGCATGTTTGTTTTGTATAAATAATTAGTTCCGTGGGTAAGTACGAGTATAACTTTCCACAATACTCCGAAGTCCGACGAACTATTGTTACTTATTCCCATCATCTTCATAATGTTAAATGGCTAACGCATAGAACATTAATTTTGTCCCTGTCAGATAATAGTATATTGTTTAGCAAGGACGAGAAGTGAGTTTTCACTGACAACTCGGAAGTTTTGCGTACTACGAGGCGCTATCGAGACCTTTCCGACGTCAACTCTCGCGCCTCTCTAAGACACTCCGTTACCGAGTTTCGCATTTTGCGATGCTACATAGAACGTAAAGATCAGACAAACCGCCTATTATAGGTAGCAGAGTGAACAAACAAGATACGAAAAATCGTGTACAATTTCCACTAGAGGAATTGTTTGCCACTCCGCTCGTATACGGAAACCAGACTTTTAATCCGGCTCATATTCAATAGCACTGATCCTTGAACTCGCAAAAATCGATTGACGAAGGTTTGACATCTCGGTCCCTTTTCGTTCTCGAGTTACACGAGAAACAGGCGGACAGACAAAACCATCACATAAGGGGTATTTTGTTCCCCTAAAAGGGAGCAGGAAAGTACACCGTACACGGATACGTTAAACATTAAGGGAGCGAAAAAGGTAGATAAAGGAGTATTTTTTTGTACCGCTTGACGCTAGAATAATTTGGGGTTGTGAACTTGTGATATGGCATTAATATGAAAGAGAACCAGTGCCGAGCAGGCCGAACTATCCCTTTTACATACCTGAGGCTCGTTCGACATTCAAATAGGCCTGTTAAACTTCCACGCTAAAGTAATAGCTTTGTTAAATGAATAAACAATGGTAATAGTAAGTTATTAAACCAGTGCCAACGGATAGTTCGGCAAAGACCGAGGCAGAGTAAAGGCTCGCTCGGCACTTTTGAATACCTTAATCTCTTTCCATTGTAAAAATTTTTCTATTGGACCGATTTTGTTTGTTTTTTTTTATCGACGCAGAATTCTGTTTTGCTTAATTTACTAAAGAAGTGTTATTCATAAAAATATGGACCGTTTTAGAGTTTTAAGCGAAAAACTGAAAAAAACGCATTTTGAGATTTTTTGGCTGCCAAAAGTTGTGCCAGGAAAAAATTTGTGTACACTCTTCAAATAGATGTTATTTAAACACAAATGGACCATTTAAAACGATAAAATCGTTTACACCACATATTGTTGATGAATTGCTCCATAATAATATTAGTAGGTACTATTTCCAACCTCACTTCACCATACACGCCTTTCATTCTTCACAATTTTACAGATTTTCAAAAATAATATTCAGATATAACGTCCAACATTCTTCACTACATTCTCATGATTCCTTTATCCATCCTGACGTATCGCCTGATGATGGACGAGGCCGTCCGAAGTCGATAGCGACCAACTAACATTTTCAATAAAAATTAGTGTAATACATTCGACTGCTCCGCATACTGGACTATCACACTAAAAACTCTAAATGGCACAAGGTGTGGGCGATATTTATTTACGTTTGAAAGATAGCTCATTCCATTTTCTAACGTGATATCTCCACAAAGCAGGTAGTGAACCGAAATCACAGAAGCCAAATTTGGTCCACTTTTTCCAAAATTGCATCGGTCTCCTAACACTTTAAAAATTTGGTTTTCTGGTTTTGTTTTTCTGTTTTTCAAATTTGGTGCATGTGCCGTTCTAAATTTGCCACTCCAGAAGTTCCAAAATTAGCCACGGCACCAATTACTTTGTCGGCGTATACTTTTGAATTAGCCCTAATCTGCGAATGAGAAAGACTTCGGGGGTATAATACTTGAAACAATTTTGGTTGGATTATGTATAGGAATCGACAGTCCAAGATTTAGTTGAAGGGTACAATTGCTGCAATACAATGTATAGGTTCCATTAAAAACGCATTTCTCTCTTCGCGTAATTCTCTAATTAGACTCATTGTTTTAAATTGTCAAATGCCATGCGGCATAATTAGAATATAAGTAAGTACATTTTTGGCGTGAACTCCTCTTTGAGCTGCCAAGTGAAAATTGCGGAGCAAGACACCTGCCAAAAGGGTTTTCCGTATCTGTCCCATTACGTTTTGTCTTAATACAAATTAGATGGAAGTTAACATGTGTAATAAATTTAAGGAACATATTCTAATTGGGACGATAATTAAATCATTAAAAACAGTTTTCGGCATTACCGGTTTAATGAGTAAAATTTGACGTACTCAAACATGCTACGTGATTATATAAAAAGAGTTAGTAATGCACAAAAAAGTTGAACACCTTAACACTGACACTATCATTATGGAAATAAATATAATTTATGTGGTACAAGTTGAAAAGTACTCGATGCCTGGAGCTACTTAAGCGCGTTTTCGTGCAACGGATCGAGGTTTTATTAGCGCTGAAATATAATCAAGAATTGTGACATAAAGCTACTGCTTCAAACCCGAGCATTTCACAATTATTGATTCTTGCGGGAGTTATACTTAAAAAACCTTTGCAGCCGACCGACCGACTGACCGATCTAATACCTCAAATTGGTGGTTTTTGAATAAGATGAAAATGAAAATGTACAATGCTTCAACAGATTTGCGAGGTTCCACCCTGTAGATACAACCTACGAAAGTGCGCACATTTTTGAGAGCTGGCAACCGCTCGACTTATGAGAAGGGGAAAGCTGTTTGCTCCATCTCGAGCTGGATAGCTTCGTATGTTAGAGTCATCAGATTTAAGTGGAACTAGTTTTATCCTTCACGGTACTGTAATGAAAGGTCTCAACAAAAGGAATTAATTTCTAGCAACCATAGCCCTCCTCCTCGACCTCTTATCGTGATCGGGTATATTCACTTATACCTTAACAAGGGATTGTCGGAAGAGGGTACTAGCAAAGGGCGATTGACACGTCTGCAAGAAATATATCCATTGTTGATGTCAAAACAAAAGCTATTTCGGTTAAAAAAATGCGCTTGATCTGCACAAGAGTTGTGCACAATTGATACTTGTTTTAAATTTAAACCATGTGTCATTGTCTTTACGTTATAATTCAAATTCAAAAATTTGGAAAATATTCCAATTTTTCTTCGCTGTGTTCCGTCACTTGTTGTGCGTCTAAGTAGGGATGAAATTCGTATCCAAAACTCTCGATAGCCAAACACCCTCGCAAACACCTCATTTTTTCATCGGCGCCCACCGTAAACCCTATCCTTATTACCATGTGGAGTATGTGGCATTCATGGTCTGCAAGATGAATTATGATTTACAAAAATGAGTCATTTTCCGTGTATTCTAATGCATATCATTATGTGTTTGGGATACGCGAATTGAATACCGATTTATTAGTTATTACATAAATGCCTCTAAGCTGTAATTATGTAATAACTTATTATCGATGGAAATTATCATAAAAAAATCAATTTAGTTTGCAACATATCGAAACTGCATATATTAATTTGTAATAGGTAATTTATCCAGGTTTTTGGTCTCTTCGGTTGGCCGTAGGTGCCGCGCTTAAAGGGAAACTGAGGACACATTTTAAGAAGCTCAGATGTAGTAATTCTGTTTATTAACATAATATCAATTTAAGTGAAACTTAACCTCACCGGAAATTTTTCTGAAAATCGAGCACCATGTTCAATGATGAAATTAGCAATTTGATGACGTTTTAGATCTTGAATCAACTGCACCTTATAATGCTTTAGAGTTTAGAGCAAAATCCTCACTTAAAATACGCCATATGATGCCTGTGGATTGGTCCAATTGCTATGAACGTCCTGGAATTGACAAATTTTGATTTTGCAGACACCTTTCACTAACAGATACATTACGTACGAATACGTACGTTGATCCTACGTGGTGTACTGCCGATCAACTCGAATTTATCCACTAAACTCATAATTGATTAATATCTGTCTCTTCTATTTAAAACTATTTCCCTTTTTTTCAATTTTCCGAACAATCTTCTTCTTATAAAAGTTACTGCGTTTACGTCGGCGAAAAGCGCGTGCTTATTTTCAAATTAATTAGACCACGCAGCGATAACGAAGCATTATCGCACTAACCGGAGATAGCATTTTTCCAAAAGAAATAAAGTTAATATTTTAACAAGTAATTTCTTTACAATTAAATAAACAAAATATAGCGATTTACAGACCACGATGACTATTTTCTTCGCCAATCATTTAAACTTTTAGATACCTACCATTGTTCGTCCAGTCGTGTACTCTTATCCCATTTAGATCCTTTTTTTACTTGTTCTATAGCCATGCACTGCGATCTAAAACTCTTCTTAAATTTGATACTTTATGCTCGACAAGATCATTGATATCTTGTATGATTTTATTACTTCTCGGTTAGTTCCTCGTCTCCATTCTTGATTCCCCTATGTATCACCCAATACTTTCACAGGCATGTGATTGTCATTTTTTTGTATGCTCGCAAATTTTTTGCTGGGGATACGATTTTTAAGTTTAGAAATTTTGTTGCCATTTATGCAGCTCTACTCCCTTCTGAATTCTATGTGTAGCTTATGCACGTTTCTGAAATAGTATATAACCTCTGTTGTTGTTGGGATGTCACTTGCCTTTCCAAAACTATATTAAACCATTTTGTGGAGAGTACAGTGGTTGCTATTAAAGTAAGTTTGCTTTTTAAGGCGCTTGAGTTTGCTTTTGTTTCCTAATGTTTCCTTGATGTCCATTTATATTGTATCACCCATAGTTTTGTGGTGCGATTCTAAATTTCTCATCCACTTGTAGTGGCTACGAGATGAAGTTTTACTCCTGATACCATTATAGATTTCCCTTTCCTCTCTAGTTGTTGTTCTTCATACTTTCAGTTTCCTGTTGAATCTTCATTATTGTCTTAAAGTTGTTCATTTCCTTTATTTCATCTACACTATTCCCCCAGCAGCAGCTCCGTCAGTGTTACCTCTTGGTTTTCTTTTCTTTTGCCTTCCTTCTGGACCGTTTGCAAACGCAAAAAACTCGTCTTCCCTTTTACGTTTGCTTTCTTCGTTGGTATCCACTTCAATACTAAATTTGCATTTTATGCTTTTCACGCTGATTTACCCTTTTTAACCGTTTTACTTACTGCGATTGTGTACAGTATTTTCAAAATTTCCTCAAAAATTTTAACAATATAACTTGCTTATTTTCACTCCGATGGTCCACCTTCTAGCTGCAATATTTGGACAAGCTGCCCACAATGTACTCAAAATACCACGTTTCGGCTCGAAGACCTTTATATAGAGATACGATTTTGCTAAAACCCGCAGTACAAGATCTGATGATTTACATACCCAATGAATTTCGTTGGGCAGACGATTAAGTACACCCATAATTTTGAATCAAACGAAGCGCAGCTCCCGGAAACGCTCAGTTTCTTGAAAATTTTCCGAAAGTTTTGAAGCACTGAGGCCTTTCAGAATCAAAATAAAATTGTATAATTACAAATATGGATAAATTAAAGATATCGCAAAGTTTTATCGTGGGAATCCGAAAACTTAGTCCGAGTCCCCTTGAAAACCGCAATTTTTCACTCAATTTTCAAAATTTTTCCGACCCTGTATTAGGGGATACGGAATTGGGGTGTACGGGTTAAGATGTTTTTGATTGGCTAAAAGTGCAATCCCTAGCAAAAGCAAAGGTCCCAAATTTTTCATTGAATTGAAAGTAGTTTCAAAACTTCACATCTGTTGTTCCTTGGAATA
The DNA here is from genome assembly GCF_008802855.1 of Photinus pyralis. Taxonomy (NCBI): domain Eukaryota; kingdom Metazoa; phylum Arthropoda; class Insecta; order Coleoptera; family Lampyridae; genus Photinus; species Photinus pyralis. Next base: position 2,908,659 of record NW_022170596.1, read on the forward strand.
ACTTATCTCGAACACAAGCAACGCTTTGTAAATTAATGGAAAGAGGAGTGACGAAGGCCACATTTGTTTTCGATGTGTGAATACGATTGATTGTTGCAGTTAGTTTTTCGTTTCGCTAACGTCAATTGAATTTCAATGAATTCAAAGTTTATCTACTTAATTATTATTGTAATATTTCAATGGTCATCACTTCTACAGCTTCTTTATCGTTTCTCCAACCGTTTTTATTGTCACTTTTATCTTTATACATACAAAAACCTTGTTTTAAGTAAAGCTATTACCGATGCATATTTTTATTCTCGACGCCCACACTACCTTTGATACTTTTGCACTAGTCTTTCCTCAACTTTAACCGTGTCACTGTGCAGCATACGAGTAAGACACTTTTAATTGTGATGTTTTTCAAAATTCACCTTTTTGATTTTCCAATCAACTGCCTACAAGTTTTCATTAGGGACGCTTCTTTAAGTATTAAAATTTTGTCGACTGGCCCACCTTGTATTAGGAGATACGGAATAAGTACGGGTTAAGATGTTTTTGATTAGGTAAAAGTGCAACCTTAGCAAAAGCAAAGGTCCAAAATATTTCATTGTATTGGAAGTAGTTTCAAAACTTCTCACCTGATGTTCCTTGGAACGACTAGTATGCGTTTGCGGAAATAATAGATTTTATAGATACAAAGACCTCAAGTTACAACTCCTTACAATGAAATTGAAAAATAGGGAAAATTGTTTACTTTTATAAACGTTTTTAATGTTACGGTGATTTTATTATCATGTTGTATCTGTCATGTTGATTTTAAAGTTTTTATTATGCTCACTCTTATTTTGTCTATTGTATTGTAAAACACAAGAAACAAGTAACATGCTCCACTTTCTTGTTATGGAAGATGAGGGGGTTTTGGTCAACGTTTTACAGATAAATCGATCCCATAATACATTTTTAGGTCAACGAACCAATAGAATTAGTGTTGCTATATTTTGAAAGAGTAGATTTACGTAAATGCAATAAAAAAATTAAAATAAAAAAAATCCAGTGCAACATACGTTTCGGTAAATTTAGGGAAGCTTTTAATTTTTAATTTTTGTTTCATGATATTTTTAAGGTGGTCTTATCAATAATACCTCGGATAACACGTTACGTTCCTATAGAGCCTTTTTGGCGTTCCATTCTCCTACAAAAGGATTTAACCAAAAAATAACAGTAGTCGGTAACTTGTGATCGGTTTTAACATTTTAAACTTTTTTAGATCGATTTTTTTCAAAAATAGCTAAACACCAGATTTCAAGGCTTCAAATATTTTATGTGAATTGCACAGGTGTAAAGTGATTTCAATAGGTTCTTTGGACATTTAAAGGGATTATCGTGATTTAAAATGACGTGCGGCCTTAGCGAGTTCTACAAGTTTCATTTGAAGGGTTGACACTCGACAGACTGAAAAAAAGGACAGGAAATTTCCTTGTTAAATTCTGCGAAATATCCAGGGTATGTTAGTGAAAAATAATTTTTTCAAAACATGTTATGCAAAATGAAAATACAAAGTGATATTACACTATATGTAATGAAAAAATGAAACACAAAGTAATTTTACTGATTAAATATGAAACATCCGGAGGAAATTGGGAAAACTACTTCTTAATCTGTAAGTTTCCGTGATTGTTTTTGGAAAAAATCTTGCGCATGCGCATCGAGTAAGATGCAAGGTGAACGTTCAAATTGGAAGCTTTGTTTGTTATCCCTCGTGAAGTGCTCTAAAGGTAGTGATATAACAAAAACAAACTGGTAAGTACTACATAATACTTATTTTAATTTAAAATAATCAATTTTAACCAATCAAATGTCCAAGTGTAATCTTTCGCGAAACAATCAACTCGTCGTCTGCTGGAATCAGTTCCAAATGTAAAAGAAGTGTGCTGTAGTTGGTTAGATTTATGCATTGTTAACGTTTAAAACCTCTTAAAAAATATTTTCCCATTCGATTGTCCGTTTTTAAAACATTACTGATATACATATTCTCTTTTCAGAGTCGCAAGAAAATGACCAATTCTACGTGTACCTACTTATATTGAAAAACAATCTGTTAATCCAGATGGATACGGTTGTTTCCTAGATGCCCTAAAAGTAGCATTTTCCTTATACGATAATTCTGGCTCTACTTAACCATCCCAAAACGTATTGGCCATCGTTAGAACTACTGCTGAGAATGCTGCTAAAAATTCACCCAGAAGAAAAGTATTCAATTTTAAGAACAAATTTAAAAAGTTGTGTTAACCAGTGAATGAGACGGACTATGTATATGATTCGAAGAGGTTGTATGTAGGATGTAGATATTAATAAACATATTATGTAAGTATGTATTTTTCAAAATAAAGATTTTAACTACATTATCAGTTGCAGTTTCAGTCCAATTACACCCTTGTGATTAAAAAAAAAACAGATTAATAACTAGTAAATTTTAATACCAAATTATGTAATTTCCAAAATTAAATTGTAAAATTACATTGCTAGTATAGTATATTTACACCACATGATTTAAAAAAGCAAATTAATCAGTGTGAATTTTAATAACAAGTTTGATAATTTTCAAAATAGGTTTGTAATATGGCACTATCAATTAAGTTTATTTTCCAGCTTATGATTTAAAAAATCATATTAATAAAATGTAAATTGAAATAGTAAGGTATATAATTTTCAAAATACATGTGTAAATTTACATTATCAGTTTGGGTTATATGCAAGACAATTTTTTAAAAAACCGGATTTATTAAGGGACAATTTAATAATAATTTATGTATTAAACAAGACGAATAGCGTTAATTAAATACACAGTATGTTATGCAAAAACATAATTACATTTCGCGTTGGAAATTCACCATACTTATCGTTGGTTACAAAATAGCCAACATTAAGTTATGGACTCTTACGTGAACCTTTTTTTCAGTGAAGTATCCGCAGTTTTTGGTTCCTTCTCGTTGTATTTTTATTTTTTCCTTTTTACCATTCATTTATGATAATAATTAGTCATTGTTCCACAAGATTCGTGTGAGGAATCCATCTAAATGGGCTTGTTGTTGCAATTTTTTTTATCAAAAGTACAAATTCCAGTCGGTGGTCCGTTTTGAAGTGAAAGTCCTGTATAATATATTAATATACAGGGTGCCCATTATGTGTGGATTATAATATGTATTCGGTGAATATCGACTGTATAAAAAATTGTCTATGTAAAAGTTTTTTAACATTTTATTTCCCTTAATAAGGTAGCATTCAGTTGTTCTTATTTCAGAAAACAAATGAGCTGAACTGAAAATATCAAATTTAGTTTTCATTTGCTCTAACTTAAACAATCTGAGATGGTCGGTTTCCATTAGAACCTTCTATGGACACTTTTCTTCTATGGATCTGAATCTCTTATAATAATTTCCATAACACGCTAGATATAGAAGCTACAGGTTATTACTTTCTTATTTCTTATGGGCACCATATTGAATTTTTACAGAATCCGATAGAGGACAAGAAAAAGAAGTTCATTTGAATGCATCGCCATGATAACCTTGTCATAGACCTAGTTACCCGTGAATATTTTGAAAAGAAAGAATGAATACCGTTTGATTTTGAAATAGTTTGACACGACATTATTTTTCTTTTTTTGTTTTCTACCCAATTCCATAAAAATATAACATGACGTCCATAATAACAAAGTACCCTGTAGCTTCTACATCTAGCGTGTTATGGAAATGCTGATAACAAATTCAGATTCTCCGAAAAAAGTGCCCATAAAAAATGCTAACGGATATCGTCCCTTTCGAACTAGGTAAAATGAAAACACCCTATAGGATTTACATTATCAGTTTCTGGTTTAAATTTGACAAAAAATTGGAGGTTAACTGGTGCATCCTTGTTAATTTAAACTTCAAACAGGTTAACAATCGCATACCCATGACTTTTACATTGAGGAAATTGGTTTCGGCTGGGTAATTTTGTTCGAATGACTATTTTGCCATAGCTCTCAAGATTAAAAATTCCAAATTGTTTATTGATGGTTACACTATAAAATGCTGGCAACTAATTGGGCTAATATAATTTGTGGATTATATTTTAATTATTCCTACAGTTAATGGGTACTTCTAATGATAAACATATAATTAATGGAAATTGCCAGCCTTTTGTCGGATACCATTGCAATTGTTGTTACCGGGCATGAATTGCGCATTCGGAAAAGCAGTTGAGTACACGCTACGCTATGAGTATGAAGTATGAAACAAAACCGGAAATCGGGGATAAAAGAGTATGCAGATTGTAAGGATGCCGTTCCAGATCGAAGATGAACTACATCAAAATTTGAAACATACTTGAATTTGTTTTTTATTATACCTGAATCACAATCTCCGTTTTAAACACTCAAATGCGTGCGAAAATAGTTATTTGTGTACCAAGGCCGTAAAAGTGACCTTTTTTGGCCGAAGCTGCAGAGCCGAGGCCGCAATTCAGATGAGGCCTAATAAATCACTTTTGGCCAAGGTGCACACAACATTTTTTAGGCGATCATCAAAAAAGAATTCAAAAATTTGTTCATAAACATATTTTTTCTGAAAATCATAGTTATCTTAGACAATTAAATGTCGTATGTAATTATAATTAGCATCTTTGCGTGTGTTTTGTGCGTATCAAAATGGGTGATAGCGACAGTTCAGATACCCCAAATGAAATTTTGAAAGCTGCAAGCGTTGCGACCCTAAGTCATATATGATATAAGAGCTGGCGTTTGAGAGTAAAAGTACAATCGCTACATCCTCCGTTGCACAAGATTTTAATAATGTCAAATGCAATATTCGTAACTGCGGCCTCCAAGACCTTATAATTAACATGCTGTACAATTATTAGAAACCTGATTGATTACCTACTCTTTGATGGTAGGTATAGGTACGTAGCTACTTGTGTTCTCGGTTAATTGCTGGTGATTCTTCGTATAATAATGTAAGCAATAACATCTTCCTCATGTTTTTGTTCTACACTTCAAAAAGGTCTGCAAGCAGCAAAGATTGAAACGTCAAACTATAATTTTAAATGTGAACATTGTGATTATGCAAAATATGTAGTGTGAAACATTCCTATAGGTACAAGTCCGAAAATGAAAAAAACGAACGTGGATGGCCTAATCCTTGATGGGACTAGACCAGATAGACGCTTTGTATCAAACAGATTACTGTTTCTCACACATCAGTTTCAAATAAGTAACAGTTTGACAGATGTGTACAATAAAGTAAAGTTTGACAGAAGCGTACAATAAAGTTAAACTTTATGGCCGCAAAAGCCACCACAAAATCAACGTTTTTATGATGATAGCCTAAAAAGGGCCTTTAAAACACACGTGCTTTAAAGTTGCTAAGTAACGATACTTCAAGTATGACTTTTGAAACTGTCATCTGGATGAAATAAAAAATCCTCTTAGGTCGCTTTCTGTAAATGCAGAACATTTCTTTGGCTTTTGTACCTATCCTTTGGTTGAAGCTTTCACAAACGCGCGTAATTTAGGGTATGCTTCCAAATCTGTTCTACTTTTTAATCGCAGCATTGTTCGAAGTTTTGAATGAATGCACCAAAAGATAGAAGATTTAAATACCTTTGACATTTCCTTCATATATGCCAGCATTAGGGATGCATTTAAGACTGTATTCGTAAGTAACTTCCTATTCATCCATGGAAACAACTTTTCATATTCTTTATAATAAGCTTTACTGGAGTTGGATTTTACACCTACCAACGTTTGTTTAGATTTTACAACAATCGATTTAATGGACGGTGTATTATCTTTTTCAACGGAAATCGTTTAATTCACAAAGACGATAATTTTTATAAGCAAACGTCAAGTGACATTTCCATGGCAATCGTGAAATTACGAACACCCAGCCCACTTAATTAAACATGTATTCGAGTTTAACGTCAATATGATTTCATTGTATTTCCTATTTTTAAATTATACTACATGTATAATAAAAAATACTATAAGATACACGTGTATAATTGGTCTTTAAAGCACTTGCAACGTTAAAGGCACTCCGCTTTGCGTCGTGCCCTTAAACTCGTTGCGCGTGCTTTAAAGACTTGATTATACACTTGTATCTTAATATACTATTCTAAGATAACAAAATTTAAATAATTTTGGATTTGCGTGATAGAATTAATTTGGAATTATTAATTATGCTGACGTCTGTGTTTAATTTGGTACTATTAACGTAATTGTACGCGTTGTATACTTAAGCTGAAATTTTGTTACCTAATCTGAAATATTAAGTGTCATTACCTATTATTTATCATCTGCTCTTTGATAATGAATGACCCGGCAATACAATTAAGTTGAATGAAGTGTCAGTCTCTTGGACATATTGAACCCAATCTTGACTGAGTTTTTTATGTATGTGTATTCAAGGCCAGTCATTCGCACACAGGCTACATTTTAATCCTTGATTAAATTAGTTAATTGAATACTAACATAAATGATCGTTGAAGTAAATTTAAAATTAAGGTAGATTGCTAAGGACAAGAGATGCTACTCAAATCTTCTTAGTTCTTGTTTCACTCCAAAGCGATCTTGCTTTAGTCATACTCTCCACCTTTGAATATAATCAAAGCTCTCCACCTTTGAATATAGACTACTAATATAATCAAAGCTCTCCACTATATTGGAAATCCTTTATCTAAGGCCCGATTTTTTGTTCTTTATGGTTAAGAACTAACTCTTCAGTGTGCTAGCCAGCATTAGGAGATGGTAATCACTAAAATTTTGAATGTTATTGGGGTACCAAAGAGTGTTTAAGTGTGTCGTGTAACTTTTTTGTTTGCGATTATAAAAACGGAAAAATATGCAAATTATAGGTAATAAGTGTAAACAAACAATCATTATGTACATACATCAATTACTTTAGATCTCTAGAATTACAATACACTCATCACCCGACTGGGACAAGCTTATTTTTCGAATGAGTAGTATCCACTATGTACCATGCAATATTATGTGGCAAACTTGATGAACTATTTATGTAGGTGGAGTCTAAATTACGTTTTTATGTAGATAGCTAATGAAAATGTAAATATTTGTAGATACTGGCATATTTAGAACAAGTACTCGTACGCAGGTGTAAGAAATAATGTAAAAACAAGGGACCAAAATAATTATTATAAACCATATAAATTATAAAATAATAAAACTAAACTTAGGGCGCAATATGTTTCATTTGTCAACATAATTTGTGTTTGTCAATTCTTTATTCTTAGTATGACTACCTATAACAGCTAGACGAATGGAACGAATGGCTGTACAATCTTCCAAGGGGAATAAACTCAAACGCAAACTGTAAGGCATTAGAGTAAGCATATGTTTTATCCTGTCCCGCCTCAGGGAATGGTCCTACGAGACTCAAAATGTAATCGCTTCTTCTTCAACGGAGATTGCAAAAGGGTCTTCCGTATGTTTTGGCCAGGTTTTGGCTTATCTTTCCAATTCACGAACTCCGATCGACAACTTTGATAAAGAATCCCCCTGCAAAATTTCAGCGTAATCGGTCTATCCGTTTTCTTTTAAATGGATGGATGTGAAGCCATCGAGTAGGCGAGCGGGCGATTGGGAGAAAGTGTAACCGTCTCGTTTAAAACGACGTTAAAAATAATGGCAAAAATTGAATCATAGAGTTATGAATGGGAATTTTGTAGTCCATGGAAATGTTTCTAAGCCCCATTGGCACCAACAAAATTGAGCCTTGCTTAAAGTTAAGTGGAACTTAAAATGAATGGCAACGATTATTAAGACAATCGTTGCTATGGCATTTAAGTTATACTTAACTTTAAGGGATACTTAATTTTGACGGTGCAATTTGCCCTAAGTTTCTTGTATTGCATAAGCATCTCGCTTAACAACTGACCCTAAAATTTAATCCGTTTGCCGTAACTTTGTCACGAAATATTCGCGCTTGTAAATTCGCCCCCGAATATTCGCCTTCAAAACAATTGGCCCAGGATGAATCTAGGGACAGTTTTATTCACAGCGCGCAAGATTTGCCTGGAAGAAAAATTCGTCTTTGCAATTTGTGGCCCCAAAAATCTCCGTAATCGTTAGTGCTATAAAAAAGGTAATATAGACATGTATCTACTCTTTTTGTCTCAAACTTAAAATAGTAAAGTCAAAATTTGGCTTAAAAGAGATGAGGGAAAATTAAAAAAAATATCAAAATGGCCCCGTATTTTCTTAGTTACAAGAGTGTAACTTCCTTCTCTTACCAATTTAAAGTGCCAAATTTATATACGGCTTACGGCCTCAATGTATTTCCTTCGTAAACCCGTTTAGTTTAGATGTACCACGTTGAGTATTATAGGTTTCATTTACGATAGTTTTTTATTTCCGCCGCTAGAGGTCACGCTATGTATCTTTCTGCACTTCATTCTATCCCTTTTTGTCTTACGTATAATCTGTATTTGTTCCTTTCAGAGAAGATTCTGCACTGCATTAAAACTGGTTACTTTCAAATTTTCCATAACACGCAATTACTGTTATTTGACATATAGTAAGGGAGCCCAATAGGGGATTTTGGGATTTACTGGAACGGAGCAGATTAGAATAAAGGGAGTTGACGTGTTGAAAAGTGTGCATTTCTATAATCTGACAATTTACGCGTGACGTGAGGGAGTGGGAAGACAAACGCAAAAAAACCTTACCATGTCTCTTTCGAGCGCGTTGGATATTTCTCATTTTGAAGGAAATGATTCAAGAATAACAGAAGTAATATGATCGCGCCCGAACAAATCCCGTTTTCTTCCTTTCCTTACAGCCGCCCCACAATGAAAACCGGCAGGTTAATTTCCAATATCAGAGACACGTGTGGCATATGCGGGATCAATATCAGACCAGCTCGAGTATTTTCATGTGACTATTTTTTGTACATTATTAAAAAAGTGAAGAGCCCAGTGGTGGAGGGATGTGCATCATATGACTTTTTTTCTTTCTACCAACTAATCTGCAACGTTCCATAGGTGCCTACGACCATTTAGCATCGTGCACTCCTTGTAGTGGATATTATCAAATTTCTTTGGGGCCTTTGTTTTAAATCCGAGGGTGGGGAGACTGGATGTCAAAGTACTGCTTCACTACTGTCTATTTCCATCTACGGCTCATATTACCATGCTGCTCACTGTTGGTACATGAAAGGTCCTAAAATGTCTCCGGAATGATGTTCCCCAACCATGGTTAAATTTAGCTATTTCCTTGACGAACATTTTTCTTAGCGGAGATTCGTAAAGGCTCCTTTTGAGAACATGCTCTATTCTTTTGGGTCCATCCTCTCTTGTAACCCTTCCATGTCTTGTAGGTAGGTACAGCTTGCGTGAAAAAGTGACCTATTGAATGGAAAAGGGTTTGCATTTTTCCAACTATAGTGAGGTGGAGGTCCAAACCCTCATCTTTTCCGCTTGGCACTTTGAGGTTGGCCCATTTGATTCTATTTTATCTGGGTCAATTTTAAAGTTGGCACTAAACATTTGAAAAATGTCATGGTTCTTGAGAAGTAGGATTGATGTCCCGCCACTGGAAGGGAAAGAGGATCGAGTTTCTCTTAGTCCTTATTGCTTTGTCACATCCTTGTGAAAGACGAATGCCCTTGATCTCTTTTAAGATAAAGAAATTTTCCTCAATAAGGGGGTCGAAAATTGACTCAAGTATTGAACCTACAGAGCTAGTTCTGGTATCAAATGTTATAGCAGAATGCATAGTTTAAGACTTATATTCAAAAAATCAAAACCAGTGCGAAAATTTGGCGGTTTTCGAGTCCTGCAAAGTTAGTAGAGGTCTTTCGAAGCTGAAAACTTGAATATACACTACTGGTAGTGGCCCTAACAACATATTCAAAAGTCAGGGCACAACTGGGTTCCGATACATGAACAAATCTTAGGATTAACTTAAAACCCTTATAAACTTGAAAGACTCGAAGGCCTCAATCAAATTCCAATGAAATCACTACTCAAATTTTGAATAAAATCCGAAATAACATTCGGATGCAAAGAAATGAGAAAAATCTGACATAGAAAAGTAAAGCTCTACCTGGATTGGCACATACGCATCATGACAGGAAAATATAAGGCTAACAGTGCCTTTTGAATACAGTACACCCCGTTTGCAAGCGGTCGATCTAAAAACAAATTAAGCGATCTCAAAAATTAGTTACAGTTCTGTTAAGAATAATGTATTAAACTGGCCAGGACAAGAAATATGCGATGTTGAGCGAAACACACACTTTAACACGAATCTGACAGATTCTCCTACAAATAACTGATTTTTAATACACCACAGCTGGCTCGAAGACAACAACACCTAACTTTGTGGCTAGTCGTATGGTACGACTTCTCTTGTATTACACCAATTATTTGTTCATTATTGATAAACTTTTTAAACTCGAATGGGTAAAAACTTCTTGCACATCATTAAACTTGTTTTCGCATTATTTTACTAATATGAGGACTCCGGCTGGACTACCGCTCTCTTTCAAAGTAACCCGAGGCAGCCTTGTGTAGTCTTCATTCTTCCTCACCACTCACAAAACACCTGCATCGCTTATCTCGCACGGGGCATTATTTACTGCAACAACTACATGAATAAATTATTATTATATTTGTCAAAAATCCAGTTTATTCTTGTCCGATAATAACTTTTTATCAACACCAGACCAGATAAAACTTTAAACTCACGTAAAAATTTCGATTAAATGCTCCCTTAGTTACCCTTAGCAACTAACATTAAAATGACAGATCTTATGAACTAACCTGTTACATACTATTTTCGATATTCAGACCGAAACAGTAACAACACGTATTTTAACAGGTGGTTCGCTCTCAACTTCGGCATTGTTTAACGTAAAGGAATGACACCCCCATGTAGTTTAGACAATCATATGCATGGCGTTGACTCATAAATGTAAATAGTTTTGTAACTTATAATTGATTTTCTGTGTAACACTTAATTTTAGAACCTCATAATAAGGAAACCGCTCAAACAAAACCGAATCAAATTTTAGTATACTGCCAATTAAAAACCTTTTCGAAAATTCTAGTATTTCAAAAAATTCATTTTTGTGACTGTTAGATTCGATTTTGTGACACGTTGGGAATCGTGATCTGCAACATGAAAAGTGTTCCCGAATTATTTTACTTGCATAACAATGAGATTCATGTAAGATCCATCATTCCTTTGCATACTTGTAAAACATTTTATTTGTTACTCAGTTGTAAACGTTGATTAACAAGACAAAACGCAAACGGGTAAACGTCATGTTTAAACGCTACTGACTTGTAAAACTGACAGCAGACTTGTAAAACTGACAGCAGACTTGTAAAACTGACAGCAGACCTGTAAAAATTTTACAAGTTAGTAATCTAGTAATTTCATTGGCCAGAATTAATGCGAAGTCTCTGTTACATGGATCACATGATATTTTAGACATTTCTTCAAGATCAATTTAAGAACTAATTATTTACGTTTACAAATGAGTAACAAATAAAATATTGTACATTATACGCCAGGTAATAGTTTTTACTGGCTCTAGGAGATGACAGGCTCGCCTAACGGCTCGCCAGTCAACTTCTCCTATCGCCAGTAAAAACTCACTTACCTGGCTAATAATGTAAAATACTATTTCAATTGGGTGGAATTTCGCTGTCCTTTTGTGCAACTGAACCTTTTGTAGTACATAAGATGGCCTAAAGATCCTTGCTCGAGGCCGAAAATTTTTATGTTGACAATATTAGCTTATCTATTGCCTTTTTAAGTAAAGTAACTTCACATTTGTTGCCTTTTCAGGACTTTTGTTGAAAATTTTCTTATCTTTATAAAATTAAAACTTTGATAGCCGTCTGCCAAAATACCCGTTTGTAGTCTGACGTGGTAGCCGAAAGGTGGATGAAAATAAGCTGAACCATTGAAGTTTTTATTCAATGGTTGAACTTGAAGCTGTCGGTCGAATCGATGAAACCTTATTTAAATGTCATTGAAAGACAGGTAGCAAATAAAAATTAACAGTAGGTAAACAACACGTGACCATATTTCCGTAACGCAATTAAAAAAACTTTAAATCCTTGAAGGCCATTAGCAATTTTACAGGTAGTATCGTTTTTTACAAATGGTAAACTTTTTTGTCAACATTCAAGCAGTTATGCAAAGGGAATCATTTTTACATTTTAATGAATACCTACTAGCGTTATCAATCGATCATGAAAAAAAGCACTTTCAACTTGTACATAAAAGGTAACATTGCTCAAAATTTCCCACAAAAGGGAAAATCCTTCACTTCACGCACTAGCGAAAACAAGATTCAAATATTATCGTACTCGTTTCCATTTTTTATGCCATTACAGTTTACCTACTATTGTCATTTATTTGTAGGATGTTTTAAATGGAAATACAAACATACTCAACTAATTAGTGTTTACCTAAAGTTAGTTTACGTCGTTTTTTTTAATTGCGCATATTGGGAGCCGTATCTACTATCAAAGGATGTCAGAATGAGATGATGCCCAACATCCTGTTGGTTGTATAACGTCCACAACCTCGGTCATGATCTTATCTTAATTATTTTGCAATTACTAGGCTGATTTAAACCCACACAACTAAAGAGTAAGGCGATATTCAAAGCAACTGCAAAAATGTCGTTAAACACGATCGATGCATATGAATAAAATATCGGAATTCTTTCTTGCATTTTCCTTATTCACGTTGCAAGGTCACCAAAGGAGCATGTAATTGTGGTACCCTGAGGTGCAGTTGATATCGATGACGCATTTCATTCTAATTAGTAATAAGTCTAGGTATATTTTTGCCATATAAAATTTCTAATTTGCAATTAGGGAAGTGAGATACATACGTTATTAACATTCTGGCAAAGTCACGTGACTTATCATTTATGGGTAATCCACAATTACCTATCGTGGCATTACAAAAGACTTATAAAACCGCGCGCATGCTTAAATTTTGCCTCAAAAAGATTCCGAACCTACAAAGTTGATTTCGATATTGGTACTGTTAGTTTCACGAAGAATTTCGGGGCTAATGCAGTAGTAGTAGAAAGTTCGGCAGTGGGTTACTTTCTTTTGTGAATTAATTGGTCTTCCTCGTAAAGATGCCGAGATGTGAGTTAATTTACAATTTTGATCGTTTTTAAAGGTTGTCTTTGATTTTTTTGGATAAATCATTGAAACGGGACCTTCTCAAATTCGGGCCATAAGTGTATTCATTAATGTTAAACATAGATTGGAACAATACAACAAAAACCAATCATCAACCTTTAAAAACAAATCTATAGCCTTGATACAAGTGCAATAACGCGTATAACTTGACATTGGTACCTTTTATGTTTGCATTGGCATTTTGCTATTTACTATTATTTGTTTAGCGATAACAAAATACACGTGAGACACTCTTACATCTAAAATCTAAAATGTCTATTTTTTTGCCTAGTTGCCGATACAATGCTGTCCGATTTGGATACGTTTCCAGTGATCCAACTAGGAGACTTTTCTCTAAAATTTGAATTGGATGACCTTACGCCCGAATTTCAAGAGATCGCCAGGAAGGAGCTAAGGGAATCTCCCGAAAAGAAAGAAGAATCTCTTGCCGAGCTGCGTGAATTGCTTAAAGGTAATGTGTGGAAATGTACTATTGGTAAACTTTCAAATTCTTTTCGACGAACAGCAATCAATCGTAAAAATTGCCCATCAAGGTTACTTTGTCATTTGGATTTAACCTGCAACCCAATCTTCGGGCACAAATGCTTACATATCAAATTCACAACACAATCCCATTTCAGTGTTGTGATCAATAATGTGCATGCCATAATGCAAATTATTAAAAATTGTTGTGAAAGTCTAGGAGTTTTTACGAGCAAAAGTTATTAGAGGCAGCCTACCGTTATATTTTCTTTCTTACGTTAAACATTGATTAAAGTTTTCATCTTTACGTAACTTAGCCTACATAAGTTTGATTATTTCTTTATTGTTCAACAATGCCGCTATACAGTAATTCCTTCCACAACTGCTTGGTCTTCGTTTAATATGTGTTTCTAGAAATGTGATTCAATTGCTATCAAATAGCAAAGAACACTTTTTTAGCCTGCCGTTTAAGGTATCTTTTTATTTTGCACGACCGTACCAACATCTTTTTTTAGTAAAAACACATTTTTCATAGCAAAATCCTTACTTTGAGTAATGCACTAAAATAATCCACTTTTTCCAGACGAACCTGACCTTTGGATACCAATTGATAACGACGCCTACCTAGTCAAGTTTCTACGACCATGTAAATATTACCCAGAGAGCGCTTGTGAACTTGTAAGTAACCAGCAGTGCACCATTATCAATACACGACCATGCTGTTTTTCAGATTAAGAGGTACTACGCATTTAAAAAGAAACACGCGGAGATATACGACGAACTAACACCTAGTAAAGAAAGTAACATATTTCAACAAAATATCTTAACAGTACAACCCAATCGAGATCAACTGGGTAGAAGAATTCTAGTAATTGAGTTAGGCAGTGAGTATCTCGTCAACCGCCCATTACACGATGCTGATGTGACTTTTCAGAAAAATGGAAGCACAAACAGTGTTCATTAGACGAAGTCTTCAAAGGTTGCGTACTTTTCCTAGAAGCTGCGATGTTAGAGCATGTGACACAAGTTGCCGGCGCCATCGTAATTTTCGACATGGAAGGACTTAGCTTACAGCAAACCTGGCAGTTTACGCCCTCGTTTGCCAAACGAATTGTGGACTGGCTACAGGTAAACAGCAATAGTCATCAAAGATAGTTGTGTCATTTCTCATTCTTCAGGATGCCATCCCCCTCCGTTTGAAAAACATCCACATCGTCAACGAGCCTTTCATCTTCAACGTTGTGTTTAATTTATTCAAACCATTCTTGAAAGACAAATTGAAGAGCCGAATTATTTTCCATGGAACTAATCGCAAATCGCTTCACGAATACATTAGCCCAGAGTACTTACCGGAATGTTACGGCGGAACGCTATCGTTACCAAGAATAACTGGTAGTCAATGGCATCAGTTACTCGTAATGAGCGACAAAGAGTACGAAGCAATTAACTCATATGGATATAAAAAGATGGTGAAGAACCATTGAAGACGGATTTTTTTAATTTTAATGGCACAAAGTATTACATATTTATACTGTATAGTTCTTAGGATATATTTTTATATTGGTTGACTGATATGATATTAATTACAATTGGCTATTATTTTGACGTACGTTTCGCAGTAGAGATGTGTAGGGAACGCAGTAGCATTCTCACTTTTTGCATGATCCAGTAGGCATGTCTTCAAAAAGAGAATCCTCAATGGTTTCAATTTAAATGGTCTGTATTATAAGATTTCATTCAAGAACATATTCACAGTTTTTGTTGTCATTTCTATGCTGTTGAGTAAATTCAGGTTTATCTCATTTTCTTCTGAAACAATGTTGGAGTAGATAGTTGTAGTGTCTGTCAACTTCGAATTTGCGATAATCTGGGCCAACGCATTCTCTATATAGAGATTGCCTGGGGAGCTTCATGGAAATGTTCCCAGATCAAAACGTTTTACTAAAACTGTTTTACTAGATTAGGATAGCAACTTTCTTGTTTTAAATAGATACCACATTCCAATATACCTAGCAACAAAGGTTTTAAAGTTATTCAGGATCTTTCAAAATTTTTGACATTTAACTGCTTTTTTTTAGGCCTATACCTATGCCACCCCGTTGACTTAAAGAAATCTTTCAACAATACTGACTTGATGCTACTTGCGAGTCCTCGCTGAAATTTCACGGAAATTTATAGGGAACAATTAAAATGCTAGCAGTCTTCAGTAATTTCTTAGAACCATGGTCATTACTATCGAAATACAAAAAGGCGATAAAACGCTAAGAGCAGTTAGAAAAAAAGCGAAAAATATGAACCTCAAAATATACAATTGTAACAAACTGCTAGTCCCAAACACATGTTAATGATCTTTAGGCTAACTCGTGCCACAACAGCTCCTTTATAAGTAATCTGCATAGCAAACCCGTCCTAGAGAACGCCAGGCGAATGGTAACCCCTTGATTTACTAGCAGCCCGCAACAAGAACCCGCGCACCTGCCGCGGCCGTAGGAAAACAAGATCAAGTTTTCAGTACGATAATAAGTACAGACGCTTCCGTGGGTGGCTTATTGGAATTCAGTACATGTTCTTTGTATTTGTTTTAATCACGTTTTGACATTATATTATCACAGATAAATCTGGGATATTATTATGTGCCAAGCATTAGCCACCAAGAAACAATTATTGCAGTAGTTTGTACATACGTCTGTGTAAGTGTGTACTGTGTATCTTCCGAAACCTCACATAAAATTGTCCTATGCGGAAAAGAGAGTTTTCCAATATGTGGGGCCCAACCTCAAGGCCCGAAGGATCACAATCACGAAGAACAGAGTACAGGCATGAAGGGAAATGCCGGAAGGAAACCCGCCGCTTACCTCCTCAATGAACGAACTGCAACAACTAATCACGTAGTTATGCACCTACCACCAAGGCTCGTTCTCCAAGAGCCAGATACGATTCGCAGGGGGTAACAAGGACATTAATGCGTTTGTGGACGCAATACAAACTGGACTGCGAGGGCATTAGTGAAGAGAATGCGTTGCAAGGCTTATCCATGCTACTACACGGAAAGTATCTGTTCGTCGCCGAACGACGGGGCTTCGTCCAATACCGCCGCTACGAACTCCAGCGGTCGATCAGTCAATCAACGAATCAAAACAACGTTACTCATACAGCCGCAACAGTAGACACACAAGGGAAGAGTATCGCAAGCGCAGGGGGCGGAAATCCACCATCTCTACCGCACCTACACCTATAAGGTCCACGAAACCTACTACGAAACCCCTACGAATCAGCTGCTACCGTTGCGAAGAACCAGGAGTTATTCACAGCAACTAATTGAAATCCACCTTCCAAAGCACCAGTAAGAGCGCATACACGAAGCTATTATTAGGCGTCGACTTCGTCCAGAATGCTACTCAACCCCAAAAAACGTGCTCATTCATGCATGAACAATCTATGGAATACGGGCGCGACACCAATGCGACACATCAAAAGCTATAAGCAGCTATTTGGAACAGAGAGCTAACCGCAATGTTAGTGCAAAATGACGACGGTACGCGAAATCCCTTGCCCTCGTATGGATCGTGGAGAAGGAGTACCTACGACACTGACTACCGACCACCAACCCCTCAAGTGGCTGATGCCTATCAAAACACCCTTCACCCGTTCAACCTGACCCTGCCGGTACATCCAGGGAAAGCCAACGTGGTGGCCGACACGTTATCGCGCCCAGCATGTCTGCCTCATGTGACATGACAAATAACAATCCCGAACTCCGCAAGGTCATCGATTGTTTCGAAACACCCTCTGTCAGCTCCGTTGACTAGAACCAAGGGGTGACGCCCCCGACGCCCAACTTCACGCATCAGAAAGACAGCGTATTCTCCAAAACTACCACGATTCTCTAACAACAGGGCGCTTTGGTGGCGACCGCATTGCCAGTCGATATTCCTGGGTGGGTGGGACGAGAAAATGTGTATCCCACTACATCCGAACTTGTCCCGAGTGCCAGAAATTTAACGCGTCTAACCTAACATCGGCATAAGGACTACTGCAACCAGAGGTCAGCACCCAATCATCTTAACTCAGAATTTCATTCCAGAAGTCACGCCGTATTTGCTTCAACTAACCGATACACTGCGAACAGCTCGGCTGTCCCAAGAAGGACAAGATAAAGTCTAACAATATGCAGACGGGAAACGAAGAGACTCGACCACTTTCGGGACGCCTAAAGGAGCCTAAGAAAGAATGTGTAACAAACCCCTAGCACCATCTACCTGTAGGTAAATAATCTTTAAGTTAAGTCGTGTCTAGGGACTGCAATACCGGGATCGCGGGATCCCGAAATACCGGGATCCCGCAGCCTTTTTGCAGGATTAATCCCGTACGTAAATGGAGTGGGATCCCGCGGGATTTGCGGGATTGCAGAATTTATCGACAAAGCTAACGACCATACATTATAGCCACTCTGCGAATTTGATTATTTCGCAGATTTTTGTTGTTGCTAGTTCATGCAATAATTTATTAATTATTAATAATTAATTAATAATTATGTAACTTTGAAACATTTTTAAACCTTTGCGACTATGCGCAAGACTTACATATCGCTTACATATACGTACGTAAAATTACGTTCATTGTAAACACCTTCGTATGTTTCTATACAGTTCAACTTTGCGAAATTTTTACGTGTTATGTATTTCTTACGTATACGTTCATTGTAAACGCACACACTCGCAAATCCGTATCTGTCATTAACTTTGTGTGCGAGTGAGTACGCAAATCGGACTTATTTTGCTACTGTTTTAAAACGCAGGAACCGTTATTCTTGTAGACAATATGTCGGACTCATCGATTGTTTATAAAAGATGTATGGAAATATTGCAGCGAATATTCTAGAAATCCAGATAGACATGGAGAGGTCATAAACGATTACTCACCGGCGACAAGAAAAGACGAATGTTTTTAAAACTTTGCGGGATCCCGCAAATACCGGGATCCTGCGGGATTACTATCTAATGATTCCGCAAATACCGGGATCAAAATTTTGGTGCGGGATTAGCCCCGTACATAAATGGAGCGGGATCCCGCGAGATTTGCGGGACTGAGCAATTTGTCGACCAAGGGGCAAACTTTGTTAATGAAACGGATAACGGAGAAGTTATTTTTAAAATAATTGTTAAACTTTTTGCGTTAAAAATTTACTATGATTTTTGAGGCAGTTTACTTTTTGTGCTTTACAGGGGAGGTTTTTTTGAAGGTACTTTTTTATTTTAATACAAAAGTTAACCGCACAAAATTACTTATTTGCCAATTTATTTAAAATGCGGGATCCCGCAAATACCGAGACCGAGATTTTGCTGCGGGATTGCATTCCCTCAATGAATCTTTATTCACTGCATTCCCTAAGTATAACCAATATGCGCTTATTCTTATTTCCCAATCGGTAAAGTCGGGCTCGAACGAAAATAGGTATTTTTCTATAATCTGCGCTGGTAAACAAACGGATACCTAATCTAAAATTTTGGAACTACGCAAGTAAGACCTTTCTGTCTGATTCTTCAAACATGTTTTAATGTCCTAGGTCCTACCCTAATATATGCAAACCCAAACGTGTGAGTGAAACATTCTGATCTCGACCAAATTTGTTGTCTGGGGTTTTTAAAAAGGAGAATAGCAAATATGCAATTATTGTTTGAAAATTCATGAAGAAATAAAGTTTCCAACTAGCAATAATTGCACCTCAGTTATACTTCATCGGTTACAATATTGCCACTGCGCAAAGCATTTTTTATCAGACCATAAAAATAGTCAGAATATGACTAAATTTTGTGACCACATATTTAAGAACAATACATTTTTCTCACTTCTGCTACATCTTCAGGCTATAGGTACTCTTTCAGAAATATTCATTTTTCAGTCGACTTTCTGTCAATTTTAGGGGTAAGACTATATCTAAGCCTTTGCTTTTCAGGAATACACTTATATTCAAGTTTAGACAGGCGCGAAAAGATGCCCTCCAATCTCCCATCATTCATCGGTTCCTGAAGCTACTTTTTATAAGAATGCTATTGGTAAAAGATACTTTATAGTAAAGTCTTCTGTTATGTGTGACAAAATATCTACATCCGCTCGTCACTACATCTCTCCACATCTCTTCAGCTACTATTTTTTACTGGAATGTCAAAAAAACATGCATAGAAAAGGAACTATAGAAAATTCGCCTTTTTATATTTTAAGATTGCACAAATTGTTTCAAATTACTTGAAATTGATTTTAACAAACATTCACAAAAGTTTATTTTAACATATAAACACTATTAAAAAGTACCTACAATAAATCTGTAATTGACAACCAGAATGGTTCCTACCGTGTTTCGTAAACCATTACCGCCAAAATGATGAATCATGTGGATTTACAGTTTTCTTTGGTATACCCAATTTTGGAGCACACTGAAAGACAGAAAGAGTAAAATAACGTGTACTATACCAAACGGCGTTACTTACTCTCAAACTCAGGATCATACTTTAGTAGCATTTCAGCAAGTAAGGCTCCCGGCAAATGAGGAATATCTAAGTTGCCATAGTACGCTTTAGGTAACAGCTCTGGGGAAATGTGAGAATGAAATGATGCTATATCGGTACCGTGAAAGAATATCTAAAATGCCGAAGTTAAATAAATGTTTAGTGTGGGCAAATAGTTTGTTCAACTAACCCGTTTCCTTAATTTTTGTCCTATAAATGGTTTAAATATTGACCATAGCATTTTAAAAATAAACGGTTGGTTTAAGATGTGTATCCCCTTTAGCCTTAATGATGTGCATTCCTAGAAGAAAAAAAACGTGTGTAAGCAAGTTATTCAGAAACAAAGTAAACTGTTTGAAGGTCAGTTGCGTAACTAAGGTGCCGGTTTTTTTACTTACAAACTAATGTATAAAGAAATTATTAGGTAAATATCGTTTAGCAAATAACTGGTTTACTTGCAGTAAGTAACATTTCTTGGGATAAGAAAAAAACCGACTTTGGTGGTTTAGTCAAGATCGTTTCCAATCCAACGTGGCGATTACATTTTGAGTATCCCATGGATTTTAAAAGTACGAAATTTATGCGCAAAACGAAGGTGGCAGGGTCGCAAATTTCCGTTCCCTATACAAGATGGTGATCGGTTGCACGAACTCGTATAGGATATGGAAGCAGTGAATGTTTTTACATATCCTTATCCGATTTCGTGATTTGCTAGCGGAATATAGCATATTTGATAAACAGTGTCAAGTTATAAAAGTGAAGTGAAGAAGACGCAAAGAAAAATGTAGAACTGCGAACAAAATTTAGACCCGAATTTTGCAAAGAAGATGCAGTTAACTGGATCAAAGATTATTCAAAAGTTACAAAATCAAACTGGATTGTCCAACGGAATTACCAAGATCCAAAAAAAATCGAAAATATTTCATATTTTTCATTATTTTTTGCCTGTATCCAAAATGCCCTTTATTACTTGGTTCCAATGTTTTGAAAATGCAAATGAGGATAGTGCAATGTTTACATTACACATAATTGATCACGATCACGAAATCGGATAGGATATGTAAATACATTCACTACTTCCATATCCTATACGAGTTTGTGCCACCGATCACCATCTTGTATAGGGAACGGAAATTTGCGGCAGGGTCGCCATATTGACCTTCCATCATCAATACAACAAATCGTAGTACCAACGATTTTAGGTCGGCAGGTTTGTCTCCCAGAACTTTTTGGAATTTATTTTTCATTTTTTTAATTCAGTTTTGTTAATCACCCATTTAGTACAGAATGCATTGGCTATTCTTTATTTGTATTTTTTTAAAGGGTCTTAAAAATGCATGCTTCAAAATAGTACCCCATCTATGCAACGACACGGGGAAATAATTCGTAATTGGATTCTTTTAAAAACTCTTTTTATTCCCCTCTTTCATATAACCCCTCCTTCGACATCATTACCTGGCTACGGCCTTGTCTGGCTAGACTACTTCTCGTGATTTGCTATAAGAAACGGCCCTTGTTTAATCAACTAACGAAATACGCTAAAATAAAATGTATGTACTTCATGAAAATTTATATTTTTCATTTATTTATTTGGAAATAACAATTGTGTAGGTACACATAACACAACAAATGTACCTAAGGTTAAGTTTTAAGTTACTCTATCAAAGTGCTACTCGAAGTACCATTTTACCCCTTAAGTATGTCTCTTAATGACACACCACAACACTGGAGGAGATAATCACCCCCAAAAAGTTAATAAACCCCTTCACTCCGTATAATTCAACAAAATGATCGCGCATTCCCAGACATGCTTCCTACAGATATTTGCATCATTCAGTATTAATGTTTCTGTCATACAGACCAGGGCTCTCCAATTTCAAGTGTTAAAAAAATACACTTTGGAGGGCCGCATTATAAAACCTTTGTATGCAACTTTATCAGTGATATTGTGCATATTTCGTAATTGAGGAAGATTTATACATTTTAACAAGTACGATATCTCCGCAATCGTTAGTGCTATAAAAAAGTAATATAGACATATACCTACTCTTTTTGTGTCAAACTTAAAATGGTAAAGTCAAAATTTGGGAATATTTGCTTGGGGGAAAATAAAAAAAAATTCACAATGACCCTATATTTTCTTAGTTACAAGAGTGTACCAAGTGTTACCAATTTAATATGCCAAATTTATATTCAACGTTTTTACGGCCTCAATGTATTTCCTCCATAAACCCTTTTAGTTTAGATGTACCAAGTTGAGTATTATAGGTTTCATTTACGATAGTTCTTTATTTCCACCGCTAGAGGTCACGCTATGTGTCTTTCTGCACTTCATTCTATCCCTTTGTTTTACGTACAATCTGTATTTGTTCCTTTCAGAGAAGATTCTGCACTGCATTAATATTGGTTACTTTCAAATTGTTCATAATAAGCAAATACTGCTATTTGACTTATAGTAGGGGAGCCCAATACGGGATTTTGGGATTTACTGGGGCGGATCAGATTAGAATAAGGTGGGTTGACTACGTGTTGAAAAGTGTGCACTTCTATAATCTGACAATTTGCGCGTGACGTGAGGGAGTGGGAAGGCCACAAATTTGCAAAAATAACCGTACCATGTCACTTTCGAGCGCGCTGGAATTTTTTTTTATTTTGAAAGAAATGATTCAAGAATAACAGAAGTAATATGATCGCGGACCAACAAATCCCCCTCCCGTACAGCGGCCCCCACCATGCAAACCGGTAGATTAATCTCCAATATCAGAGACACGTGTGGCATATGCAGTAAAAATATCTGACGAGCTCGAGTATGTTCAAGTGACTATTTGTTGTACATTATTAAAAAAGTGAAGAGCCCCCCCCCCCCCCCAATCTCAGCGGTGGAGGGATGTTCATCATATAACTTTTCTTTCTACCAACTAATCTGCAACGTTCCATAGATCCCTACTACGACCACTTAGCATCGTGCACTCAAATTACATTACCTTTTTCGACAATTCTACACCTCGAGATTTGGGTTTCTGAATTTCAACCGAAACCTGTTGGAGATGGCTGATTTTGTGAATTACTGCGATATTTCTGATTCTACGTACATTATCTTTTTGTCCTTACCGAAGGATTTTGACCGTTACTTTTGTTACTCCGAAGATTCACTCACCTTAGTTTTATTCAGGGTTTTATTACATTCTATCCTTCAGATTTGTTTGTTATATGAAGGTATTTAGTTACCTGTGCTTTGTAAATTAGCTTTTGAAGTCGAGATCTATGATCTATTCCGAAACCGATATCGGTGATTTTTATTTACGTTACTTGTGTCATTACGAAGAATTTGTTAGTGCAAAATTATTTACATTTTGAATTAATTAGATCACTCGTGTTTGTGTTGTTATCTGTCACAGATAAGGCAGAAAACGCCCTCCCGAATTCAAAAGGCCGTTGCGAGCTGTAGTTAGGTAATAATAACATATCTATTTTCGACGACTCCATGAACCAAATTATGACCTATTTTGAAGCAAAAAATTTATTTTGCGACCGTCAATTTGACTTTTGCAACAGTAAATCCACTGCGAGTGTCATTTCGAATTTAACCAACATGTTTTTAAGCTAATAAAATGCGTGTTGCACTTTTTTTAAAATTTGACTAAAGCTTTTGACTGTGTGAGTCACTCCATATTACCGAGTAGCTTCCAAAATGTAACTTTTAACTTATAATTGCGACCCCCAGATGCTGGGCTTTTCCAATGATATGTAACTTATCGTAGAACTCCATTTAAAATTTTAAGGATTGTGGTGTGCTAGGCGATGAAGAAATTAATGAGGAAAATGGATTCCTGGAATGCAAAATTGACGTGATTTTATGAAAATTCACATTTAACTGCCCGATAATGAACATCTAATTATTGATGCAATTAACGTCTAATGAAACATAGATAATTAATGTTGAGTGGGTAGTTGATATAATTACGCATACCTAATACTACTTGAGTGCCCTCTTGCTCATCTTTGGTTCTAAACTTACCTTAGGACACTTCTTTATTAATTTTTTTTATTCTATCATAACACACAGTTGTGAAGTCTGAAAAATTTCATAAAACCTTTACCTGTACAAACTCCAGCACCATTTTGGCAAAGCTAGGGGTAAACTGCCAAATTTGATTTAAGCTCAACCCGTGCATATCAAACAAAACGTGGACGCCAGCAACTTGAGTCATAGGCTCTATCAAGCCTACCTCCATAACCAAAAGTACCGTCCTAAACATATCTATAATGGACACGTTTTTGACATTCCATTTTCCTGAAATAACAACGAAATACATAATCCGGCACAAAATCAAACCACCTACCGATATCAATCACCATCATGCGACAGCCGTGATCAACTCTAACAGGAATAAAGGCAATTACATCATCCTCCAACACATGCTTTATGGTTATTGGCATCAAATTAGATGATAATTCCGGATGTTTGTATCTAAACTTGTAATATCTCTTCATCTAGAAGAAAACGATTTAATTACCCGTTTTTTTCAATTAGCACACTAAAATACCAGTCGAAAAGCACTCTCCGGATAAAATTTGCATGGTCGTAAAAATTTAATTAGATAGGCGGTATCGTCCAAAGGAACGTTCAGATTTTCTTCTCCTAAAACGAAAATAATAGCGTTAGTTTTGAATGAGCTGAACGGAAGCACATGCATGATAAATGTTAACGACAGACCTTTCCTTGAAAATGAATTGCGAAATAAAACTTATTTATGCGGGTACTAACTACCTACATAATAAAAATTAATTAACGTAGTTGCACAAATGGTCATTTGAACCAACACTTTAACTGTTTAACCTGTAGAAGAATGAAGAATATGTTTCCTACCAAGATGGACGGCAGCGAAACGGGCCCTTTCTCCTTTTTGCTCGTCTAACCTACTCTTCCCCAAGAATCATTTACAACAATAAATAAAACTAAAATAAATCCACCAATTTTCTCGGAAATGAAGGCATCCTTTTCTCGAATGTTCATCGTTAACCTCCCAAAGTTAGCTCGCAATGGACCAATTTTTTTAATTTCTAGCGAATAAACCTAAATATCTTACATTTGTATTCAGATGTTGTGCTTTTCATTCGCAATCCTGCCGCATACTAAGCAGATCAAGAACAAGATGAACTTTCTACATTCTTGTAGAGAATAAAAATAATATTATAGAGCCAATAAAACTATTAAAATCCTTCCTTTCGTTTCTATACCTAATGAAGCTATGTGAAAAGAACAATAAATAACATTAAAAGGTCATAGTAGCAATATCAAGATGGAATATACGAGTAAAAATGCGTCAAGTTTTTGTTTTGGGAAATGGGCTGCAAAAACTCAACGATCCTGAAGATGCCGATTTTTT
This sequence comes from Photinus pyralis, assembly GCF_008802855.1. Taxonomy (NCBI): domain Eukaryota; kingdom Metazoa; phylum Arthropoda; class Insecta; order Coleoptera; family Lampyridae; genus Photinus; species Photinus pyralis. The sequence goes on from NW_022170596.1 coordinate 2,934,235, forward strand.
ACACTTCTGAATGTTCATACAACAGCTCTTATGGAGAAGCTTTATTGCCCCGGAAGAAGATTGAATTCCCATTAATGGATGTTAGTTTTCTAATGGTATACGAAAGTCCTGCATTAAACCGGCAAGGTCGTGCAGTTTAATGAAAATATCAACGTGATAGGAAACCCCTCCGTTTCACGTCACCTTCCAAGGAACAAAAGGGCATTGCTGGACTGCCGAATTTGGAGATTTCATTCCGATTATTTGGATAAATATAATTAACCGTAATTAGTTGAATGGGTTAACAGCCTCCGATTAAGCCTAGATTATATCCGTAAGGTGCGCTCTTAAAACACTTGAATGTTGACAGAGTCTCGTCTGGGAAGGACGTAATTAATTAAAGAAGTTCCAATTGTTGGATTTAGATAACCGACTTGGAATTTCTTACGTTCCCTCCATAGCATAGCCGAAATTTATATAAGGTAAACGCTTAATTTAGGGGAGATCTTTTGCATTTAGTAGTTTAAGAAAATTGCTGTGCGCCTTCAGAATATTTTAGCACCGTCTATAGATTTTGACTAACCGAAGCCACAATTGTTGCGCGAACTTCCGGCGAAAGTTCGTCGCAAGGTTATTATTGCCCAACGTATCCAACGGTTTCGTTTTCTAACAAAAGTTTTCTTAGAAAATGATTATCCCTTAGGTTATACGATGTGTCGGATGTTTCCAATGTTATTAGAGGAAATGGTAAAAAGCATTTACGCAGTGAAAAAGAACTAAAAGTAGTATTATCATATTGGTAATTTTTTTTTAACAACTGAGCAAGAACGCCATTTTGCTGTCACCTTTTTAATATTATTATTATTATCCCTCTCTTGTTTTGTGCCCTCAACAGGCTTGCGCCCAATTACAGGAGTGACCCGCATAATGCTTTTATTAGAGGTGCCTCTGCAGAAGGTCTTAAGCTGTTCTGTATTACTCCGGTATTTACCTTACAAACTAACAAAAAATAATTCGGAGTAGTCGGAAGAATGCTCGAAACTGTCCTGAGGAAATTCCCGTCTCTCTCACTGATGAAAAATTCTTACCTCAGCCGAGGTTCGAACACCCGACTTTCGGCTTTATAGCCCAACGCTCTACCATTGAACTACAAAGTCGGTATACCTTCGTTGGAGAAAGGTAGATTTCTATTTCAAAACGTATTTATGAATTTCAGAATGAGCTCTTCATAAATTCCTTGTAAATTACCTTCACAATAATAGCACAACCGGCTTTATGGTTCAGTGGTAGAGGAGGACTATAAATCCGGAGATCGGGTGTGGTTGAGGTGAATTTTTGATCTGTGACAGAGATGGGAATTACCTTAGACCAGTTTCAAGCATTCTGTCGGATACTCCGAATCGTAAATACTCCCGAAACAGAAACTATACTTGCAGCAGCCCAAAACCGAATGCCCGAACAATTCCTCTCTAACTTAATCCATACTTATCTCTTGAATTAACGCCCCTTTCAAATTACTTCTAGCATAATATAACACAATAGTAAAACAACGCGTTTGAATTTTGGTTAGTTCATATTTGTGATTGCTAGATGTCTCACGAGTCGGTATATTTGTAAAGTGGTGTGCGTCCATGATACAACATTCGGTGTTACCAATTGTAATTGAATCTTCCCTTCAGTAGATGTCGCTGAACCCAGTACAGTTAGCCATATGAAATGTGTTTAACTTCAACAGAGTAATATCTATATTACACTGGCTTACTGTAATACCACGCCAGGTGCATGCTACAGTTATCATTTATTTTTATAGATAGAATATCAATTCCATTTAATTCTTCGTTCCACCATTGAATAAAATTTTTATTCAATGGTTCCACTCATTTTAGTACACGTTTACGTTCCATTAAAGGTCATTATGGCAATAAAATATATAGGGAGTTCTTTATTATTAAAAGAGCTCCTATAAGCGAATTCATGATTTCTGTCCGTCTGTCAGTCCGTCTGTGTACCTACATGATAACTCCCGAACGATTTCGAATTTTCCAATTCTGTTTTCAGTAATAAGTAGGTAGACAGTGGTCAAGCGACTAAGTGATTAAATTTTGATCAATACTCGTTAACCGGAAGAGACCTTGTCGCTCGTTGTCTATATTGGTTTAGTTATTTCCTTTTCTTCATCATAAAATTATATTGGGTTGCGATTAATACATTCAACGACTAATCATAAATAAAAGGTGCTTTTATCTATGATCTATGACGAATAATAAATTATACCACAGTATAATACATATGATTATAGAGATGTGCGGTTAATTGATAAAATGAGTGTTGCTGAAAGAGGAATAAGTACCTACCGATAACAATTTTGTTAAAACCCAATGAACCAAATGGCCATGAAGTTGTTTCGGATCAGACCGATTCGGTCCCGGCGCTCATTTCGGTCCCCGTCGTTTTGGTTCAACAATTTAATTGTGCTGAAACGCGAACTATTTTTTCTCCTAAAACGCAGCGTGAAAATTGCATGTCCCGTCGAGAACTGATTACTTCACCAAACTAACAGCTATGGTCAGTAAATTATTTTACAAAATTGAGCGTTTGCTTTGACACCAAATAAATAAAATAAACAACACCAAACGTTTTAAATTTTTAGTTATTTGTACAACTAGACAACTAATTTTAACATTGGAAATGTTTATGGTTTCGTATAGGTATGTGGTGGTATATGTGCACAAAGTTACGATTTTCGTTCACGCACAAAAAACAATCGCCGCCATGAATTTTAAGCTACACTCCACTTAAATTTGTCGTGCAAACGTCCATAAGGTCCCGTTGTACAACGTCAGTTTAAACTTCGGTTTAGTTTAATTGACAGATTTCAGAAACACGATTGGTCAACATGCGAAATATTCGTTCTTAACGTTTTGACCTCAGCAATAGATTATTATATTTCTACCATGTACCATGAAGGACCAGCCCCTCCTTCCCCCAAGTCTCCATTTTGATAAGGCGCGAGGAAGAAAGGCGGTTTGTAGAAAATAGAGTTCCTTCGTCGGTAATTTTAATTAGATCGAGTGTCTTGAAAGATAAAACGAAAGCAGTCTCGAAGAAAATCTGTAATTTATAGAAGCTAATTGCTTTCCATTGGACCTTTCATAAGAATACCATGAAGGGAAAATCGTAAAAATCCGGCCACAAATATTAAAGATAGCGTTGCACGTGTGCAATCCATTTTTGACGTGCTACTTCAATTTCAGTTTATAAGAAGAATTTCAATGCTTTTCTAAATAAGAAAGTTGGAACTGCGCATGCGCAAACCTAAATTTTGAAACTAACGTTAGATTTTCCTTTATTCCAAGCACCTATGTACCAAATTTCACTTAAATGCTTCCGTAGATAAAAAAGTTGGCACTGCGCATTCGCAAAATAAAATTTTGAAACTGGCGTTAGATTTTCCTTTATTCCAAGTGCCTATGTATCAAATTTTCTATAAATTCTTCCTTAAATAAAAAAGTTGGCACTGCGCATGCGCAAAACCAAATTTTGAAACTGGAGTTTGATTTTCCTTTATTCCTATGTATTAAATTTCATTCAGGTAACTACTTTTATAATTAAAAAAGTTTGCAATTCGGTTTATAAATGGTCGAGATGCGAAAAGAGCACTGTGAATTTTGAATCGTTTCGACTCAACTTGTGGCATTGCGTATTATATGGCTAAAGCTATGCCCATATTGAATTTCATGCAATTCAGTTCATAACTCACGGAGATGTCAAAGCGATCGGACATTTCTAAACAAAGTTATCGTTCACACGGACAGATAGAGGGACAGACAGACAAAGGAACAGACGGACAGACCAACAGACGGACAAAGTGGCCACAATAGCGCATTTTTTTTATTTTTGTGGAAATGCGCTAAAAAGTAAGTCGAGTAACTTCAAAGCATTTTCCAGACATTGATCAGTACTTTCCAAAAGGCCATAGCTATGTACGCTATGTTTTTCTTTACTAGAGGTATCTGTGGTTAATATTTCAAAGATATATCTTCATTAACTATGCATGCGCACATCTAATGTTTACAATATGAGATACGTTTGCTTTTACAGAAGCACCTGTGATAAAAATTTCCAAAAAATATATCGATAAATAAGACAGTTGATATTGCACATGTGCTCATTAATCTGATGTTTACAATATGCGATACGTTTGGTTTCACTAAAGGATATTTGGTTAAAATTTCAAAGAAATATCTCCATAAATAAGTTAAGTAATAAGTACATTGCGCAGTCCGCGCATGTGCATTGTGCATATCTGATTTTTCCTATATACGATATGTTTGCATTTACTAGAAGTGTCTGTGGTTAAAATTTCAACAAAATATATTAATAAATAAGAAAGTTGATACTGCGCAGCCTGCGCATGCGCACATTACTCGTCAAGATTTTCTTGATTGAGGTGACAGAGCTATAAGCTACCGAATGCAAAAAGAACGAACTAAATATTTTGAAAACTGTGGGAATAGAGGCCGCGGTCGGACAGACGGGCGACGGACAGAGAAAGTGGCTGCAATAGCGCACCCACCTTCCTTGGAAAATGCGCTAAAAATATAAGCGGATTATACAAAGAGGAACAGGAACGTTATACAATTTTCTTGATTCGGCATTAGTTTTATTTCTATTCGAGGTGCTTACATACAAAATTTCATTTCCCCATCTTAACAAATAAAAAAATTGGATGCGCAGATACAAAAGTTGGGGCAAATTTTTTATGCATCTGCGCAGTTTCTTGAGGTTTAAGGAATATTACTAACACAGAAAACCGGACATTCATATGTACAAACAACAAAAATTATAAAAAAAACCTTCTTTTCAGGTGTGGGCAGATTTTGGGCTGTAACTTTTTATTCCGTTAGTTTACTCAGCTGAAAAACAATGGCGACCTTTCTTATAACCTTAAGAATATGTGTACCCATTTTCAAAATTATCGGACAGACAGACAGCAATACAAAATTATGAACGGTCTCGAGGATCGTTAATAAGTAATAACAAAGAATCAACGAACTCGTTAACGATAAATAAAGTATGGATACGTGCGGATGCAAGATGCAAGTTTAAAAATGTAGTTAATGTATTTACGAGTACGACGCTAAAGTAAATCGATTACAATTGTAATCAGTAATTAAATACAAATTTTGTAAAGTAGGTACCTAATCAATTACTGTAAATACTTTTATGATAAAGTATTTTGTAATCAGTATTCGAATACTTTTTTGAGTAATCATTCCAGCTCTGCTTGTAAGTATAGTGCTTGATTATGACGATATGAAATAGGAATACGATATGGGAAGAATATTTAAACTCGATTACCGAACATGTTTTGTATTTTCCCGCTTCGATCGTTCCGTGACAATAATTAAGGTAGTTTCTAAGACGGGCATTTTCAGCTACTCTCAACTAGGTGGCAGCATATTCCGGTACATCTTTTTACAATTATCAAGAATTGGCGCGAACCGGTTGGCTTACTATTTGTATTATACTATGCTTCTAGTAACTAACAATCGGAATCGTTTTACGTATGCAGGTTACATAGGCTGTTCCTTGAAAAATCACACACTTTTTGGCGAAACTGCACTCTAACATTACAGGTAGGGAATGCAATACCGGGATCCCGCAGCCTTTTAGCGGGATTAATCCCGTACGGAAATGGAGCGGGATCTCGCTGGAATTGCAGGATTGCAGAATTTATGGACCAAGCTTACCGCACCATACATTAGTAACTCTACGAATTTGATCATTTCGCACATTTTTGTTGTTAAGTTCATGCAATAATTACACGCAAACCTGTATCTGTTATTATTAACAGCGAATGAGTGCGCAAATCGATCTTATTTTGCTACTGTTTTAAAACGCAGGAACTGTTATTCTTGTAGACAATATGTCGGACTCGTCGATTGTTTATAAAAGAGTAGTAAAGTGGCTGTATGGAACTATTTCAGCGAATATTCTAGAAATCCAGATAGAGATGGAGGGGCCATAAAAGATTACTCACCGGCGACAAGAAAAGACGGCAGATGTGATGCATTCTTTCCGCGAAATAGAATGTGTTTTCTTGATCTAACGATTTCCGGAACTCATTATGAGGCCACCACGCTATAGAATTTAAATACGTAAAAAGAAAATCATCGCTAACTATGGCATCCACGCAAATCTAAATTTAGCAAATTCTGAATTTCTCAATCCTTCCTCTCAGCTAACAGGAAAATAAAAAATCCACTCCATTAGAAAGTCTCTGTTAAAGCCATTACAATATCATTTGGAAGACAGATGGAAAGGAGTAGATATGGAGTATTAGGTGTGGTGTAGACAGAATTGTCAACTGAAACTAATTAAAACACACGGGCATCTGTTGGCTTTATCTGACAGATAGATCCGCCAATTAGGTCTAACCGTCATACACTGTATTATTGTGCTAATGGAGACCATTTTGAGCATTCAAAAAATACATGCTATACAATGAAAATGTGAAATCTGTAAAATTAATTTACTTCTTTTGTCTTGGGTTTTTCAAATTAATTCATAACCGGATCACCAAATTTTTTTGGGGATTCCCGCAAAGGGAATTTTATGACCTTTAAAATGATGTGTTACACGATAGGGGAGGAAAGGTGCATATTATATTTTATTCTCTCTCATTATCAAAATTTACGTTGTCACTATAGGAGCGGCCGGAGACGTTGCAAAATGATTTCCCAAGAAACTAAATACGGTATAAATAATACAATATTTCACAGTAGATATAAGTATTGCGAAATTATTTATATGAAGTTGGCGGATGTGAAATAAATTCCCCAAACTGTAGGCATGAAATACAACGGAAAATCACAGTTTATTTACTTACGCATGTTTCAAGCCAAGGTCGGATATTTCATTCAAAATCTAATTTGAATCCCATACAGGATAATTGCGTATCTAATTTCAAGCGAGTATTTGAATATATTCAAGAATTATACAACCTCACCTTCAACTAACAACTAGGTATTCAATTACTAAAAAGACGTCTAAAACGATAATTCCAAACTCACCCTTTAATAAGGTCCTTAGTTGCTCCATAGCACTCTCGGCAACTTCAGGTGTTTCCCGAAGTTCAATACGTGATCTTTCCCGCCATTCTTCATTTAATTCTTCTAAATCTAATCTTAGTATATGCTCCCCAAGTTGAACAAAAGGAACCCTGTCCGGTCCAAATTGGATAGTTGGTGCCATCGTATACGTTTCTCCCCCAGAAACTGGAAGAATAATTTCATTCTATAGATACATATTTCTGGCAACGGGATGCACTATACTTTATCGCACCACCTCCACTAAGATAGTGATTTCCGCGCGTTAATTTCGGTGAATCCTAAGAACAAGTCAATTAACTACTAAACAGCATGGTATTCAACAGATTCAGTGGTATAGCCGTCGACTAAACCTGTTTCTTGTAAGGACACTTACAACTTACTGGCTATATTACCACTTTGCGCTTAGTTTTTAACATAATTTTAGTATTGTTGTGCAAGAGTGAATATTTTGTAAACAAATTCTCTTTTACATGTATTATAATGACATCGTTCGTAATATTAACGGCTTAAACCATTTAACATGTAAAATCTAGAATGAGTTAGTATCTACTTATATAAGCGAATTTGCTACACGCAACATTAAAGTCATAATTGGCACCTTGACACTACCCGAAATCTCACAAAGGTACAATTACCGTTTGACGCAAGAACCAAAGTACTTTTGTAATCATTTAGAATAAATCAAATCACATAAAATTTTCCCACATTAATAATAGCGCTTCCTTCTCAAAACTGAAATTTGGAGACATGGCGACATGCCTATAACTGCCAAGCATTATAACGATCCAAAAATATTGAAAATTGCAAATTTACCTGTTCATAAGCAAAATGGACTGGTATAGACCGATGCATGACGTAAAGGAGGCGGAAGTACCTACCATTTTCTAAAAACGATAGTTTAACAAATGCATGTTTTAAGCATAAAGTGTTACAGCACCAATAACTTGTACTTATAGTGCATTTTCTGACGAAAGCGATAAAGTCGAAACTAGGAAGTATAGGTACGTGCAAAATCATGTTTTGAAGTTTGCCGGTAATTTGACCAACAAAGCAACAAAAATGATATCCATATCGTCGAATTTGTTATTGAATACAACATGGAGATTGTAGTAGAAATTAGTGAAATTATTGCACGCAGTTTTGCGAAAACTAACCTGGGAACGGACTTCTAGAAAAAACTTTGCTTATCAGATAGGGCACCTTCGACTAAACTGAAGTACCTGAAAATGTGCAAATTACAGGCACGAATCTTTGCATATGTAAAATTCAATGAAAAAATATAAGGCTTCAACATACATCTCCGGAACAGAAGACGAACACCGTATCTATGTCTTTCAAGCCCTAAAACATCAATACCCTTGCAAGAAGGGTGGCTGACGTTCTTGGGAAAGTATATGTCCAGTAATATTGTGTTTCTCTACAATCTAGTTTGTGACCTTTTCTATTCCGCATTCTCACAAATAAGTAAAAGCTCGTATATATAGATTCTTGAATAATTAACTGCATCATTTGTTTTATTCGCAATTTTCACATATAATTGTGTTGGAAATGTAACTCCGTATTATACAGTTATTTTTTCCTGCACACGTTTCCCTAGGGCCGCAATAATAAAAAGTCATCTGTGTCAATGAAAAAATTTTCTACTTCTTCGTCCGGCGTTCAATGGAGTTCCATGTGTGAGCAGGGTTGTAGGTTTTGAAATATCCGTCCCTTATACAATAATGTGTGCCGAGTATTCAACCCATAGGCTTTTATTGGTGATTAGAGCAGCTCGTCTCATCGATTACAACTAACAAAAATGAACGTTCCACGGAAAAAAGAAAGAAGTTAGAAAAGTATATTCCAATATGCAGGAGTTCCCAAAAGTCCCGGGACGGAGCTACAAGTTTCAAATGAGTGAAGAAAAATCTGAAGCCTTCGGGAGAAATAGAAGAATAATGGAAGTAACTTCAGATAGATTTAGCTAATTGAAGAAAACTGACTGTGCTACGGACATACCAGGAGAGCGGATAATAACAAAATAGAGTTCCACGGGAAGGCGGAGTAGAGAATCCATTCAAAAAAAAAGGAATGGAAAGTATGAATAATAAAAGGAAGACAATTTAGTGGGTGATATTACAAGTAAAAACGAATTAAATAATGTGACGTAAATTTAATTACGCGATTTATTTATTTTACAATTAATTAACAATAAATTTACAACAGTCTTGAAATGAATTGATATATAACTGTTAAAATATTATTTATGACCCACATATACACATTTATAACAGCACAAACTATTCATTACTCCAGCGTTGAAATTGGAACTGTCCTGAAACGCAATTCGACTTGCTAGGATTGTCTAAATGAAGATGTATTTTTATTTCAATAAACGATCAGGTGCAACAGCACATCCATATGGTACCGATTTAATACGCATCAAAATAATAATTAATAATAGACCCTTACAGGTACATAACAGAAAAAATGAAAAATATACACTGTGTCCCAGATAAGGATGTCTGTCATGGGGATCTAGGAATCCATAGAAGATACGACGATGGTCAAATTAGAGAAAAGATGTGCAATTATGGAGATATTATCATGCTTTAAAGAAAACTAAAAAATTCATCATCAACATTATTTTTTGATATGGCCCGTAAAAAAAGTACTTATTGTATTGAGTGGCATTTTTTATTACGAATACGAGATACGACACATCCAAAAAAAAACAAAAGTTGGAACCTGTTGGTTTCAACAGGATGGTGCACCCGCCCACGACGCTCAAATCGTGTATAGAAAAAATTTCATAGAAAATGAAAAATTTGTCCCATAGGTATTCTCGCACCATTCGGGTGCACCATCCTGTTGAAACCAACAGTTTCCAACTTTTGTTTTTTGTGTGCCGTAGGTAAATAGTTGCATTAGTAATAAAAAATGCTACTCAATACAGTTTCCTTTTTTACGGGCCATATCAAAATAAGGTTGATGATCTCTGCGAAACGAAACGTTGTACTGAAAATCTCTCAACGATGTCTTGTAGAGCTTAAAAAGTGGCAATGAGAAGGTATTTTTTTAATTTTTTTGTTCAAATAACATCAGAATAAAAACGCATCGGCAAATTTCGGTTTTTCTTGCATATCTTCGGAAGAAATCGGAATTTTCTAGTTTTCTTTAAAGCACGATAAAACTCTTTAATTGCGCATCTCTTCTCTAATTTAACCATGATTTCGAAGATACTCTAGATAGCCATTCTTATCTTGGACACAGTGTGTATTGCTGTGGCTGGTATATGGCACTTCAAAAAACACGGTAATCCTATATGAAAAAATTGATTTTACGATATAAATTCCAAAATTGTTAAAAATCCTTGTTATTGGATAAATTAGACCACACAGTGGACACAGTGTGTATTGCTGTGGCTGGTATATGGCACTTCAAAAAACCCGGTAATCCTATTTGAAAAAATTGATTTTACGTTATAAATTCCAAAATTGTTAAAAATCCTTGTTATTGGATAAATTAGACCAATTCGATTTTGGTAGTAATATAGAGCTGGTCCATTCGAGACCACCTAGATGAAAAATAAGATTTACTTATTTTTCGACAAACCTCATATAAATTAGCCAAATCGTTCCGGTGTAAAATTGCCTGCCGAATATAAAAATGTAAAAGTGTACAGGATGTGCCATTTCAATTTAGAAAACCAGAGTCACTTCCAGTTTTTCTTTTTCAAGACTTTCGATGATCACTCAAAAAATTGCTTTGACTTTAAGGATTCGATTATAAAAAAAGGCACTTATCTTAAACGGTTTAAGAAATGAATTTTTAAATCTCCACATTTTTGGAGAAAAATTGATATATGTCAAAAACTGACAGATAGCTATTAAATCTTGAATTCAGAATAAAAGAGTGCACTTAGACAAAATAGAAAATGGTATGTTTCTATTAAAAAACAAGATGGCGCCACCAAATTATTTTATTTCAGTTCGAAATGGTCGATTGTGACCGTAAACTAATTGATAATTCTTTAAAAATTCCGATATAATTTCTCTTTAAACATCAGGAGTCATAAACGAAGCTTTATTTCTGTAATCGATCTTACATCTCAAGAACAACATATATTTTTTCAAAAAGAACGCAAACACGTCACACAAAAAGTCCTCCACAATAACAACATTATGAAACGGGTTTTCGTTATTTGTAAAGGTAACATTTATAACATTTCATTATAATAATTAAGCAAATGTTACATCATTAACTACTGCTTTTTTATTAATGGAGCCAGTACATCCATTAAATTAACAAAACACTTTTATGATCTTTGTTAAGATTGCAATGGTCACATCACAAAAACAAGTGAATATCAGTTTAATCAACAAATTAACCTTTCTTGGCAAAACAACCTGTATATTTTCTGTTATGTATAATATTTAGCACACATTACCTCTTAATTAATAAAAGAATTACACGTCATTATACAATGTAGACTAATGCATGCTCGTTAAAAAAACCGGAAAAATAGTAAATAGGTAACTTAGGTACCAACCAGTATAACAAGTAAAAAGTGTAATCGTAAGCACATTTCAATGATTTCCGTATTTAAACTAAATAGTTGGTACTTGTAAGTATTTGCAAAAATTCACTTCTTGCCAAAAAAACCTACATATAAATTATAAGTTTCACTATTTGTTCCAAACGCACGTGATCACTGAAAATACATGAAATTCACTTCTTAGACATTAAGTTTCTAACGCTCGTTGCGTAAATAGTAATTTCGGGACCCCTTGATCAAAATACGGGCAGCAAAACGCATCATATTCACTTCTTAGACTACTGGATAAGGATAACCAGAGATGTGTCTCGTGCAGACGTTCCACTTGCCCTATTCCGACACTTCGTTTTCAAGATATGTCTCATCCTTTGCCTTTGTGAGTATACTCCTCCGACAAACCGTTTTCGGGATATTCAGGTTTAAATGTTTGATATCACCAATGGATATACATTATCTTCTTGACGACGCCCTAATGTTTCTTTGTGATCACCCTCCTCCGACAATCCGCTCTTGAGATATAAGGAATTATAACCGCGATCACGATAAGGGGTCGAGGAGAAGGACTTATGGTTGGTAGAAATTAATTCCTTCCATTGGGACCTTTCATTAGAGTACCATGAAACTTAAAAGCAGCCCCCCCCCCCCTCCCTCCAACCCCTAGTTTGTACAAACCAATTCATTTCTATGGGACCCCTTTCAGTAGAATACCATGACCACCACTAAAGGCATGCGTATACCAAATTCGAGGCCAATTGGTTGTCGCGTGTAAGAGTTATGCTTTATGTTTTACTTTCAAAAACAGTATATTATGAAGTAATTCATGGGTGAGCCCCCTCTTAAGAGACCAAAATGTAATGGCCGTCTGAAACACTTTCAAGGTATAAGTTACCTATTGCAAAAAAATCCAGGACTCTACGACAATTTCTCTAAAGTAGTTCAAAACCGCAGAAATGGGTCCCAACCGATAATGAGCTAAAAAGCCAAAACCGAGAGGAATTTTCAATCAAAAGTCATCAAATAACGAAATAGAATTGTTAAAACTATCATTCTTTTTTTGATAATAAAAATCTCACCTCTGGCTAAGTAAATCTAGGTAGTTGATCTAGTGTTTGTCCTACTCCATGAACCGCTCTCAACAAACACTTATGCACAAACTTTCTTGAAATTAAGTCATCGACTGAAGAATTAAATTACAACCTTCTCGAGTGGTGTTTGTTATGTAGTTGCATATTTATTACATGCATGTTTCAATCGTTCCAGTGCACTAATGAGAACATGTTCAGTCAAGAGCAAAGCATATAGAGTATAAAACTTCAGCCGAACGTAAAGGTTGCCTTTTTCAAATTTAGACACAATAAACATAATGAACTGCACGTTGTACGTCATTTTAATCACGTAATAACATTACGGTATTGCGATACGTGATATGCATTGCACTGAACAATTAATCGTACAAGAACACGCAAAGCGAAAGATTTACAAACATTTGTTGGCAATGCGATTACTTTGATGTCGTTCATTATGGAAACTTACGGTGAAACCTACTTTTAAAAAAGGACACGCGTATTTCATCTGATGTACAGATCGTTTTCAGTATGGCAGTTCTTTTCAAGTCTAAAAATGGTCCTTTTTCGCTTTCAATCTAAATTGAACGAGGGTGTTATGTATACCGGGTGTTACGCGAGAAAAGGGACAACATTTTACTACATGTTTCTTGGGTGAATTCGAGTCGAAAATCTTCTATGAACATGAATCTGCTAATGCTTCGTTGTCGAGATATGATTTTTTTAATTTAGAAAAAATATTGGGGTAGAATAATGGACGCCCACAGGACCGACAAACAAGGAAACAATAACCAAAAAATTCAATACAACCCTCTCAATAGATAAGATAAGAAATTTTGCTTCAATCCAAATGTGAAAAATAGAAGATCGGGAGCAGGTTGCAGCGTCTAGTTATAGGAAAATTTATAAAATTAGAAAAGCAACTAATGCACCAAGATTGTAGCTACATCGGCATATGCCATAGAGCGCAGTGAGAGTGTTGCAATTTCATTACTGGCAGAAGAGTATGCATAAATGTTTAAAAAAGTGGTTCCATAATAATAGATGAAGAGTTCTCTTTTTTAGCATGCTCTCCATATGATTAAGTTGGCGAGAAGCATTAGGAGAACCGTAGATATCTTTGGCCAAATCATGCTTTCAATTATTACTACCAGGTCCACGGGCTTTTCCACTTCACAAAACGAGAAATTTGTTATTCTGAAAGGGTAACATAAAAAATAAATCGACCGTTTCATCGCCTAAAACATACTTTTATTTTTCATCTGCTTTATAATACCTTGTGGTAGCATAATTTACCTATTAACCATCTAATGCTTTAAAGTATTTAAGTAAATAATAGTAATTATTCAACGAGCATATACCTATAAATGATGGCTGTTATTCACGTAGGTGAATTTTATGATACGATACGATTATTCGGGAATGTACCCTTTCACTTTGCCTTTCAGAAATGCTATAAATTGATTGAATGCCGATATGTTGATGTATTCTTTAATTCGGCCATAAACAGTTAATTAAACATTAGTCAAAAGTTATTATTATTCATGAGCAAAACTTACCAGTCCATGAAACTAAGCTATGAAGACCGTTTCATTAACGTGTATTTTCAAGTTTGCATTTAAAAAAAATGTCGTGTGGTCCTTTCCTTTGTGATCCTTTCCTTTCGGAGTAAAGCAAAGTTTCTAAAGGGGGTGCCAACATAACGCACCCCACTTCACAATCGGATTGATTTGAAACCTATTGTTCTTTTAGATCTAATTTTTAATGTTTTCGAATTTTGTTCAATTGTGAACTTTTTCATAATTATGAATTTTTGTAACACGTTCACCGTGTCTACTTATTACTTACCTAATATTATGTGGTGTTAACAAATTATGCAAACTTCAAACCGCCAAGATAATTTATTTTCTAATTTTGTCAATATTGTAATTAGCGCCTCTTTTTATGAGTAAAAGCCCACTATACTCTTCTAATCTCTCCTTCCTCTTTCGGTATCTGAACTTTGAAGAATGGTTACTTTACAGAAAAACACGCCGAGAAAAACACACCGACCCGAGGAGGGGCGCTCTCCAGAATACTTCCAGAAACGAACCTGGTTTTCGGGAAGTTCAATATGAATTTTACGGGTTCATTCATGTACCCGCGGAAATCGTTGGTGTATCTTAGATATATTAGACAGAAAATAACGGTCTTCCCTTTTTAGAGTTTTGCAGTGCGCGGCATATTGCAAATTCCTCGGAATCAAGGGTTCATAATATATAATCCCTAAAATACCGAGAACAATACTAATGTGCAGAATGCACAAAACAATTATATATAATTTCTTTATTTTATTTTTTTTCCATACGAGTACATATGTTGGTGGGCCACCAACGGAAAATTTTGACTTTCTCCGAAACGAAAGGCGCACAAAGCCTTAGTATTAGCGCACAAATCGGCACAAAACTATAGTACCACTGTAATGTCGATACGAGAATAATGGCGTTCTACAATAAAGTTGAACTCCCAACGGAAAATTCTGATTTTCACTGAAACGAAAGACGCACAAAACTTGTGGATTGACGCACAAATCGGCCCAAAATGAGCACAATATTTTGGAGAATTGAGGTGCCGATTGAGGGGTGCTAACTTAATCCACTTGCAAAAACGTCGCTTTTTAGTGCAAGAGGGGGTGAAAAATAAATGTCTGTGCATTTACTTAAATTTTAATCTATGCTTAAATGTTTGGGGTCGCAATCTGGTCGTCCTCGAAAAAAAAAGGCTTTATAGTAATACCCAGTCCGTTAACTCTCCCATCCCCCTCCCCACTTCCCCGCTTACAGTAATGATGGTCCTGTTATAAAGTAATGCGCTTGCTTATGCCCTTAAACTCTTTGCGCCATTATTGCTTTTTCTAATTCCGAAAATACATTTGGGAGGGGCCAAGTATACGGAGCCCCCCCCCCCCCCAACTAACCACTAAGTATCTTTTCGCTGGTATCTATGCCACTTGGTAGTTGGTACATCTGGTTCGGCTCTTAATTGCGACTAGTGTTTCCAAATTTTCGGAAAAATTGGTCTCTTAGGTAGAAACCTGTGTTTCTTCAGAAAAAATCCGGAAAAATTGGCAACATATAATTTTCTATCTTTTCGCATTTATACGTAAACTCTCTGGTTTGAATCCGGATTCGGGCATGGATATTTGTAAATGTATAGTGGGTTGGGTTGGTAGAGCACCCTTGGCTGAAACCCCGCCACTCAAAAATAAAGACAAAAATAAATAAATAAATAGATAAATAAAATTGAAAAATTTATCGAATGAGCCGAAAGCGTACACTTGTCTTTGTGAGTATGACTTTTTTTACTACTGTAATTTAGGGGATACCTTTTGAAGTCTAGAATTCTTAATTGTGGATTCAAAAGCAGTGTAAAGGAAGTAGCTAACACAGTTATGTTACTGGATATTCCAAATTTTCCCAAAAAAACCTAATTTTTCCTTACACCCGAGAAAGAAAATACAATTTGGTACATGAACGTGGTACGTGGTTTTAAAACCGTTAAGTTAGCCGCCCCTCTCTTCTATTTTTCTAAAACTTCTTATGGCTAAACAGTAAGGGCGCTAACTTCAATTCAAGTGGCGCAAATGAACGAGTAACCAGATGTACCAGGTGGCATAGATACCACCGACAAAGGGAGGGGGCAAGTTAACGAATATTAGTAATACTCTTGGTACATTAATAACTATTCCGCTCCTTTGGATCACCGGATGCTGTACCCACAATTAATAGAGTAAAAAAATTGTAGGTTATCATTTCCTTTTGTTAGTGCCCTACGATTTCTAACAATATTTACACTTACAGTTTTCACCTCGGAGACGGATGCGCTTGGTTCACATTTCATCATTTTCCCTGTGTGAGCAGCCTCTTCCGAAACTCCGTTTTCGAGATATTCACCCACAAATTCGATCAGGATTAATGAACGCCCGGTACAAGGATGAAAGCGACCAGCTTTAGTGAACACCAGGTACATGGAGGACCCCAAATGGTCTCTTATTTACAAGAAAATGTTGCTTATGTATTCCTTTTCTAGGAGTGTCTGCCATGTCTGGTTGTTCGGTTTTCCAATTATTCGCCAAAAGCTTACGTCATTTGGAAGACGATGGAATACTAATACACAATGCTAATGTAAAACTAGGATAGAAACGAGCATAGTCGCCGTAGTAGAGAATTATAGTTAACAATGGCTTTTAACTGGACTCCCGAAGAAAATGTGTTGCAATCGTCCGATTGGGTTGTGTATGGTGTCAAATGAAGCGCGCTTAATTAACATGAATTTTAAGACTAGTTTTTATGATAACCGGGCGGCCGAGTAATTAATAGATAAGTTTTAATTTTTGGACGTGATTAAAATAGTACGCCGCGCCGGTCGGCTGCAAAACCCTGCGTTCCGTTTCCGCATTTTGGGAATTCTGTATATAAGGTAACAGCATGATTTAGAGTGAATCGTTTGTATTTGCAACATTGACGATGAAACTTTTGGCACTAAATCAATAGGGTTAGTCTACGAAACACCGTAAACAATATGTAGTACTAAAGCATATAAGTGGTTGTATACCAGAAGATCTATCGTCCCAACAAAGAAAGGTCTGACAACAACACTGGAATAGGATTTTTGTTAAAACCTTTTTTTTATATATAATGGAAATTTTTTTCGACATTTCTTCAGGGAAACCAATGTTTCCATTTACAGAGACGATTTTTTTTAATTAGGTAGTTACATTTACTGAAAAGATACATCATGTCTTAGTTTAATTGTTATTACAGTGGTAAATTGATATTTGTAAATAACACCGGAGTAATTATTGTAATTAGGTATAAGTTATTCAATGGTATAAGTAATAACCTGTATAACGTAGATAGTGACGTAAATAGATCATTCTTTAAGTAATGAATAATAGTAAGTATGTGTAATAAATGAATACCAATGTGTGTCATTTGAGCTTTTTAACTTTAATTTAAATTCAGGAAAGTTTTATAAACACAAATAACTTAGGTACTATGTATAAAAGTGAGATTATACTTATAGATTGAAAAAATGCAGTAACGTACATACAAGAATAGTTTTTTTAATGCAAGAGTGCAAATATACTTTTTCGTACTTCCGAGACTAAAGTGACAACTTCACTCCATTATGACAAGTACTGAAGTGTCACTTTTTGTCCCACCGGGATTAAATTTGGACGAAATCCCGGAAGGATGAAATTACTAACAAGGCAATTTCAGTAGATTGTTCCACATTTTGTATGCGGCACTACTTCTTGAACGCATCGTACTGCTGCTCATATTGTTTTTTTGGATTTCGGTGGTATCAATTCTTTACCTACTTTGGCTGCTTTTTATCAATATCAAATACACCTTTGTCACCCACGACCAAAATTATGACACTAGCAATGACAGTTTCCAAATTATTTTTGTTACCATAGCATAGGGTTTGTCGTACCAACGCAACGTTCCTATGGTAACTTGTGAAGCAGCGATTTTTTGAAAGAACGCGTTCTCTAACTCCATAAATATTATGTGTTTCAGTTTCGGAAGTATGAAAAATATCGTATATACCTTGCGACTGAACTAGTAGTCTTAATCCCTCAGGTAAATTATGCCATAAACTTTACCTTCGGGATTAAAAATGCTACTTCAGTCGCGCGGTATATAATATACTATTTTCTGTGACGGGAAAAACGTTTGACATTTTATCTCTGTTGACAGGTAACAAAATGTCACTTTTTATGAAATTACTTTTTTCCGGGGAAAAAAGTGAGTACTTTTTTCTCGGATATACTCGCATATACACATAAGTAAAGATAGATATTCAATTTTTGTGACGCTACTTTCACCGCTTATACTAACTCAGGTGAAGTCAGCGAAATTTCAGAATCGGACATTTTTTACTTTATATCATTCAATATAACTACTAAACAATCATTAAGTTCGAAATGTTTAAATAAAATGCCAATGTTACCGGCAAACTACGAAATCCGCAGCAGGCAAAGTTAGAAAGGGAACTCGACTTTACACTTCACCTGCCTCTCTTTAGGGATTTGGCGAAATGCCTAAACATTGAGGCAAAGTGAGAATTCTCGGTTATTTTCCACAGATTGCGCGTACAGCTGTGCCAAACGTAAAACCGTCGCTTTAGTACCTTCCCCCATTTGATATATTCTCCACAGTAAATCCAAAGCGTGACTCAACAGAAAACCCATAGAAGACATGCAGTCTAAACGTGAACGCAATATTTAGGGAGTACTTAAATTAAATCGCAATCGTCGCGTCGTTTACCATCCAATGGCAACGCTGTATGCGCAATCTGTGGGAAATGACGAAGCCTTCGCACTTTGCCTGCATGTTTGGGCATTTCGCGAAATCCCTAAAGAGAGGCAGGCAAAGTGCAAACTGCAGCTCCGTTTCTTACTTTGCCTGTTGCATTCGTCATTTGGCGAAATGCCTAGGCATTTTGCAAAATGCCGGATTTCGCAGTTTGCCGGTAACACCAATACTGAATTGAGAGATATTTGAGTGAAGGTTCGTATTGTCGCGAGTACAACAGCCTATCTGCAGTTTTAAACTTCAAATTTCTATAAATCGATACGAAAAAAAGGAAACTAGATTTCAGAATACCAATATACTAAATATAATATTTAACATACCTATTTTATATTTCAATTTGCAAATGTTTGAGTATTTAGATTTTTTTTTTACATTTTGCAGGATTTTTTTCGTCTTGTCAATCTTATATAAAATAGACGAATTAAACAAATCACCTTTGAAATGATTTGAGACGTACCATAAAAACGCATCTATAACTGTTGTAAAATAAATTTGCCACGCACCCACGGAAAACGCCTGTTTTCTTGACCCGTAATGAATTATACTATTTCTGAACCCCAAAAAATAACGCACTGCTTGAATAGGGCGTAGAAGAAGCGATTTCCATTAAATTTCATTCTCTTTTAGAAGGGGACTGTGGTTTAAATACACGGCATCCATGGACACAAAAGCGGAAATGAAGATCAACAGTTTTGCGAACGAATTTTATAAAGAAATGCAAACTGTTCTGCGATATTTTGTTCCATCATGATGTAGGAATTTATTTCCTAAAGAAAAAATCGAGACCTAATAAAAGGCTTGGGAGAAGTGTTTTCCAATTATTTTACTTTGCTTTTATCCAAAATATATCAAAATCATTATTTATGCATCAATTGTCTTGGAAAACAGGTGAAACTCTATTGATCGTTTACCAATGCATGTGTATTTTTGGTGACCAAAATATGTTTACCCAAAAGATGTCATAATAGCTATTTATGCACTTTTTTTGGGAGAAAAAGACCAAATTCGATTGCTCAATGCCCAACAAATAATCCATGTGTATTTTTAGCGACGAAAATATCTACAGCATGGAGAGAAATAGGTTTCCTTTTAGACGAACGCCTTTTACGACATTTATGACACCAATCCATAATAGCACATGTATTTAATCCTTTGTGTTAACTTACACACTTAACTTATATGAATGCCCAGAAACCTGATGATTTGAGCAAAATTCGGTAAAAATTACATTTGAATCACTTTGCCGTACCGTAAGTCTTTTAGAATGAGTTGTAGTCCTAGAGTCAAACAGTCCCAGCAAGCACCTTATATTATCCAATTGCGACAATTTGTTCAATCACTCACCTTGCAAGTATCGAAATTCTAAAGCACCTTGAATCCAACTGTGGCAGTACGTTATTTAATAGGTACGTTTGGGTTTGTTTTGTTTTTAAAATAAATTACACTTTGGGAATGAAAGAAAAGTGAGTTTAGAGTGTACAATTGCGATTAAAATGCGATTGCTAATAGATTCAATAAACATACCTTGCGGAAAACTAGTTCATATCAGAGTTCACATCATCACATACAACTACAAATGGGATATGAGTAAGTAAACATATCTCTAGGTAATTAAAACTGCGCGTTAACACCCAATATCAACTAACGATCTTAAATACTAGTAGCAAACTATTACCACATATCACAATGATACAGAATAAACTATATTAATGGAAGTTATATTTTTAATTCGTGGACATGAGTTAATTGCTGCTAATTTGTGGTTTGTGACTCATCGGCAGTCGATGGTGACAATTCAGTTGGTGATTAAAGAACACTCTTACCTTGCTTTACACGTACAGATACAAATAAATCATTCAACTACATTCAGCACTATTTTTTAAGTGATGGCTACCACAAGCAGGTACCCTAAATTGTGAAGGTTTCGTTATCATTCTGTATTCCTCTTCTATTGTATGCTTATTTACAGGAAATTGATGAGCATTGTTTACGTAAATATTCGTTTGGTGATTACAATTTCATAAACCACCGTGGAGTCGCGTGATTGTGTTTAATGAGGTTTCAATAGAATAATTTACCAGAGCACTAATAATTTTCCATTGGGGCTACATTGAGAAAGCAGCGATATGAAGGTACAGAAGCATTGAAGAAGTGCATGGGAAAATGGGCGCATGGAAAAAAATTAAAAGCAAAAATGACGAAAATTAAAATGTGACCGTTACCCGTAACTATCAAAAGATGGATAAATCATACCACCCCAATCGAAATTTTACATCCAAATTCAGGAAAGTGAGTAGGTAAATCCAAGTATGCCTCAAGAAACCAACTGAAATGTTAAATATGAACCATGTCAATCAAACCTACGAAGCGATGGACTTGAATTAAATGAAGGTAAATCGAAACTACGCTATGAAACCCTTTACATAAAAGTTAGCGAGGAAATATTGAAGTACGAGGCCCCTTTGGGACCGAGTACTTTAATTTCCGAGTCAAGTAATGTCATTTTACTAAAGAGTTCTGTATTAAATTTTACCCGAAATCGTATTTAAATAGAAAATTTCAATTTTCATATAGAACTTTTGATTAATGTCAATCTGTCAGTGATGACAGGAGACATTATAGACATTTAGCAATGTCATAAATGCGTCTGGTAAAATAACAGGTGCGACCAGTAAAGTGACAAGAAAACGCAGCTGCTCTGCTTTCTGTCATGGAAACTAAAATTTCCTGACAGAAAGTAGGCTTGAAAATGATGGTTTCAGGATGAGTTTGTGTAAAATAATAATTATCATCAAAGCGGAAAGGTGATAACTGATAAACTACACACATTGTTCAACAGAATTTAAGACCATCCAACTAGTTTTTAAAAGCATTGCGTGGATGTGGCGAGGGCGTTTTGAGTTACATTTTTTCCTCCATCAATCCCAAACTGTCTGCCGTCTACAAGGAACGAATGATATGCTACGTAAACACGAGTGCTGAAATAGCCTGCTTTTACAGAATCAAACCGAATTTTGACCCCAACTATTAGTTGCTAAATACCCCTTTCTTATTTGAGGGTAACCAGTAAGTAAGCAAGTTGCAAGTTTCGCCACCACTTTAAGTTATAGCACAAAGTCCTCCTGAATTACTCCCATTTATGCTCATAAAGTGCCAGAATTAAAACAAAGGTGTAACAGTTTGTTACAAGACAGGGGATGAAATCCCTTGATCGTAATTCTTAATTTTGACTTTTTAAAGACCAATTTTTTAAGTTACCGATGCTCAATGTAATTTATTTTAACTTATTTGTAACTGCCCTGTTAGGAAAATAGACTTTACCATTTACATGTCTACATGCAAAATAAAAATACGTCGCTCGCTCAAAAACCACTTGCTTGCGGTTCTCAAAAAAGTTGTATACTTAAAACAATTTCATTCATTCAAACCAATTTTCATAGCACTATGCTCAAAACTTGTGCTTTGAACGGCTTCAACCGTCCTCATGTGTGGAAAATCGTTCACCACGTTTTTTTCTGTTTGACGTGGGGGAACAAAAAGAAGTCATTAGGAGGTAAATCAGGTGCATACCGGCAATGGCTCATTAATTCGATTTTTTTCCTTTCCAATATTCAATTGTTCGAGCTGCAGTGTGAAAGCTCACATTGTCAGGCTAAAGAATGATTGGCCGATTACGGTTGTTTCTCCTTATTTCAGCGACGGCTTCTACCAAACAAATTGTTGTATTCCACGATTTTCAAGAGCTACAGTCGCAACATGACCAATGGTTATATTTCTTCCAAACGTCCGCTCTAGAGTTATGAGGAATTAGAACCGATCGCGATAGGAGGCCAAGGAGTAGGACTGTGGTGGGTAGAAATTAATTCCTTTCATTAGAATACCATGAAAGATAAAATAAATTTCTAACCTCTATCTCTCCCTTTCCCCTATTTATCTTAAAAAAGAGTTTTTTGCATTTTATAATGAAAACCCCCAATGTTGCTCCATGGAATATAACCATGAACTAAATAGTTGTTAAGTTAATCTTGAAAATTAACTTGAAACACGAATCGATTTGCTTATACTGGGTCATTCTCGACGGGCGTCAGTTAGATAGAAATGGAGAACCTTTGGAAATGAAACTAAACTGATAAGTCCTTTAAAGGTTTTGGCATATGATAAATCGAACTAAAATGTTTTCAAGATAGCGCCACTTCCGCAAATACCGGAAGTAGCCATCAACTTTGTTATTTTAAGCTTAAGAAGTAATTAAAACATGGAATATCTCGGAAACCGTTTGAAGCAGCTTTTGACATTTTGTATTAAATAAAAGGTCTCGGAAAAAAGAAAAAAATTAGAGCTTTGACAAAGTGACGTAGTCTCACTTTTTTAGACGGTTACGCATACCATAAGAAAATTCGATTACCGTTTTCTATAATAAATTTTTAAAATTACCCCTGCAAATTTAATTGTTGACATAAAAACTTGAATATCGACGAAACCCTTGGAGCAAAGGGTCAACTGTGGAGTATCTTTGTACTACAAATTGACCTAGAATCCGAAAATCTAGAAAAAATAGGGGGCTCGTATTTAAAATAACAAAGTTGATGGCTGCTTCCGATAGTTGCGGAGATGGCGCCTTTTCAAAGGTTCTCCATATCTTTCTAACTGACGCTCGTCAAGAATGATCCTGTATAGAAAACGCCGGTATTTCTCGAAGGTTCGCAAACGCTCCCAAATATTCTAGAATTGCGACGAACTGGAGAATCTTGCGCACAATCGGTGTACTTTAAAATTAAACAATATTAGCGGAATAATAATTGAAATTTAATTAAAGGAAAAAAATAAACAAAATAAAAAAAATATACAAATTATACTGTAATTAACAGAACTAGTAGCTGCAATCGGCGACAACCATCAGTTCTATCGGCGGCACGGCGGCGGTGGCAAGAATCGGCTGAACGGACGGGCCGACGAACTCGGGCGCCACCAAGCAAAAATCTCGGACCTGGTCGAGGTCGGCGGTAGCCACGGACTGGCGAATCGGTTTCGATAGCCTTTGGTAAACGCAATCGGAGAAACGGCAATCAGGAATCGGTCGGATTTAGCAAGACAAAATTACGGCAGACTTCCTTGCAGAAGCGAAAGCAACAAAACAGAAATTGACGGAAGCGGTGGAAAAGCAGTTTCAGGAAAACGAGAAATATTTTCCTCTCCACCCCTACCCCTTATAATTAGTAGAGCTCACATTTAAGATAACGGAGCGGTAGAAAAAGTTGTTTAAAGAGAATTCCAATGAATTCTTTTTAATAATAATAATTGTAGCTATTTTTACAATAGATAAGGCTGGTCACACAAAGGGAATCAATAGGTATAAAACACACACATTGTATACAAATATTGGACAAACATTATTATTTACATGACATTCAAGTACTCTTGGATTGTGTAACAACACTTTACAATGAGTAGGTCTTTGAGCACATTTTTGAACGTGTTTGTGTTAGTGATTTTCTTGATGTCAGGTGATAGTACATTGTAAAGGTAACACCCTGCGTACTGGACCGACTTCTTGAATTTTGAGTGATTCGGGAAACTTAATGCACAAGCAAAATAAAATGGTACTAACGCAACGTGAATTTACGGCAATGGTAGAGATTAATACGGTATTTTAAAAACTACGGCTGCTTGGTAACGAAGCGGTCAACTTAAAACGCTTCTAAATACCGGGTGGTCTGCAATGCTGGTTACCTACAGTGTGGTTTTAACTTCTGGAGTGAACTTGAGGGCAAAAACCGGTGCTTCGCTACAGAATGCTCTCGACGTCTATCGGGATTTCTAGAATATTCGCTGCAATACACATATACAAAGATAATAAACAATTTAGATGTAAACATGGAGATTCGTGTCAGCGACTTATACTTGACAGGATTGTCACGCTATTAAAACAGTGACACTTCTAAATGCAAATGCAGCTGCAACACGAATGAGGGCGATCCTGCGTTATGGATGAACAGTAGGTGATGTTATTTTACGCTATGCGCGAACTGTAGGACCAAAGGGAGTCTTCTTCGGGATGGGGAAACAGAAATCGACTAAAAGTATATGCCGATTCACGCTCTTTCATTGGTGTTGTATATGTCTATCAGTTGATCACATTTTAAATCGCAGTTAGAGGCCTCGATCGTTGCATGCTTTGATTATAAAATATTCAAAGGTTGCATGCACGTTGTGGTTTTGCCGCAGTTGCATTTCTTTATACTAATTTTAAGAATTACCCTTTTTTAGTTAAACATTTTTGTAATAATGTATAAATTGTTTAAACAATGAAAATGTAAGTTACAAATTAGTCATTCATTCTTAGTTTTTGATGCAACTAAGAAAATTTCAAACGGGAAAAGTGGGGGTACTAGCTTGATTTCAAGTTAGCAACCCCCACTTTAAAAATCGGGTTTTCGGCCGAACTAAGTGCGTACAAATTCTAATTTTGTGGGTACAAAATAGTCTTTAATTAGTCCTAAATTATACGCATATTTTTACTTGATTTGGCCAAAGTGGGGTCCTAACTTTATCGACCTCAAGAAAAGCTTTGATATTGACTGTATAGCCTCTCCAGCGAAAAATTATTTGAAATAGTACTTAAAAGCAAACCAGATAAACTGCAGTGAAAATAGATTAACCAACCTCGAGACCTAAAAATAAGGGCGACTGCATTGAAAACAATTCACAAAACCAGGCCCACCTTTCAACTTTCAAAGTTCAATACTTACAAAAATCAAAAACTTCAATCAGAGTTAGGAGACTAATAGTTTGTATTTTAGTCCTTACCTCTGATTATCGATCAACCACCATCATTATTAACGCATCTATTATTGCGTCTAAAATTTCAAAGCACCTCTTACATTCTGGTCCAGTTGAGAAGCCTGCATTCTTAAAAATTCTCACCTTGAAGAGGTTGACTAAGAATTAATTTTTATTTTTACTTGCAACAAATTCTTGAAATTATAGGATTCACTGTTTAAGTTATCTAATTTCTGAGGGACAAAGTCATTATGTTTTACTTCCCTTTGTCAAGTGTGGGGGGGGGGGGATATTGACTTTCCATTAATTCGTTAATCAAATTTAAATAATATAATTTACTTATGCGAGTATACAAAAATAAGTCAGTACTAAACAATAGTCATATTGTGTTAAGTTCTACGCTCATTTCTTCGCCAATCCACAGCTATTCATCAGCCTCATATGATCTAAATGGTTCTCGATTGCTGGATACCAATCGGCGCCCGTATAGTCCATTTCCGGTAGATCACCACCGTAGTTCTTCGGCAAACATGATGGTTCTAAATGTTTGTGTAACGAGCTCATTTTGCTTCCGTGGAAGAATAGCTGCGACACAAATTATGAGTTCGACTAGTTTAAAATTAAGCATTTGTTTACTTACTCGTCCCTTTAGTTTCTCCTTGATGAAGGGCTTGAAAATAGTCCACACCATGTTGAAAATGAAGGGTTGCTTGACAATATGAACCTCTTTAAGTCTAAGTGGCATAGCATCTTGAATGAAGGTCAAAAGTCGCATACTAATAGCGGGAGTGAACGCCATTACTTGTTTAGTACTCAGGCCATCAAAATCTAAAATAACGACGCCACCACGTACTTGTGTTTCTGGTTCCAAACAAGCTGCTTCGTGCATTAGGTACAGCATACGGAAAACGTTATCTGCTGAGACCTTTGATGTATCCCACAGAGCTAAATTTGCATATGGGTTACTATCAGTCTACGGATTCCAGTGTACTTACATCCGCAGTTCTGGATAAGAACACGTCGCCCTTTATGGTCGCGATTTTTCAGCACGTTCACGACGTTATTGTTAATAAATCCGGCCTTCTCATCTTCTGGCATAAGGTTTCCAATCAGATCTTTGTGCTTCTGTTTAAAGTCGGCAATTCGTTTCATCTGCAAGAAGACCGTCATTATTTATTTAGTCATTTTTTGAAAATAACTTACCAACTCATAGGCGCTTTTAGCGTAGAATTTGCACGGTCTTAAGAAAATTAACAAGAACTCGTCATCAGTACTGAAGTTAAGGGTGGGATCGTTTTGTAACAACTCTTTTAATTCCTTAAGCCCTTGTGCTACATTTTCGGGTGTTTCACGTATGTCCACCTTCGCAAACTCTTTCACCTCGTCAGTAAGAGGACCAACTTCCAAAGTAAAAGCCATCTATAAAAAATTAAGTATGAAATGAACAACTATAAAATGAGATTAGTTACCTTATATTGCTCGCGCTTTAACTGTCACCACAAAGATCCAGTCTAAAAGTAACAGGCATACAAAAAAAATTCTTTATAAAAAGCCCAAGCTCCCTTATCATTTAAAACTTTGATCGATCCAAAGTTTGATTTAAAGAGCGCATCGTTATCTAAAATCGTCATTATCGAAAAACGGTGGAGGCGTAGTGCCGGGTAACTGAAATAGAATTTTTTTTATTATAATCTCAACAATGTGAATCACTGATACTGTTGTTATCGTTTTGGATACGATGGACGATTTACGTGAGAATTCATATTATTTTATACGTGACTTAATACTCAGTTCAACTAACTGCAAATGCAAAAACAACGTATTGCTATTTGCACGTGCAACTTGAGATATTTGCTACGGAAATGATTAGTTAACATGGTAACCTGTCTTACCTTAAACGCCAAATCAAGAGTACGTAAGTACTTTGATTTATCAGCGGTATCTTGTTAGTCGAGCTAATAGTGTCGACTCTAGTAGGGTTCACTATCCCTATAATTGAGTTTGTTGTAAAATGCATCATACAGCATACTTGATTGACTACAGAAAATAAATTGTAAATTCAAGGACTTTATGGAATACCACACAATATTCTCGTCTTAGATTAGAAATAACGTGGGTTCTTCGTATGGTTGCAACATAGCATCAACGGGCTTGCCATGTGTGTTGTGCAAGTACAATGGCTTGACTCCCAAGACCTAAAATAATAAGCAACATTCGAACGCGTCCATATTACGTCACTATCAAAACTAAGTTTGACATTTTTCCTTAAAAAAATTGGTGCACAGAGTCTCTGAGCACTAGTCTCAAACGAGAGTAAAAAAAAATGGTCAAGCATCATAATTTTGAACCACAACACCGTATTTTTTCCGGAAAGGGAGTTTTCGTGCTGTTCCATGTACAGTTTTTCTTGTCAAAATAGTTTGACGGGAATTTATGAAAAGGTGGAAGATAGAGGGGGTGTACGAAAAAGTTATAAAATGCATACATACAATCTATTTTTATAAACGCAATATGAAATAGAAAGATGTTTTCATATTCCATTGGTAAGTCTGGACTCTGGAGGATATTAATGATAGGAGTATAATTCATCTATCCAAAGTTCACCTGTAAATCGGACTATGATTTGATAATTACATTTAAAGAGGACGTATATTTCCATTAATTTTCGTGTGCATATTTAAACGAACATTTTTCTAGTCGTATCAGCGACGAAATGTTGCTTGTATGGCGTCAAGCCTAATTGTGTCAACGATTTAATTGTGTAAATTTTATGCGATATTGGCAATGACTTTTAATTATGTCCGTAATAGAAAAATTGGGACAAAAAGTGAGGCGGGAAATCTGCATATTTTTCTTTAATTTCGCACTAATAATTACACAATATACCTAGTAAAACCGTCCCCTTTTCTATTACAACAAAATGAGTCCCTGCACACCTAAATCTCCAAGTACAATGATAATTTACAAATAAATTACACGATATTCTTCCTTGCTTTTACTGAGATACTGAGGACATTTTTATGTAATCTACCTCAGTAGTCAGTTATCGCAACGCAAGTTTGAGGCAACAGTTGTGGTTGAGAGTTGGGGTAAATAGTGTCCGCTGTAGTATTGCGCTAGGATATTTCTATGACACAACAAATTTACAACTACGTACGATTAAAAAGCGTGAATCCTCTCTCTTATATCCTTGATAGGCTTGCTTGAACCCAAGGTACTAAAATGACCCTTTTTTAGCGCATTTTCACAGAAATAAAAAAAAAAACGTTTTGTCCATCTGTCTGTTCGTCGCTACGGCTGTGTTTATACTAGATTTATTTTATTTGTTTATTTATTTATTAATTTCGACTCGACTCGGACGTAACGGCCCATAAAGGTCCAGACCCACCAAATTATTCTTCGGTTTTGGCAGGATGGGTTGAAATGGGGGTTTATTTATTTATTTATTTATTTATTTATTTATTTATTTATTTATTTATTTATTTATTTATTTATTTATTATCCCTCTCTTGTTCTGGGCCTTCAATAGGATTGTGCCCAATTACAGAGTGACCCGCACAATTGACTTGTATTTCTGATTGACGAGCCATTTGAATAACATCTTTAAAGGTTAACTGTTTTGTAACTGCATTCTTTGGCCGGTAGTAGTATATGGGCTTCACCTCCACCTCGTGCTCATGGTGAAGGGGATTCCCCCGCGGTGACGTAACTAATGAGCTAAGTCAAATGGGTTTGTGTGGTTTATATACTGGCTAAAGTAAAATGAGTTCTTATCTTAGCTAATATGTCGTGTGATTTGTATCTCGGCCTGTACCATTTTTTCAGAACTTGTAGAATGTAAAATTTTAATTTTAGGAAGACAATGGCGAGTTCAAAGAATGCTCAAATTTGAAAATTTGACCATTTTAACCATACTTATATGATAAATTCCAAAAACATTTTGGAATGTCCTAATAAATGTTAAAACTTTCTCGGCCTCTTTGATGTGGTTGGACATCATCTTGCCCAACCTCATCATCTTCTGGATTGTCTTCCATCTCCCCCCCCCCATCAATTCCTTACTGAGTCCCTCCTCTTCTTTCTCCAATGGATGAGGGGTGCTGGTGAATACTTCTTCCTCAAATGGAGCGTTGGGGGTCGTCTGGGATTTACAATTCCCGCAGATTGTCGGACATTTAAGTCCTGCTTTTCGACAACTACGGAGAAAATTCCCAAAGTTAGCATTTTTCTAAATTCTACCCACTATAGGCACATTTCCCATTTTCACGGAATATAAGGGTCCTAACATATTAGATATGCATGTGGCCAAAGTTTTCAATAGTTTACTCCAAAGTTAAAAAATAACACATACGTATCTACTGTGTTTTGGAATGTGGCAGTCGCCCTGCATTCTATACAATTGCAAGAGATTGAGTGAAGCACCTCGGTGGGGGAATGTTCCTCTGAAGTGATTATTGGGACAATGCCAGCCCGTGTGGTTTTGTAGGTACCTCAATCGAGGGTTTTTGCCTTCCACACCATACCTGGTGGTACGCGCGGAGGGAGTGATCCCTTGCTACTGGTGAGTTAACAGGGAGGGATGAGAGGCTAAATGTTGCATTTACCAAAAGTTTGGTAAACTCCAGCCCTGCGTTAACATCGGCACAGATAAAATACCCAATTTATCTGTGACATCGGTTACGAAATGGACACATAACCACCGCCGACTCTACGTAACCGACCGCTCATCAAAAGTAGTTTTTAATATAGGTACACCGGCGCTGAAGTCTGCACATTCCCAAGGAGGTAAACAGCGTACAAAGAGCTCAACACTTCTACAGCACTTTGAAACGGGGTACCGAGGTGTACAAAAGGGTGTGCATCAGCGTAAAAATCTAATCTGCTCCAACTTTTATATACTCCCGCTGCATCATAAAGTAGATCAACCGCCGCTCCTCTACAAATGCTCAAGGTTTACCGCTGTCAGCCGCGTAGATCTAAACACTTTTGCAACTCCGAAGAGGGAGAAGAAACATCAAAGTAACGTGCTAAAGAACTTTCCCGCTGGAACAGCAAGTATTACCTTTGTCATGGACTCCAAAACCTCTTCATAGAAAACAAATCCCCTGGAAGCTGGTTTAGTGACCCATGTTGTAGTGCCCTAAGGAGTCTCTGCCAGGTCCGCTTACCGGATCCTCGATGCTTCCCCCTTTGTTCATTATTCCGTCGTTTATTGCTATACCAAAATGTTTCAATCCTTGTTGATGTTAAGAGTCAAGTTGTTCAATGTTACAATTTTTGCTGTGTTCAAATACCAAATAAAAACTGTAAAGGTTTTGTATAATATAAAAAAAACATCTATACAGGTATAATTAGCACATAAGTAAAATTTTTAGACTGTTATAGAGTCGCTATTAGCTTCAGCTATTTGCGATACGACCGATGTCTGAGCCTTAGGGCAACTCGAGGGGCAACTACTTTTCCTTCTGCACACTCTCTTCTTCCTTCTCGAACAACGTCGTCTGCAACTCCTTCTTTTCCTTTTACAAGTACGCCTCTTTACTTTACGTTTGCACGTGCGCCGTCTTTTCTGCAGCTTACATCTGAGCTTCCTTCGCCCAGGTTTACACTTAGTTCGAAAGGGCTTAGCAGCCCTTCCGGCCTGTGCTGCTCTGCACTGGTACTTTCTTCTGCGAAATTCACTCATGTTGCACCACCGGCGAGCTCCTTCGAGCGTCAGCTTGCATGAAAGCCACGTGGGGTATTTCTTACGCAGCTCTTGTAAGAAATTTAAAAAGGGATTTTTCGAAAAGCGGGAGTTTTTTCGTCTTTTGCAGATTACGTTTGTGCCCTTCTCTCTACGTCTACGTCTTCTACATGCCATAATTTCGGAATAAAATTCTCTGAAAGGTCAAACTAAAATTTTGAAGTTAACAAAACAATCTTGTTTGATACGTTAGTAACGCCCAGACGACTACGTAGTTTCACAAATTTCCTATGCAACTAACAAAGTTTGTCTATGGTTACCACTTTATTTTCCAAGGAGACGTAAAATGGTCGGCGAAATACTGACATTCATAACGTCGATCTTTCAGAGAAATGTACAAACATTCGAAAAGTGAAATATCACGTCCAAATTGGTGTTCGCAGTTCATAGCTTTTCAAGCAAGGTACGGCCATTTTCTGTTGCTGAAACGCTCATAGTTCTTACACTTTTTATTACTCTTTTGGAATTACAGATATGTAATTCGGAAAATGTTTTGTCGAATGTTAAATTACAAGAGAGAAAATTTTGAAGTTAAAACTGACATATAAGTGTGTTGCTTGGCAACTTTGGCAAATGACATTTGTTAAATGATTGCCATGAGTGAAGTTGTCAGAAAGCGTTAAATTTGAACTAAACCAGAAGAACATTTAGCCAACAATAATTGGTGCCGAATAATATTCAACAAGACTATTTCGCGAAACCAAATAACTAAAATGACATTGCTCATTTTACAAAGTAAGGTAACTGTTATTTGTGGATATGCTACAGGTAAGAGCTTTGCCATTTAAAAGACAGCCGTTACTATGTAATTTTGCCACTAGTTTAAGATCTGGCAATGAATGTCGTTTTTGCGATCCGTATGAAGACGTTAATAAGTTTTTCAACTTTATTGTATACAGCCATCACGACAAGTAATCTTCAATAAGAAGAGTAGCGCCCAATTTACAGTTGCCACCATTGGTTTCATCAAGCCGTAAAGCAAAATAGAACCAATGTGCTCAGCTACAACTTTTTAGCCATATCTACCATTTTTACAAAGATTTCGCATTTAAGGCCACGGAAAGAGAGTTTTAAACATTTTCCTATTTCAACTGCTCCGCACAGGGAAGAATATCCACCTACACATACCTATTTCCGACTCTTATGAAGGCAAATTATTATGAGCATTGGTTATTGCTTTTTTTTCCTTTTTAAGCATGGCCGAAGAACTGTGGATGCTATCTCATGCATCTCCCCTTTCTTGGAGAACATATTAATAACATGGTTTCGAGAAATAAAACTTAATGGCAGAACGCAAACCAGATCCACGAGGGCGGCCGTGTGCTGCTGGGCTGAATCAACTCTTAAGATTTAATAATAAAATAATATGCATTGTTGGGTGAAGGGGGGTCGTACTAAGATACATTTTTGGACATGAACCTATATTTTTGGAACTGATAAACCAGATTCGATAGCATTAAAGTCTTTATGTCAATAATATGCGCGTGAATCGGGATGTAGAAACACAAGGAGACACTGTTACTGAAATCATCGATGAAGGATCTATTCGACACCTGAATATCTACCAACTTTTGTGCAGAGTATTGTGTCAAGACCGAAAACTGGTCGACTTCGGGGAAGACCTCTTGGGTCACCTTACGTCTTTAAAAAGTGCAATATATCAATAAGTATTATGTGCTTTCTAACAAATGCCAAGTCCCTGTCAAAGACCATCTCAGAAATAGGTATCTCACTTTCGAATGTTAGCAAAGACCTCTTTGTTCTGAGAACTCTTGGCACAATATATCTGCCCAAAGAATGGAAAGAGGGCATTCTATGGTAGACGGGTTCTTCAATTCTAAGCGTTACACACGGACCTCAATCAAATGGGCCCTTGAAGAACAAAGTGTTATTCTCTACTAGTGGCTCCATGAGTATTAAGCAGTCCTATTAAAAGATTCTTGTAGTCAAAGTCGTAAAAAATTCAATGGCGAGTTCAAAGAATGCTCAAATTTGAAAATTTGACCATTTTAACCATACTTATATGATAAATTCCAAAAACATTTTGGAATGTCCTAATAAATGTTAAAACTTTCTCGGCCTCTTTGATGTGGTTGGACATCATCTTGCCCAACCTCATCATCTTCTGGATTGTCTTCCATCTCCCCCCCATCAATTCCTTACTGAGTCCCTCCTCTTCTTTCTCCAATGGATGAGGGGTGCTGGTGAATACTTCTTCCTCAAATGGAGCGTTGGGGGTCGTCTGGGATTTACAATTCCCGCAGATTGTCGGACATTTAAGTCCTGCTTTTCGACAACTACGGAGAAAATTCCCAAAGTTAGCATTTTTCTAAATTCTACCCACTATAGGCACATTTCCCATTTTCACGGAATATAAGGGTCCTCACATATTAGATATGCATGTGGCCAAAGTTTTCAATAGTTTACTCCAAAGTTAAAAAATAACACATACGTATCTACTGTGTTTTGGAATGTGGCAGTCGCCCTGCATTCTACAATTGCAAGAGATTGAGTGAAGCACCTCGGTGCGGGAATGTTCCTCTGAAGTGATTATTGGGACAATGCCGGCCCGTGCGGTTTTGTAGGTACCTCAATCGAGGGTTTTTGCCTTCCACACCATACCTGGTGGTACGCGCGGAGGGAGTGATCCCTTGCTACTGGTGAGTTAACAGGGAGGGATGAGAGGCTAAATGTTGCATTTACCAAAAGTTTGGTAAACTCCAGCCCTGCGTTAACATCGGCACAGATAAAATACCCAATTTATCTGTGACATCGGTTACGAAATGGACACATAACCACCGCCGACTCTACGTAACCGACCGCTCATCAAAAGTAGTTTTTAATATAGGTACACCGGCGCTGAAGTCTGCACATTCCCAAGGAGGTAAACAGCGTACAAAGAGCTCAACACTTCTACAGCACTTTGAAACGGGGTACCGAGGTGTACAAAAGGGTGTGCATCAGCGTAAAAATCTAATCTGCTCCAACTTTTATATACTCCCGCTGCATCATAAAGTAGATCAACCGCCGCTCCTCTACAAATGCTCAAGGTTTACCGCTGTCAGCCGCGTAGATCTAAACACTTTTGCAACTCCGAAGAGGGAGAAGAAACATCAAAGTAACGTGCTAAAGAACTTTCCCGCTGGAACAGCAAGTATTACCTTTGTCATGGACTCCAAAACCTCTTCATAGAAAACAAATCCCCTGGAAGCTGGTTTAGTGACCCATGTTGTAGTGCCCTAAGGAGTCTCTGCCAGGTCCGCTTACCGGATCCTCGATGCTTCCCCCTTTGTTCATTATTCCGTCGTTTATTGCTATACCAAAATGTTTCAATCCTTGTTGATGTTAAGAGTCAAGTTGTTCAATGTTACAATTTTTGCTGTGTTCAAATACCAAATAAAAACTGTAAAGGTTTTGTATAATATAAAAAAAACATCTATACA
The DNA here is from genome assembly GCF_008802855.1 of Photinus pyralis. Classification (NCBI taxonomy): domain Eukaryota; kingdom Metazoa; phylum Arthropoda; class Insecta; order Coleoptera; family Lampyridae; genus Photinus; species Photinus pyralis. The sequence continues at coordinate 2,969,261 of NW_022170596.1, forward strand.
GGTATAATTAGCACATAAGTAAAATTTTTAGACTGTTATAGAGTCGCTATTAGCTTCAGCTATTTGCGATACGACCGATGTCTGAGCCTTAGGGCAACTCGAGGGGCAACTACTTTTCCTTCTGCACACTCTCTTCTTCCTTCTCGAACAACGTCGTCTGCAACTCCTTCTTTTCCTTTTACAAGTACGCCTCTTTACTTTACGTTTGCACGTGCGCCGTCTTTTCTGCAGCTTACATCTGAGCTTCCTTCGCCCAGGTTTACACTTAGTTCGAAAGGGCTTAGCAGCCCTTCCGGCCTGTGCTGCTCTGCACTGGTACTTTCTTCTGCGAAATTCACTCATGTTGCACCACCGGCGAGCTCCTTCGAGCGTCAGCTTGCATGAAAGCCACGTGGGGTATTTCTTACGCAGCTCTTGTAAGAAATTTAAAAAGGGATTTTTCGAAAAGCGGGAGTTTTTTCGTCTTTTGCAGATTACGTTTGTGCCCTTCTCTCTACGTCTACGTCTTCTACATGCCATAATTTCGGAATAAAATTCTCTGAAAGGTCAAACTAAAATTTTGAAGTTAACAAAACAATCTTGTTTGATACGTTAGTAACGCCCAGACGACTACGTAGTTTCACAAATTTCCTATGCAACTAACAAAGTTTGTCTATGGTTACCACTTTATTTTCCAAGGAGACGTAAAATGGTCGGCGAAATACTGACATTCATCACGTCGATCTTTCAGAGAAATGTACAAAAATTCGAAAAGTGAAATATCACGTCCAAATTGGTGTTCGCAGTTCATAGCTTTTCAAGCAAGGTACGGCCATTTTCTGTTGCTGAAACGCTCATAGTTCTTACACTTTTTATTACTCTTTTGGAATTACAGATATTGTTGTGTTATTTTGTTTTAGTTGTAACTTGAAAGAAATTATAGAGCGTCTGGATGTGACAATTTTGTTTAGTTCAATTAATTAACCGGGGGGGTTATTAATAATTTGAGACACAGGATTGCGTAAATTTCATGTTATAGTTTTGGTTCAATTTCTTAGAAGTGTTCTGTTTTTATTTTATTCCTAGAATTTTTTTCGATGTAAATTTCTTTTTTAAATTTTATTTGCCGTTAACGAGGTATAGCGCGAAGTAGAGATAAGGTTCTTCGCAGAATTGCCGGGCGTACGTGCCGTTCAGCAAGAAGTTGAAAAATCGACGCTTCGCGTGATTGGCGGACGGGATGTTGAAGAAAGGAGAAGGGCTTTTGGCTTAAATAGAAAATTTTGGAAGAGAGCGGGGCTTTTTGGTCGTTACAAAGCCAACCGGCGCTTCTTCGGTTACGTTATTTTTGAATTTTGTGGAAGTTTTCCTGCGTAGTTGGATCCAGGTTTAATTAGAATTTTGTGTCTGCCGTTTTAAGAAGAATTATTGAGAAGTTTAAGAAGTTTGTCGTCGTCCTGTTTTTTTTTTATTTTGCGGAAACACGGAAGTTTTGAATTTGTGGGTACCCGAAGAGAGAAGACGTCGGTGTTTGAGTGGTTGGTTTACGTGATTGTGTACGGATACCTCTTTTTATCGGAATACGTTATTCGGACTAATTTTAAAAGTAAGTAGTAGTTAGTGTTTTGTTTTGTCATGTTTTTTTTTGTAATGTTTGAGTAATTTGTTTTTTTTTGTGTGTGTCATTTATCTGTTTAAAATTGTAACATTTTGTAAAACAGAAATTTACGCAATTTTTTGTTTGAAATTAAACCAGTCATTGCAATCCAGGTTTTGTTTATTAGAGTCAAGGAGAGGTAATTGTCGGCGTCTCTTACTTTGTTTCAAGTTGATTAAATCTGGGGGTAAAGTTTCATATTGGAATTTAAGGATTTGGTTAAGCCACCTATTTATGTCATTGTTGGAATGCTGTGGGGTGGCAGAATCCAGCTGGACCTTGAGATGCGGATAAAAATTTTGTTTTCATTTTAATTACAACTGAGCTAGCTAGAGGTAAATCGTGGGATTCCCAGAAGTGTAGGTTAGGTCTCACAACAATATGTATTTCGGAAAATGTTTTGTCGAATGTTAAATTACAAGAGAGAAAATTTTGAAGTTAAAACTGCGACATATAAGTGTGTTGCTTGGCAACTTTGGCAAATGACATTTGTTAAATGATTGCCATGAGTGAAGTTGTCAGAAAGCGTTAAATTTGAACTAAACCAGAAGAACATTTAGCCAACAATAATTGGTGCCGAATAATATTCAACAAGACTATTTCGCGAAACCAAATAACTAAAATGACATTGCTCATTTTACAAAGTAAGGTAACTGTTATTTGAGGATATGCTACAGGTAAGAGCTTTGCCATTTAAAAGACAGCCGTTACTATGTAATTTTGCCACTAGTTTAAGATCTGGCAATGAATGTCGTTTTTGCGATCCGTATGAAGACGTTAATAAGTTTTTCAACTTTATTGTATACAGCCATCACGACAAGTAATCTTCAATAAGAAGAGTAGCGCCCAATTTACAGTTGCCACCATTGGTTTCATCAAGCCGTAAAGCAAAATAGAACCAATGTGCTCAGCTACAACTTTTTAGCCATATCTACCATTTTTACAAAGATTTCGCATTTAAGGCCACGGAAAGAGAGTTTTAAACATTTTCCTATTTCAACTGCTCCGCACAGGGAAGAATATCCACCTACACATACCTATTTCCGACTCTTATGAAGGCAAATTATTATGAGCATTGGTTATTGCTTTTTTTTCCTTTTTAAGCATGGCCGAAGAACTGTGGATGCTATCTCATGCATCTCCCCTTTCTTGGAGAACATATTAATAACATGGTTTCGAGAAATAAAACTTAATGGCAGAACGCAAACCAGATCCACGAGGGCGGCCGTGTGCTGCTGGGCTGAATCAACCCTTAAGATTTAATAATAAAATAATATGCATTGTTGGGTGAAGGGGGGTCGTACTAAGATACATTTTTGGACATGAACCTATATTTTTGGAACTGATAAACCAGATTCGATAGCATTAAAGTCTTTATGTCAATAATATGCGCGTGAATCGGGATGTAGAAACACAAGGAGACACTGTTACTGAAATCATCGATGAAGGATCTATTCGACACCTGAATATCTACCAACTTTTGTGCAGAGTATTGTGTCAAGACCGAAAACTGGTCGACTTCGGGGAAGACCTCTTGGGTCACCTTACGTCTTTAAAAAGTGCAATATATCAATAAGTATTATGTGCTTTCTAACAAATGCCAAGTCCCTGGCAAAGACCATCTCAGAAATAGGTATCTCACTTTCGAATGTTAGCAAAGACCTCTTTGTTCTGAGAACTCTTGGCACAATATATCTGCCCAAAGAATGGAAAGAGGGCATTCTATGGTAGACCGGTTCTTCAATTCTAAGCGTTACACACGGACCTCAATCAAATGGGCCCTTGAAGAACAAAGTGTTATTCTCTACTAGTGGCTCCATGAGTATTAAGCAGTCCTATTAAAAGATTCTTGTAGTCAAAGTCGTAAAAAATTCAATGGCGAGTTCAAAGAATGCTCAAATTTGAAAATTTGACCATTTTAACCATACTTATATGATAAATTCCAAAAACATTTTGGAATGTCCTAATAAATGTTAAAACTTTCTCGGCCTCTTTGATGTGGTTGGACATCATCTTGCCCAACCTCATCATCTTCTGGATTGTCTTCCATCTCCCCCCCATCAATTCCTTACTGAGTCCCTCCTCTTCTTTCTCCAATGGATGAGGGGTGCTGGTGAATACTTCTTCCTCAAATGGAGCGTTGGGGGTCGTCTGGGATTTACAATTCCCGCAGATTGTCGGACATTTAAGTCCTGCTTTTCGACAACTACGGAGAAAATTCCCAAAGTTAGCATTTTTCTAAATTCTACCCACTATAGGCACATTTCCCATTTTCACGGAATATAAGGGTCCTCACATATTAGATATGCATGTGGCCAAAGTTTTCAATAGTTTACTCCAAAGTTAAAAAATAACACATACGTATCTACTGTGTTTTGGAATGTGGCAGTCGCCCTGCATTCTACAATTGCAAGAGATTGAGTGAAGCACCTCGGTGCGGGAATGTTCCTCTGAAGTGATTATTGGGACAATGCCGGCCCGTGCGGTTTTGTAGGTACCTCAATCGAGGGTTTTTGCCTTCCACACCATACCTGGTGGTACGCGCGGAGGGAGTGATCCCTTGCTACTGGTGAGTTAACAGGGAGGGATGAGAGGCTAAATGTTGCATTTACCAAAAGTTTGGTAAACTCCAGCCCTGCGTTAACATCGGCACAGATAAAATACCCAATTTATCTGTGACATCGGTTACGAAATGGACACATAACCACCGCCGACTCTACGTAACCGACCGCTCATCAAAAGTAGTTTTTAATATAGGTACACCGGCGCTGAAGTCTGCACATTCCCAAGGAGGTAAACAGCGTACAAAGAGCTCAACACTTCTACAGCACTTTGAAACGGGGTACCGAGGTGTACAAAAGGGTGTGCATCAGCGTAAAAATCTAATCTGCTCCAACTTTTATATACTCCCGCTGCATCATAAAGTAGATCAACCGCCGCTCCTCTACAAATGCTCAAGGTTTACCGCTGTCAGCCGCGTAGATCTAAACACTTTTGCAACTCCGAAGAGGGAGAAGAAACATCAAAGTAACGTGCTAAAGAACTTTCCCGCTGGAACAGCAAGTATTACCTTTGTCATGGACTCCAAAACCTCTTCATAGAAAACAAATCCCCTGGAAGCTGGTTTAGTGACCCATGTTGTAGTGCCCTAAGGAGTCTCTGCCAGGTCCGCTTACCGGATCCTCGATGCTTCCCCCTTTGTTCATTATTCCGTCGTTTATTGCTATACCAAAATGTTTCAATCCTTGTTGATGTTAAGAGTCAAGTTGTTCAATGTTACAATTTTTGCTGTGTTCAAATACCAAATAAAAACTGTAAAGGTTTTGTATAATATAAAAAAAACATCTATACAGGTATAATTAGCACATAAGTAAAATTTTTAGACTGTTATAGAGTCGCTATTAGCTTCAGCTATTTGCGATACGACCGATGTCTGAGCCTTAGGGCAACTCGAGGGGCAACTACTTTTCCTTCTGCACACTCTCTTCTTCCTTCTCGAACAACGTCGTCTGCAACTCCTTCTTTTCCTTTTACAAGTACGCCTCTTTACTTTACGTTTGCACGTGCGCCGTCTTTTCTGCAGCTTACATCTGAGCTTCCTTCGCCCAGGTTTACACTTAGTTCGAAAGGGCTTAGCAGCCCTTCCGGCCTGTGCTGCTCTGCACTGGTACTTTCTTCTGCGAAATTCACTCATGTTGCACCACCGGCGAGCTCCTTCGAGCGTCAGCTTGCATGAAAGCCACGTGGGGTATTTCTTACGCAGCTCTTGTAAGAAATTTAAAAAGGGATTTTTCGAAAAGCGGGAGTTTTTTCGTCTTTTGCAGATTACGTTTGTGCCCTTCTCTCTACGTCTACGTCTTCTACATGCCATAATTTCGGAATAAAATTCTCTGAAAGGTCAAACTAAAATTTTGAAGTTAACAAAACAATCTTGTTTGATACGTTAGTAACGCCCAGACGACTACGTAGTTTCACAAATTTCCTATGCAACTAACAAAGTTTGTCTATGGTTACCACTTTATTTTCCAAGGAGACGTAAAATGGTCGGCGAAATACTGACATTCATCACGTCGATCTTTCAGAGAAATGTACAAAAATTCGAAAAGTGAAATATCACGTCCAAATTGGTGTTCGCAGTTCATAGCTTTTCAAGCAAGGTACGGCCATTTTCTGTTGCTGAAACGCTCATAGTTCTTACACTTTTTATTACTCTTTTGGAATTACAGATATGTATTTCGGAAAATGTTTTGTCGAATGTTAAATTACAAGAGAGAAAATTTTGAAGTTAAAACTGCGACATATAAGTGTGTTGCTTGGCAACTTTGGCAAATGACATTTGTTAAATGATTGCCATGAGTGAAGTTGTCAGAAAGCGTTAAATTTGAACTAAACCAGAAGAACATTTAGCCAACAATAATTGGTGCCGAATAATATTCAACAAGACTATTTCGCGAAACCAAATAACTAAAATGACATTGCTCATTTTACAAAGTAAGGTAACTGTTATTTGTGGATATGCTACAGGTAAGAGCTTTGTAGATTCATTGTGTTATAATGTAAAATTCGAACTATTTACGAGGTTAGAGTGAAAAAGCCGTTGATGTTATAAATTCTCACCTTAATATAAGCGAAAACAATATGTGGTAACAAATTCTAACGGAGTGCCTCAAGGCACTCTATTCCTTGTATTATTTTAATAATTGTTTGAAATGTCTTAAAAATGCAAATTACTTCAATGTAATGAGGATAGGTAAATGAATGTTTATTTCTACCTGTTAATTAAATACTGTGTGTACACCGCTATATTGATAAAAGTGCAGATCTCATTCCTGACATTATTTATGGCATAAATGACAGAGGCAGGTAAATGTGTCCCAGCGGAGAACGCCTGTGAATTTTTTGAGGATTGTTCTTCAACGGTACTTTCTGGAAGATCTGCAAATTTTAATATTCAAGAGTGATCTGTAAACTTTCTCTAGGAAGATGCTCAGCTAAAACACCGTGTGCGTAAAAATGTAACCAAGCATAAAAGGGGTAGATTAGACTATAGTATGATCGAAGTAAATTAACATTGGAAATATTTATATTTTCGTATATGGGTAAGTTATACTCTAAGATCCCACATAAGGTCAACCTTCGCCCATCTGTGGACCGAATAAAAATACATTTTTTAGTAATTTTGATATGGAAACAAACAAATTGCAAATGGGTTGTCTAAGATAAGGGGATCTTGGAGAAAACCATAAAGTTCCGATTACATCCGAAAATATGCCGGAAAAACCGAAATCTGCCGATTTATTTTTTTCTGATGCAAAATGAACAGATACAGAAAAACAAAAAACACTTTCTCGTTGCCACTATTTGAGCTGTAGAAGACAGCGTTGATAAATTTCCAATACAACGTTTCTTTGACAATCTTCGTATCTTCTATGGTTTCCGAGATCCCCATGATAAGACATCCATATCTTATCTTGAACATAAACTGTATGTATCTTAAAACTAGATTCTTGCACTTTGGGGTATTTAAAAACCAACTATCAAACTATCAAATTTCGTCGAGATCGAATTTTTTACACCATCGCGGGGTATGGGATGAACATTTTTGAAAAATTGTTCAAAATTGAAAAGTATATGTTTCTAAAACAAATTCTCATTAGCCATTAGTCCCATTAAATTGATCTAAACATGATTTTTTCAAAACATGATGATTTATATTTTGGGCGAAAGTTTTGAGGAAAATTACTTCCTACAAAGACGCAATTTCTGTTAATGGTATTGAAACGAAAAAAAAGACGACTCACTACTAGGATACCGCGATCTTCTAGTTACTGTAAGGTCCAGCACAATTATTCAAGACCAATGACCATTATCGACTATTTACAGTCACTTGTTGGACAATCGCCTCAAATACTAAACAGATGAGAAAATCGTCACAATTGCCCGACTTTCGACACTTGAAGTAGGCATCATACAGGGTGTACCTAAATATGATGTGGCCAAAGGGCTTATTTTATGACTAAAAGCTCACATAAACATAGGTCCGCAAATTCTTCGTTACCGGTCTACACTTCTACAGGGTGTTAAAATTTCAAGATTTTTTCTTTTTTCTTTATATTTCCTGGAGTGTTTGAGATATTTCGGTGAAATGTGTAATATAAGTTACGCCAAAGGCCTTGGTCAATGTCAATGGTAAGGAAAATCTACAGGGTGTTGTTTTTTCAGGGTTCGTTCCAATTTTCGGTGCGCCACTGATATAGAATGTAAAACAAGAATTCATTTTCTCATTTCTTTAGAAATTTTTTGGTCTCTTGTAATTTTTTCGTATGTGTGACCGTTATTGAGAAAGAAAATAAAAATCCATTTTCCGTAGTTAGCTAAATGAAAGTACATATAATTTTTAAAACGGTCCAATAGGTCCTGACTTTATGTGGATATAATCTTGTTGTTATTTTTGCCAGTTGGCATTGAAAATCTTGCGTTTAAATTGTAAAATGTACGGTAGAACTATAACACTGCAGATCGGGAACGAAGCGTTTGCAGACCTACAGTATATTTATATGAACTTTTAGTCATAAAATAAGCCAAAGAATTAGCCCCTTTCGTATTTACATCACATTTAGCAACAACCTGTATAATAATTTTTGCAAAACGGGAAAGGATAGTCCCAAAATACTAAGTAAAAGTGTTAGTCGTATCCTTTTATTTCGTATTTTTTATTTTTGAGGAGAAACAGATAAATATTGAGATGTTGTGGCACACGTATAGCTCGTCAACGAATAACTTTAGGCCCTTACTTGGACCAAAATGTTCTAATTAAAGGTCTCAACAATAGGAACTGTTTTCTACCAACTATCCCCCCCTACCCAAAAAGGGGGTTGGAGAGGGGGGATGAAACTGGTTTTATCTAATGAAGGGCCTCAACGAAAGGAATTAATTTCTACCAACCATAGTTCTTCTCTTCGACCCCTTAGCGTGATCTAATATAATTCCAAATCCAACAGATTGTCGGAGGAAGGTACTTACAAAGGAAGATTGAGACGTCTGGAAGAAATATTGCATTGGTGATATCAAACCTTTAAGATTATGGGCGCAAATAAAACGAGCATCGAAAATTCCTGATATTTAGAAATTGATCTAGGCTAGATGAAGAATAATAGTTCTGAAATTCACTTATATTTTAAAATTCCCAGTCATTTGCTATGATTAAAATGTTTAAGATTAATCTTATGCAATTTCCTCAAATACCCATACCCAGAACTGTTAGAAATATTTCTGGTTTGAAACTAGTAAAAAAAATTGATAAAATCAAAAAGAAACGATTAGGGGACGTGAATTTAGAAAAAAAATGCTAAAATAAAAGGGAACCTACCAATAGTCCTTAGACTGTAGGTTCGGGCAATTTTTCTTGTAATCACCTCATGGCGAACAGTTGACAAAGGATTCTCGGATTTTTTACTACTCGCCCAGTGGTCGATTTTTGGGCAATTCTTAACAGCAAGAAAAATCTTCCCGAGCATAGAAGCAGTCAAGTCCCAAGCACCATTACAAATCTACCGGTACAAAATGGTCAGATTGAAACCAAATGGCCGATAAATTCAAATTTATGAAACTCTGTATAATATACATCATTAATAAATGATACTTACATGTATTCTTGCTGACAATGCCTTTTTAAAAATCAGACCCACTGCTGTTCACTATTTTCTTTCATTCATTTTACTAATGAATCCAACCTCCGCCCTTGGTGCTATTCCACAAACGATTGCTATTTTTCTAAAATCCAATTTATCGCCAAAATTTAAAATATATATTCCGCATATTATACTATTATTTATTGCCTTACTTTTAAAATATTCTCTATTACCCCTTGGCAATTTTTCATGATTATATAAAAACAAATTACTTTTTTTTAGATAACTGCCGCTCCCAATACATCCATCCACGTTTTGCGTAAATATCATAGCTTTTAAATGAACGTAAACAACTTTGAAGTGTATGTGCGTATGTTTACGTTACTCAAGTTTAATGCCAGAATATTAAACCGAAATGTAAGCGCAAGAGAAATAAATAAAATATGAGTTCGGTTTACGTGTGACCACTTTTTTCGGAATTTTTAATTAAACTGGACTTTTCGGTATTAAGCGCGGACATTAATCACCAAAGCGATGGAAAGTTTTACATGACTATTGAGGGAGGAAAATTGCATTAGGGACGACCTACTTTACTACCCTTGAAGAATATTTCAGGTGTGGCGTTCATTAAATTGGATTAAAGTTAAATAAAGCCGGAAAAGGTAAATAAGGAAGCAATTTATTCCATTACCCCAAAAACGTATAGGTGCTACAGAATTTTGTTTCGGAGGGTATATCATGTGGCGACTTTTAATTTCTGTCCCGTTTGTCGTATTTCTCATATTTTGTATGTTGATTTCAACCAGTAATTAAAATTAAAATCAAGCTTCGCGTATCTGTGTTGTGACGATGGTTGTCATGCTCTTAACTTCGTCTTAAAAAGTTACGTGTTGCGGGACGGGAAGTAATTAAAGCTCGCTTTTCTAAATAAAAAATGGTGACGGAAGATAAAAACAGACCAGAATTGTTGAATATATTTTGCCATCGATAGTAATGATCGTTCTTACATGGACGGATTTACATTACCTACCAATTTCGAGCAGAAGAATTTGCGATTTTTAAAAAAATTAAATCATCTGCCTTTTGGCAAGGAAATGCGACCACACACTGAGAGGAACTGCCTGAGAAAATTAAAGTAATATTACAGAGTTAGAAACGATCTCAAAAGTATACCCAAAATAGAACCTTTACGATGTGAAAACTGCCTACATTTACCAAAGATTGTTGTCACTTACATAAAAATAAATTGATCGTATTTAGTTTCACCATCTAAGCCAAGATACAGTTGGTTGGTGAATGATGACAGAACCGCAGTTAGGCTATTATGAGGAAAATGATCGACTGTGCTCACGACATATTGTAATGATAAAAATATAGTTGCTAAATTTCAATCGAACATCACTAATAGGTGTAGCTAGTAGCTGTATTTTAGAATCTCTTTAAAAACAGACGAAAATTAGAAAATCCACCAACATTTCTGTATCATTTCCTTTCATTAACATTGCAATTTTGCAACAAATCTTCAACATGTTCTGAAACCACATCTCTTTAACACACAGTGTTCAAAGGATTTAAAATGTGCCCAGTGTGATTATACAACGAATTACTGTACCCGGCATGTAAGAAGGTGAAAGATCACGTATCCCCGCTAATCATATAATTAACCACAAGCAAGTTGGATCCTCCTGCACGCATATGTTAACTCACAATACTTTCAATTCTCTATTTATAAAATGTGCACAGTGTGATTTTGCAACACATCACCACCATGGCCTGAAACGACATCTGTTAACTCACAAAACCTCAAAGGATTTAAAATGCGCACACTGTAATGGAAATGTTAGGCGATACAACTTTCGTCGGGTCTGCTATTATCTACACTGTGACCAAGATAAGGGTGTCTATCATGGGGATCTCGAAAACCATAGAAGATACGAAGATGGTTAAATTAGGGAGAAGTGGTCCAATTAAAGAGTAATTATCATGCTGGAAAAAAACCCTGAAAATTCCGATTGTTTTTGAAGATATGCCAGAAAAACAGAAATTTGGCAATTTCATTTTTATTTTTTTCCAATGTTATTTGAACAAATACAAAAAATAAGTAAACACTTTCTCATTGCCACTTTTTGAGCTCTAGAAGACCGCGTTGAGAGATTTTCGGTTCGGAGAAATCATCATCAACTTTATTTTTAGTGCATTTTTAAGAATTAAAAAAATGTGCTATTGTTTGCGTTTAGTCCGTCCGTCCGGACCCACTTCTACCGTTTTGAACTACTTCTAGGGGAATGGTCCTAGAGTCCTGGAATTTTTTGCAGTAGGTAGCCTATACCTTGAAGAATTATTTCCTGAGATGCTTTTGAAAGTAAAACGTGCATAACTTTTACATACGACAACCAAGTGGTCTCAGATTTTGCATACAAAAAATTAATTTTATCTCTCATTGTATTCTAATTAAAGGTCCCAACGAAAGGAATTAATTTCTACCAACCATAGCCCTGCTCCTCGATCTCTTATCGTGATCGGGTATATTCCCTTAACCTCTCAAGAACGGATTGTCGGAAGAGGGTAGGTACTCACAAAGGGCGATTGAGACGTCTGCAAGAAATATATCCATTGGTGATGTCAAAACAAAAGCTATTTCGGTTAAAAAAATGCGCTCTACCTGCACAAGAGTTGTGCACAATTTATACTTGTTTTAAATGCCCGTAAAAAAAGTACATACTGTATTGAGTAGCATTTTCTATTACGAATACAACGATGTACGGCACACAAAAAAAACAAAGGTAAGAAATCTGTTGGTTTCTACAGGGCGAGAATACCTAACGGACAAATTTCCTGGAAAATGGAAAATATGTTCGATAGATATTCTGGCCCGGTTAAGATGTGCGCAGGTGCAACTTTTGTTTTTTTTGTGTAACATATGTCATTGAATTCGTGTAATACCTGTAAAGGTATCAATTAAAGAACCTCTTAGTTTGGATACTTTATTCGAATTGATTCAATTAGGTGACAATCACCTATGCGGGAAATTGCAATAATGTAAAGTCAACATTTGATTGGAGTTTGACCTCATGCTTATTACATACATAGGTAGTTAATTTTATAATAATTATTAATTAATAACATCACTACATTCGTAATAAAACCCTAAAGCGGATCTAAAAAACGGCATAGCATGACCTCGGAGTGACCCTAAGGGCTCATTGGATTTGACCCATTTTCAATAGGCTTGTTATATGTGGTATATAGGCCAACTGTGCAATGTTTGAACTGAATCGGACCAAGCCTTTCCCATACAAAAATTGCATCGCCTTGCACTGCCGCTTAATAAAAAATGCTACTCACCAGTGTGTAAATTTTTTACGGGCCATATAAAAAAAGAAAGTTGATGATTTCTCAGAAACAAAACTTTGTATTGAAAATCTCTCAACGCTGCCTTGTAGAGCTCTAAAAGTGGCAATAACATCAGAAAAAAATAGATAATAAGATCGAAATCGGCAAACTTCGGCCTGCCTTCGGAAGTAATTGGAATTTTCTAGTTTTCTTTCAAGCCTGATCATAACTGTTTAATTGGCGCAACTTTTTCTTAATTTGAACATCGGCGTACCTACTATGGTTTCGGAGATCCCCACGATAGACATCCTTATCTTGGACACGGTGTATATAAATAAAAATTAATGTTTGTCTGTCTCATGCGTGTCTAAATCGACTGGTTGGACGTATGCCCGCGAAAGTTTCTGAGTTAGTAAAACACTTTCCGAAATTCCCACGGAAACGGGAACAGAAAAAAAGGAGGATTGTATGTTTTACAGTAGGAATGGGATTTGACATTTCGAACGTAGGTTTCTTCGAGAGCGTGAAGGTGTACTCTGAAAGAACTTCCCGAAGTCCCACGGCAACGGCGAAAAACAGGAAAGGGGTACGAGAAAAAACGGGATTTCCCAAAAGCGGTACGAAGTTCGCTGGGAACATGACTTACTTTATAATATAAGGCATTTCCATGGAAGCGCATTATAAAGGTGTTTGCAAGTTCATGGAAGACATTTTGAACATATTCTCCTAACAGACGTTGAAAAATTTGTAATTAAGGTGTAAGCTTGTTTTTATTGTAATATCTACCATAAGCATAGCTCCCTAACAATAGAGGACATTTAAATAACTAAATATTAGCACATACGTAGCTTTTATGTAGATTCAAATGTAAACAGAAGTGGATCATTTAAAATGTCAAAGTTACCCCCCTCCCACTCCTAAAAATTGAGTAAAGAAAAAAATTGTAAAAAACGAGTATTTAAAATTTGCCCCCCCCCCCAATGTTCTTATTAAGTCACCAAAATTTAAAAAAAATATTTGACAACCATTTTTGAAATATCGCCTTGTGACTATAAAAAACTCACTAACCCTGTAGGTATAATATTTAGGGTGTAGGTGCCTATATTTTAATTCGTAGATGTTTGAATATTTACATAAATTTCTTTGACATGTAAAATTTTTTTACGTTTCGTCAACCTAAACTGAAATAGGCTCAAGGTTGGGGCACATTTCTCCGTTCTGTTCCGTCACGTCCACCGCCGACGACGGTTCGCGCTAACACACAGTAAAGGTCACCGCACACTTGTCCGTTCCGTCACGTAACGAACCGTTAAAAAAACGTTCAACATAAAAGACATTGAATTAAACGTCTCTGTGCACATTAGCACGTTCCGTCACAGCTCATAAGTATGCGTTAGGGCGATCGGTTGCCAGCTGTCGAAGTGACGGGACGGAACGGACAAGTGTGCGGCAACCTTTATAAATCGTGACGTAACGTGACGGAACGAGCTAATGTGCGCAGAAACGTTTAATTCAATGTCTTTTACGTTGAACGTTTTTTAACGGTCCGTAACGTGACGGAACACGGAACGGAGCGGACAAGTGTGCGGCAACCTTAATTAAACAAATCGTCTTTGAAATGATTAGAGAGTAACCATCAAAACGCATCTATAACTGTTACAAATTAAAAATGTTTTTTGTTTTTTATGTTATCGATTTCAAAAAATTATCAAAGTTCTCATGTGAGATCGAAGGGACTTCAGCGCATTTTTGTGTGGCAGATCAGTATTCTATTAGCCACTTTCGACTCGACCATCAATAACAGATCTTGTCGAAGGCTACTACATTCACTAACTGTTTCCCACTTTCCGCGTGCACCCGCAATTCGCTTTTAAAGTTAAAATCGTGTCGGGGGCTACCACATTCCCTTTGACGGTAGCCACTTCCGACGTCCCGCCGTTCACCCGCAATTCGCTTCTAGTGGCGACACGAGAAAGAGAGACAGCGATTCGAGATTTACGAAACGTTAAACCGCGTGAGTTCGCAACGGAAGGTAAAAGGCGCCCGAAGTTGACTACTTCTCGAAGACGCGCGCGCGCTTCGCAAAAAGTCGTTAATTTCGCCCCTAGGACAAAAAACAAAATTCCGCCACGCAGGAGTTGTGCGCGTTTACAACATCTTTCCGACGACACCAATTTGAAAAGAATCGAACCAAAACTGTAGTAGAAGATAGGAAAAAACTGAAAAACCTTCACGTTAGTATACTACGCTCGAGGATGACGCCCAGATGTCGCCAACCCCACATCATGTAGCCATGTCCCTAAGGTTGATAAATTTCACGGCCTTGTAGATACACGTACACCCGTTGCCTTTCTACAAGAGTTCTTCTACGCGCCCACATTTGCAGCCAGCCAGCCAGCCAAAGTGAGATTAAAAGCTACTTTTTACAAATAAATTTGCAAAAATGCGCTAAAAAGTATAATACAGCAACGTTCATTACACGCCCAGAAGTGCTTTTTCCGTGTCATTCTTTGGAGTATTCTAAGGATATTTTATCATTTGATGCCTTTTGAAAAAGCACTATGTTGCGAAGATACAAGGTGAACAAATAGGAGTGGTATCCCTTAGCAATATGCCAAAGATCGCTGGATTGGTCGAGGTGGACCTCACTTATGGGCTGCTCTATCCCCGAACTTAAACCCCCAGGATTATTTCCTAAAATCATTAGCTTACACTAGGCTAGTGGACGATTTAAGAGATCGGATTAATTGCTGGGTGTAACTCAACCCTCGACGCTGGTCTTTTTGAAACAGTCCGGGAGTCGATGAGGAGAAAATTGGATGGTTGCATCTGATTCGGAGGTGGCCATTTTGAACAATTCTTGTAGATTAAGAAATGATACATGTAATTTTTGGTCCTAATAAATCGTTATTATTGTCGAAAAATATTTCGCCCTGTATTTTCGCAACAAAACACTTTTTCAAAAATAGTCAAAGGATAAAATATCTCGTTAATTTTTGCCGCATGTTTAGTAAACACCCTGTAGATAGACAAAGAAGATAATCAATAAAAGAACAAGACTATTCTAAAATGGGTAGAACCGAAGGTAAAACCCTCTTGGTTATAGTCGAGCATCTAATCCCCTATATTGCTATTCTTTACACTAAGGTTGTAGTTGTAGTCCCATTCTAAAATTTTGAATAACCAAAAAGTATAACACAAAATATATTCTTCATTCCAGCTTTACTGGTTATTATCATTTAGGAGTTTGAGTATTTTTTGAAAACCATTCATTTCGCAGGAAATACCGGCCAACAACTACAGCTATGCCTTCATCATCTAGCCGCCGAATGAGCCATAGCCGAAAAAAATAGACGTAGAAATTTTCCTTGTTTGTTACCAATTCCAAAAAGATCATTAATTAACATCCGAGGCACACATGGTAAAAACACAAAGCTATTTTCGAACAAATTTCTTAGTTTTTTGGCAAAAAGAAATTGTTGTAGTAAAAAAGTTCCAGCGTTAATCGAGCATCAAGCAATCGTGTTAGTATTGCACACACCCAAGCAAAAACCTTTGTTAGTAATTACACCTCAAAAAATCTTACCAAAATAACGTCCGTTTTAATTTTCTCCGGCGGACCGACAGATTCGCAAGTAGTTTGTACCGTCTCAATTTGCACAACTTTCCTACCGGGCGTACCCGATTTTCTCTCTCTCGCATCGTCGTCCGAATACCTAATGATTCCATTAGGTACGCTGTTCGTTCTTTTTGTTTTTGTTAGCGTCGTTTCGTTTGGTTTAACGTTAGTTTGATTTTCGGCCGGCTGAATTTCGGCGGTCGGAAACGCGGAAGCGTTGGTTTCAGTGAACCACTGCTTGTGAATTTGCCAACTGGTATCCATGAAGCGATCGGCGGCTTCCTGTAAATATCTACATTTTACAAATTGTTGCGTTTTCTAAATCGGTAGAAATGATAGATGACGAAATTAGAAATAGACATTCATAAATTTCGACCTAACTATGTCGATGTACAGTAAGATCTGTCTCCGTTACAAAAGTGAGTGCTTGGTGCAGGTACCATAAAAGGATTTAATTATTCCGGGCGCAGCTTTCTACCGTGGAACTGACTTGCACGTAAATCGCCTAACTCGATAAAATGTCTTGATCCAACTCAATGAAATGTGAAAGCAATATTGTGGTATGCAAGAATTTTATCGTGCCCTTCAACAAAACTCAATTTGTGAAATGCAGGAGACTATCAATATTTTTCCATTACTGGAAAAGTAAGTCGTATTGGCAATTTTTCTATTTATTTGCGCTGTACACATAAAAATACGTGAATCATGTAATTGAGAAATGGTGTTTATCATCGTCAGATTAGCCTCTAAACCTTTGGTACGACTATAATCAAAACTGTAACTATCAAAATGCTAATATTAGCAAATTATTACAAATTTTAGTGATAAACAATTTAAATCGTTTGGAATGAACTAATTGCCAAAAGAATGTTCTCGTTTTTAATCTTCTTTGTATTATTATTCTTTGTTTTAAATTTAGAAAGATACGTTTCAAAACTTTTAAAAATTATCGGATCATCTCGCTTTACAATTGGGATATCGACTCAAGCAAAATATTGTTCAAGATCCATTACCGGCCCATCCTGCGAGTATTTGGATCGCGTATTTTTCTCGGGGCGATATCCCAATGGTAAAGCGAGACGACAAGAAAAATGAAGTAAACTCGACAATTTTTACAAGTTCTGAAACGTATTTCAAATGTATCCCTAAACTTAAAACTGATGAATTATATTTTTTTATAGTTCGTTTGTATTTTGAGATGGCCTGAAGTGCATAAAATTATACTCAAAAATGTTCCTAAAACCAACACTCACAAGAAATTATTTTATGTCGCCGGGAAATACCCTTCCACAACCTTGAATCACAAACAAGTTACGTGACGAGGACCCCATCCGAAGGAGTGAAAGCTGCCCCTAACGCACGAAAAAAAAACATTCAAAATTGATCTCAGAATCTTGCTGAATACTAGAAACAACTCTTTAATTTTAACTAGGGTTCGATTATCATCCTAATTGTTTCGTTTTATAGATAGGTATCTTTCTAGTCATTACAGTCATAGCTGCCACCGCTGACAGCACCCACTTTTTCTATGTTGATTGTAAAAAGCTACGCCACGGGACATTCGAGCGTATTCGGCAATTTTACTGCTGAAAATTAGCTGCTAACTTCACACATGTTTGGTTAAATATGGATTGTGTTTTCTACCACGCCCCTTTTCATTTCACATTATCGGAACGAGAAACGGAGCACAATATGTCATCGAAATATATTAATGAATAAAAAAGTTGTTATTGCGCATGTGCACATTAATCGTCAAGATTTTTCTTGCCTCAGGTGCCAGAGCTATCAGCTACTGATTTCAAAAAGCAAATATGGCCTTTAAAACACACGTGCTTTAAAGTTGCTAAGTAATGATACTTCAAGTATGACTTTTGAAACTGTCATCTGGTGCTGAAATAAAAAATCTTCTTAGGTCGCATTCCGTAAATGTTGAACATTTCTTTGGCTTGTACCTATCTTTTGTTTGAAGCTTTCATAAACGCGCGCAATTTAGGGTATGCTGCAAACTCTGTTCAAAATGTATACGCATCATTGTTTGAAGTTTTGAATGAATGCACCAAAGGATAGCAAATTTAACTACGTTTGACATTTCCATCATATATGCCAGCATTATCGATGCATTTAAGTCTTTGTTCGTACGATGCTTATGCATCCACGGAAACAACTGTTCATATTCTTTATAATAGGCTTTACTAGATTTCGATTTTAGACCTACCTACTTTTCTTCTGCTTTTGCAACAAGCCACTGAATGAACGGTGTATTATCTTTTTCAACGGAAGTCATTTTATTTACAAACACGGTGATTTTTCAAAGCAAACGTCAAGTTTTACCTACCGACTTTTCTTCTGCTTTTGCAACAAGCCATAGAATAGACAGTCTTTTTCAACTGAAGTCATTTTATTTACATACACGGTGATTTTTCTAAGCAAACGTCAAGTGACATTTCCATGGCAATCAGGAATTAGGGAGTTACGAGTATAACGTCAATATGATTTTATTTTATTTCCCTTATTTTTAAATTGCATACTATAAGAAACACGTGTATAATTGGTCTTTACAGCTCTTGCAATGTGTAAAGTCGTTACTCGTGCTTAAGAGATTTTTACGAGCTTCCAAAGACTTCTAGAGCCTTTAATATTCCATAAACATTTCAAGAGTCTCATATGATCTTTAAAAACCCTTTATAATCTTTAAAAGCTTTATCTTGAGGCGCGTTAAAAAGCTCTTACGGATTCTCAAAACTCTTCACGGAGCTTTTACAGTTCTTAATGTGCTCTCCTGACTTTGATAGCCGAGGATTCAAGTGCTCCTCTGAATTTTTCAGACCTTTTAAGAATTTCATATATACATGGTAGAGCAATCAAGCTAAGTGTACATATGTACAGAGAGATTACCAGAGTGGGATCTGCGAAGAGTCACAATTCCGGAATGGCAAACTTTGACACAGATCGGCCAAAAAAATTATTTTGAAAGAAATTGGAAGTCGCATTATACGGGGCGTTTCATAATGTATCTATTTGCGTTACAGTTAGGAAAATTCAGTACAAAAAAGTAATGATGTAAGTACATGCTTTAAAAAGTCGATTATACACTACTTTCTTAATATACCATTTTTAGCGCATTAAAAAAAAATTTAATTTTATCTTTCATGGTATTTTAATTAAAGGTCTCAACGAAAGGTACAGTGTTCTACCAACTACCACACTTCTTGCTGACGTATCAAAAGAGGGAGGGGGGAACTGGTTTTATACTTCATGGTACTATAATGAAAGGTCTCAACGAAAGGTATAGAGCCATAGTACTAATTGTAATGAAAAAATCACTAAAGATGCAATGAATCCAGATTATGAAAATTGGGGTTGATCAAAATGATATGAGCTGTGGACGTCGATGAACATCTAACCTGGATGTAAATACTAAATAAATACACTTCACATCTGTAATTGTGCCAATAACCTTACCTTGGCATTTTTTTAACTATATTAATTAGTCAGCAATGTACTGTTTATATATTAAGTGTAAACTTAACATCTACCAATTCTAAAATAAAAACATTATTAGCGAAAATCTTGGGAGGTATTTTCGTACAAAGAATTCACTTTAAAAGTGTTTTTGCTCCCTGTTTTTTAAAACTTTTCCAGCAGCCCTCGTAGCAGTTCAGGTATGTAAAGCAACAACACGAAAATTATATATCTCATCCTCGTATGACCTGAGCCTTAACGTCTTGATTGAGTTGGAACAAAAAATAAACGGTATGGTCGCAACGTCGCGCTTGTTATGTTGCCTAACCACCCGTCTTTTACGAAGACTGCCATTAACTAATAGCTGCAATAAACAATACAAAGATAAGTACCTACAATGAAATATCTTCAGGAGACAAGAACGCATTTCGTGTATTAATTGTTCCAATTCAATCACAAGTTATAATTAAGGACCACCAAAAAGGCGCCATCCATAATTCAAATTTTAATTGTTTTCTAATAATTAATTATCAAAGTGAAAAATACCTTTTCAATTCTTACGTCAGCTGTTTATAACTTACCTACAAAATACATTATTATAATTCTTAATCTACGCGAACATAATTAAACCTTTTATAGATCTAATTTATTATCATGGTCACGATGGCGTGGTTATGTAAAAGTAATGCGCTATAAGCACGGCGACTTTGAACTTGAGCACGTTGCGGCAATAGAAATTTGGCATAGAATCCAAACGATGACAGAGCAAATATTGGCTAACTGGGTCGATTCTCGACTACACGCATCGATATAGATTTCGTAAATAGAAGCAGGAAAATTTGCCAGAATAATTTATTCATATTGAATACATTGTATTGAGTGACATTGCACTATGCAAGTTATTTGCTCTACTTTCTTTTTTCTACGGCTATGACCTTTTTTAGGGTAGGATTGCAAAACTCACGCAACCTGCAAGGCCCAAACGTAGTGAAATTTGGCAAATTATAAAAGTCCAATGTGTGGTTACCAAACCCGTCTGGCTTTAAATTAGTTGACAAAAAAAGTCCAAATTAAAAGTGGGAGATCTTGAAAGAGCTTGAAAGTGAAACTGTTATTTGCAGACGTAACCTAAAGCGCCGTTTACACACAACATTTTGTTAGACTGCATCTGCGTCAACAAGACGTTGCAGACGAAACGTTGGATGCAAATCTGTACACAAACTGGCACACATTGTCACAAATAGTCAACCTACGAAAAAAGAATGCTTCAGATAAATGATTTATATGCTGGTTGAATTTGACTGCACCATAAAAAAATGACCTTTAAAGGTCAATCATATACAGGGTGTTTTTTTGGGAGCTTTAGTTAAACGTTTCTGGGAAAATAAAATAGGTAGGTTTTTGAAAATTTGAACTTAGGAGTTACTCTGAAGGCCGAATCGATGTAAAATATTTTCAAAATGGCCGCACTTCCGGAAACACCGGAAGTAGATAGTAACTTCGTTATTTTAAATGGCAACCCCTATTTTTAATTTAATTTTTGGATTCTACGTGAAATTTCAACCCTTTTGATACCCATATGTCGATATCTGCCATTTATGGTTTTTAAGTTATTTTGACTTTAAGAAAAAAATGGCGGATGCAGACGGTACCTTGATAATTGATTACTTGAAAACGGTTGTAGTCATGGCAACCCATTTTTATCAGTGCATAGAGAATGAATAGGGCTTTCTTTTAATGTACTTAAAAAAAAGTTAAGTTGCGTACAATCGCACCTATGGAGATCCAAATTTAAGAAACTTTAAAGTCTAAAAACTCAGTTTTTTTAAATGGAATGACCATTTTCTTACTATTGCATGAGATAGAGAATCGAAATTGGCATATTTTGATATTACATGTTCCTATAGCTATCTTTAACAGTTTCTGACTTATTCCCATTTTATTGAATTGACACTATTTTTTTCGGATTTTCTTTTTAGTAGTCGGCCATGATTTTATAACAATCGAATTTTAAACAAATCTAGTGACACTAATCCGTCACCTACTGTTATAGGTGAACATAGGTTTTTCAAAAATCGAAAAATGACTCGGAGTGGTTTCACCTATTTTGGAATTTAGGTAATTGTTATTTATGGTGAAATGGACAAAATCGCGACACGTGCTTGCCGTACATTCATTCGAACACTGGAACGAAATTGTATCAATTTTGGAAATGTTGTACCCCCAAATGCACTACAAACCGTTGAAGCACAAGTGATACAAAGCTCTACAAGAGAATATTTAAGAAAATGAATTGAATTGCAAATGCCTGATTAACAAAATAAATTCAATGCAAAATATAAAAAACTTCGTTCAAAATTTTTGGTATGGAATTGTTGCTCGAACAGATACCGCATTACCTCTCTTAATTTCCAGACTTATACGTTGTTTAAGAAATTCAGTTGAACGACTCTGTTTAGATTTTTCAAAAATTTTCCGTCTCATATCCCTCCTGAGTTATTTATTAATGAATTATTTAGACTAGAACTAGAATCAATGGTATTAAAAAATCCACTCCTTGATTTGTTTAAAATTTGATTGTTATAAAATCATGGCCAACTACTAAAAAGAAAATGTGAAAAAACTGGCATCAATTCCGAGATCAATTCAATGAAATGGGAATAAATCAGAAACTGTTAAAGATAGCTATAGGAACATGTAATATCAAAATATGCCACTTTCGATTCTCTATCTAATGCAATATTAAGAACATGGTCATTCCATTTAAAAAAACTGAGTTTATAGACTTTGAAGTTTCTTAAATTTGGATCTCCATAGGTGCGGTTGTACGCAACTTAACTTTTTTTAAGTACACTAAGTGAAAGCCCTATTCATTCTCTATGCACTGATAATAATGGGTTGCCATGACTATATATAACCTTTTTCAAGTAATCAATTATCAAGGTACCATCTGCATCCGCCATTTTTTTTCTTAAAGTCAAAATAACTTAAAAACCATAAACGGCAGATATCGACATATGGGTATCAAAAGAATTGAAATTTCACGTAGAATCCAAAAATGCAATAAAAAAATAGGGGTTGCATTTAAAATAATGAAGTTACTATCTACTTCCGGTGTTTCCGGAAGTGCGGCCATTTTGAAAATACTTTACATCGATTCGGCCTTCAGAGTAACTCCTAAGTATAAATTTTCAAAAACCTACCTATTTTACTTTCCCAGAAACGTTTAACTAAAGCTCCCAAAAAAACACCCTGTATGTTGATTCAGCGAAACAGGTTCATTATGGAAAGACAAATGGAAGGTGCTAAACAGAAATGTATGCAAATACCTACTTCATGGAATGAAACGCTTAGACATTAGAAAATACACAGCAACAAGGTAAAAACGGCAAGCTTAAGGCTAATCAGATCCTCGAAGACTAAAAAAATAAAGGAATTATACGAAGACATAAAATGTCCGGTAAAGGGGTCAGAGGTGTTGCTAATAAAACCTCAATTCGTCTAACAAAAACGACGCATCGAGTACTTTCAAACTTGTTTAGTTCTATTAGCTTTTGTCGTGTCACCATCTAGTGTAAGGATGTACAAGATTTACCCGATTGTTAAAATGCGTTTGAAAGCTTGCGACGCCAGTGAGTCTTGAGATAAGACATGATTGGCTCGGATTTTGTTTATTTTGTAGTCGTTGTTATCTAGACAGCTACAAAGCGTTGGTTTTGCAATATCCACGGTTACCCCACGTTGAGTCGATTTTAGCTGATAAGAAATCTGATTGGTTGGGTAAAATTAGTTTTATTGGTGGAAACGGTTTGTGTCCAGGAATAGGTGTCACTCAAAAAAGAAAAGTAATATAGGAAGTTGGTTGTTCGGGGGGAAACGTCAATTATAATTAACGTTGAACCGTGAGCCAAGTCAAGTTAACCACCTGTAAATTAGCGTAGTCGATTTTATTGTGTGTTAAAAATTCGTGTCGGATTAGCATGAACCGTTCAAGGCAGGTCACCTGTAAATTACCGTAGGGTGGATTTATTCTCGTGCGATATTCGCATTGCGCCGTAAGCGCACTTAAGTCAATCCCATGTAAATTAGGGTGTTTTATTAATGCCAAGAGAATTCGCGCCTAGAAGTAAGACAGGGTTGTTATTTTACCCAGATAGGGTAAGACAGGGCAGGGCGTTAATTACCTATAAACTATTACTTTCAGAGAAATTGTGTGCGACTAAATTGAACGGGCGAATTAAAGTTCTGTGACCTTCAATTATAACTGCGAATCACGGCGAATACGAACAAACGCGTAAAGTTTTAGACGTAACCTTTACTACTACTACTACTATTGCGATAAATACGAACACTAGTGGTAGTTCAAGTGAAGGTTTGTAGGGTACCTTTTAATAGTGGTAGTGTTTTAAACCCGCGAAATTACATTCTGTGACCATGCAAACTAGAAGAATTTGAGTGACCGTGTTTGAACTTCAAATCAAAGGAACAATATTATATACCCAGGATTTTGTATCGACCGTCCTTTTCAATTTGGATCAATCCTCGGATCAAGCAAGTGGATCAATCAGAACTTAGAGTTTGAACGCTCTATTAATTGCATGATAAGATTTTTGATACTTTCCGTTTCATTAATTGCAAGGGGGGATATACTTCCTGCATTTGCTTTCTCGTAGAAACCGCTACCGAATTCGATTATTATTTACTGTTCCCGCTTAGGGAAATTGCTGTGCGCTATAAGTTTTGTTTTAGTAGTCACCAGTAGCCGCTCACTGCTTGTCCTTTAAAATTCCTAGGACCGCCGTTCTCCATTCGAAATCTTCTGGTGGCGCCCGAATCACTCTCGTTCTGCCGTTTCGTCCACTATGGTCGCCGTCATCGTTTACAGATTTTAATTTGTAAATTACCGCTGGAACTTCCTTTTTCTTAAATTTCATTTTTGTAATTATACCGTTTATTTTTTTTGTGCAAAGGAAAACCGAAGCCACCGTTGGTGTGCGGATTCCGACAAGAGTTCATAGCTCCATTGACATTTGCGGTCTTACTGCGTAATTATGGGTAATCGTTTTAATACGATTTCCAAATTCAAAATCAAAAGAGCCATTCATTAGAAGAGATCTAGGAGTTTGTGTCGACTGTACTTTACAATCATTTGGAGCAGCCTAGTGGATCAATAAGTAGGATCGCACGACCAATGAACACTATTATTACTTTTCTATTTAGATAAGGTATAGATAAGGTAGCCGGATTTTTTTGTATTCAAAATTGAAATAAATCAAATCCATGAAGGGCGTTGAATTTTAAATATTTTATTTATTATTTAATTCCAACAGCAATAAAGCCTATTACAGGAATTATCAAAGTAAAAATACACATAATATAGTATATACATTTTGGTACCAAATATAGGTATTTTAAGAAATGAATGTTAATACAAGTGAATTTGATATCTTTTAGCAGGGAAATATTAAGGGCGAACTCTTACGATTCGGTAATTTTTTTTCTGTCCTGATTTTGTAACTACCCGTTAGCGTTACAACTTGCAGAAGAATGTGCATTTGGAAAAATGTGTGAAGGAGGTAAAATGAAAAGAAGCAAGTTGTAGCAAAGAGGAAAATAACTTATTAGATACAAGAAAATAACCTACCAAACTAACAGAGAATATCTCCAGTTATTTATTTACCGTTCTCGCCACAATTTGTTTTGTAATGCGCTCGTGATCTGTGTTTAATTTATTTGTGACAATTGTGGATTACACACATTCTGTAAGCGGTCCGTGCTTAGATGGTCTGATTGATTTGATAATTTCTGCCTTATTTTCATGCAATGACTTTCATGTTCCTTGTTCACTACAATTTCCCTTGTAAATATTGTCAAAACATATCAAATTGACCGCTTAAGTTGTGATTGTTTTTTTTTGTTAGTAGCGATATCGACATTTAGGCATTTTACATTTCAAGGTGATTTCATACATTGAACTGGGAGTTGTAGCATTATTCCTAAAGATATTCTGTTACAACCATCTTATATAATATATTACACACTGTTATAAAAAATACCTTGATCATAGGTTCTAGGCGTAGGCACTCATTGTCAATTGTGCTCGTTTTCAAACATTAAAATTCAAAAAAATAGTTTTTAATTTAATTGTTAATTATGCAATAATTATAAATGGTAATATAATTCATTTTTCTATGTGTTAGAATAATAGTAATTACAATGGCATAATTAATTACAGTATTGTGATATGCCATTAGAAATTAAGATTGTTCTTCCCATTCCTAGTTTTAGCTATTTTTAAAATGGCATTTGTGTAGGCGTTAGTAAATTGCATTACAGCCCGGTACTTCCCAAGGATACTATATAATATATGGATTGCTCGATCACTGAATTTTTTCGCCGCGTGTAGTGACGTCACTCGCGGACCCAGTACCAGCGCATACTTTGATTAAGGCCGATTCCCATTATAGCAGCATCGAGCAGCGCGGCGCGGTGAAAAGCTGCTCTCAATTGTTCGCATGTAAATAAGTAGATCCGTTTTCACCTAGGCAGAGCGATGCAGAGCAGAGCGGCGCGGTGCAGCGCAGCAAATTTTAAGCGCGTCGGGAAGCATTGGAATACGCAGCGCTGCTTTGAAACGCGCCGCTCTGCGTGTAGACGGACAAGTGGGAATCGAGGAGCGAAGCAGATCAGCGTGGTGCTGCGGCTTGTGAAAAGCATTTATTTGTCTTCTGTGTTGAGCTTGCGTGTGTTAGTGGATTCGCTATGGACGGACAAAGAAAAAAAATTAATTGTACTCGTCCGCTTTCTTTTTCTTCTTTTTTCGTCGTGTACATGGCATAGTGCCGCTATAAATATTATGAAATCATCTGGTGATGATGACGATGATGGCTCTTCTTCGAGCGTGTAAGAATACATTCTCCCTTAAACTGAACACAAACAGAAACGCTGCTTCGTCACGCTTCCAAATGGTGCTTAAGTGGGAATACCCCTCTACAATTTGCTGCTAGCGACGCGCCGCGCTGCTCTGCGCCGCGCCGCTCGGTGCTGCTCTAATGAGAATCGACCTTTAGGATTACCATAAAATACGTTCAAATGGGTGTTGTAGGCAGGCATTTAAATTAGACACTTGTCCTCGCTTGCAGCACCATATCTATTCCTTGCGTATTAATCCATCGGTTTTAGGGAAGTTATGGTAAATGACTTCCGGGTTAGTGATTTTTGTGCAAACACGGCTGTTGTTACAGTCTAATATTGCACATCGGCGTATTGGTGTCCATGCAAATACGTTCACAACTTAGCAAATTATAACTGTCAATTCTGACAGCCGGGTCCGTTGGTGACGTCACATATGACTTAAACTTGGGCAACATTACAAGTATAGGGATCGAGCAATCCTTATATTATATAGTATCCTTGGGCACTTCCCACAAAGTGCAAAATATAGACCGAAATTGTTTAATAATGTTAACGAACTTCTGAAACATCTGACATGCATTCCCGGTAAAACATGTGTAAAATCATTTTCTTGCACGTGCTTCTCTTCATGCTAAATCAAATCAACAATTCCATTCCATTGTTCTTTACAATACCTATAAATATTGACGGAATTACTTCCCACGTTTGCAATTAAATAAAGTTCGACATTCACATTCGAGCCGATTTCTGTTGTAAATTATACATGTCTAAGAGGCATACTAATTTAAACTATTAATAAACACGTGCGATAAATTGTGAAATTTAACCAGCGAGTTCACGTGTAAAAAGGCTCTACTTACTCCATAACGATCAATCAAAAAAAGATTGTGATTGATGAACGCAGTTACAGATTTGTTGCCGCATCATATTTATTATGATTTATATTTTAAGGTGTTTCGAGGTGTCGGAAAGCTCCACACCTGAAGACTTACTTCGAGTTAGCGATTTATTGAATGGTCCTATTGTTCTGTTTTTATTAACAAAAAGTTCAATGACCTACGCCTACGGTACTCTTCGCCGATGATGAGTGACATGTTATTTTATTAGTCAAACAAACCTTGAAATTTTGCATAAGTGACTAAGCGGGAGGCGGTCAATTTCAAGTGTTCATTTCACGCTTTGTATAATTTTAGATCGAAATCTGCGTTTTGTAGGTAAGAAAGGGATTAATGGCGCTTTCAGGTCTACGAAAATTACGTGTTTATGGACGGTGAAACCAGCGAAGTTGAAGTAACACGGCACTTATCTTCGCGAATACGACCTTTACGCCACGAATAAAAACCCCCAAGTTTACAACCACAAGAGGCCGTTAGCTTAATTCTGTGGAAAGGCCGCCTCTAATGGTACTATTTCGTTTCAAATACTTACGAGGATAATGCGGACGGAGGTATGCTTAAATGTCAACAATTTATAATTTTTGATTCTTTCGTTGTCGACGAGAAACATGGGATTTTACATCACACAAGTTACAGACGTGTGAATTGATTCACGCTGTTATACTCCAGGGGTTAATTAAAATTAATGGATTGTATTGCAACGCTTTCAGTGATCATAAAGCTCTCACTTTCTTTACCTGAACAAATACACCTTTGAGCTACAAAAACCAAACTCGAATCTCGATACACTGCACCATGCACAAAATGTTCCGATTTGACATTCTGACGGCCTGTCAATAGCTCGAGTGTTCAGTTTAATGAGAGCACAAATACTCCTCCCAAACCATTGATCGTTTCATTATTATCTCTCATGTTGTTCAATCCAGGTCTAATGAATCTACGATTGGAAATTCCTGAAGGATGACAACCAGTAACAGACAAAACAAAATTATTCTAAAAAGTGACACTGTTAAATCATCTCCACCTGCCTTTGCACATTTCACCTTTTATCCTCTCTTGGTCTTTACTTATTTAATTACAAAAATACAGCAACACATACCTAAGCATAAGCATATTCAGAGGGAGATGCTGTGTTAGGCCCAAAGAACCAAAACGACCATTAAACGAAAAGAAACGTCCACATCGCGTTATGGTATTCTTATAAAGTAGGTAGTTATGTTAACTTGAGAAGACCAAATTACGTAATAACACTAATAACGTATTATAATATATGACACGTTCTCAACTTTATGTAATATTCTAATGCAACCACCATAAACGAATAAACTGCTAAACCTGGTATGCAAACCCACTCTACGGCAAATAATGAGACGATCTGGAAAATGCAGGTGATATTTCTTTGTCACATTTTCCATTTTCTCTTTGCGAGTACCCTCCTCATATCTCATTCATACCTTTCATTGTCTTTGTAAGTACCGTTGTCCTACATTCCGTTTTCGAGATATCGGGGTTTAAAGTACCGACTGTTCTGGCTGTCTGTCTGTCTCGTCCATATCAACCATTTTCCCTGTTTGGATACTCTATTCGGACACTCCGTTTTCAGAATATTCGCATTTAAAGTACCTACTTCTGACACTTTGTTCTTTATGTATATACAGGCTGTTTCAAATTTCGTGTACAGATTTGCTTATTATAGATAGAGAGTTGGTTAAATGGACAAAAGTGATGCATAACTATGCCTATAAATAAAATAAAATAAAAAAATGTTCCCCCTCTCTAAAGTTTCCTAAATATGGCGAAAAATAACATAATTGACGTTTTTGATTTTTGGTTTTAAAATCGTTATTTGGGGAGGTATTTAAAAACCAAACAGACTTTCTTTAG
Organism: Photinus pyralis; assembly: GCF_008802855.1. Classification (NCBI taxonomy): domain Eukaryota; kingdom Metazoa; phylum Arthropoda; class Insecta; order Coleoptera; family Lampyridae; genus Photinus; species Photinus pyralis. Next base: position 2,998,637 of record NW_022170596.1, read on the forward strand.
GAAACTGTCTGTTCTTTTAGATGATGGAAATTAATTTTCGTTATCATTAATACTTTATTTATATCGATACCAAATTTCATATAGGACGTGGGATGCATTTTAAAGATTTAGGTCTCGATTTAGGTCATTTAATACAAAAAAAATCCCGATTTCAAAAATGTATAACTCTTATAAAAAAATAAAATAAAAGTTCAAAATTAAACAAGTCATTAAGCCGCTTGCGAGCAAGAGGCGAAAAGTGTACTTCCAAATTTATTTTTTCGATTTTAATAGCCCTTAGGGACATTTCATACCTTGAGAAATAATTTTTAATTTCTGATCGAATGACTTAACTCAAACTGACTAACATTTTTTTTTAATTTTGAACTTTTTTTAACAAAAGTTGGTATCGATATAAAATAAAGTATTAATCATAACGAAAATTTATAAAATATCATCTAAAAAAACAAAAAAGTTCCCTAAAGAAAGTCTGTTTGGTTTTTAAAAACCCCCTTACGTTGAATACTTCACCAAAACCCGCGTATTTCTACGTAAAATTGCACAAGAGTGTATTATTGTGCTTTTTAGCGCATTTTTAAGAATTAAAAAAATGTGCTATTGTTTGCGTTTTGTCCGTCCGTCCGTCTGTCTGTCCGGACCCACTTCTACCGTTTTGAACTACTTCTAGGGAACTGGTCCTAGAGTCCTGGAATTTTTTGCAGTAGGTAGCCTATACCTGGAAGGTGTACCAGACGGCCATCAAATTTTGCTGCCTAAAAGCCCCCCCCCCCCCCCCCGACGAAAGGAACCGTTTTCTACCAACTATTGCCCTTCTTTCTGTCCTCTTATCAAACTACGAGGTGGAGGGGGGGTGGAACTAGTTTTATCCTTCATGGAATTAATTAATTAATTAATTAATCCTCTTCCTCGACCTCTTATCGTAATCGGGTATATTCCCTTATACCTCAAGAACGGATTGCCGGAAGAGGGTACTCACAAAGGGCGATTGAGACGTCTGCACGAAATATATCCATTGGTGATGTCAAAACAAAAGCTATTACGGTTAAAAAAATACGCTATATCTGCACAAGAGTTGTGCACAATTTATACTTGTTTAATTTTGGCCTTGGCATTTGATCTCTTTGGCCAAATCTGCTTCAGAATGTTTTGATTCAATTTAAATCTTTGAAGAATATTAAATCTTTTTGATATACACGGAGAACAATAAATATCTACCAAAGTTACGATGCAATGCTCGTTTTTAGGAAGAAACAAACCATTGCCCTCAAAAATGATTAAAAGCAACGAATTGTTACACTTCTTAAAACACTTACTGTAAAAATTAGGATACCTAAATCAAACTTTTGGTAGTAGAAAAGTGGCAAACATTTTCTGTAGTCCACTTTATAAACAGTGATATTTCGATAACAAAGAAACCCTTCTTCAACCTTAATTTACGACATATGAAACCCTACGCGAACTGTATTGTGAGTGGTAACCTCGGTGGTAACAATTAGTTAAAAATTAAAAATAGAAACCACAATGATTCCAGTAAAAAAAACCAAGAGCACGGAACAATGATCCCATTAAAAAAAACAAAAAAGCAAGGGCTAAAGATACCACCCATCACCATGGCTCCATCTAAAAAAAACCTAAAAGAACAGGTGACAATGATCCCATTTAAAAAAAACGAAAGAGCAGGGGACAATGATCTCTTTAAAAAAACCAAAAGAGCAGGAGACAATGATCCCATTTAAAAAAACAAAAGCACAGGACAATGATTCCATTTCAAAAAAAAAACAAGAGCAGGGGACAATGATTCCGTTAAAACAACCAAGAAAACAAGCGATAAAGATCTCACTCCTCCCGATGTTCCCATTAAAAAAAAACAAACGAACAGGGGACAATGGTTCCATTAAAAAAACAAAACAGCAGGGGACAAAGATATATTTATTTATTTATTGAAATAAACAGGCCTGGGTCTAGTTACATATTTCCCATACACATAAATGAAACGAAAACGTGTTTTGTGTGGATGCGCGTGAGGCTGTGTGATCCCATTTCAAAAAAAAAACAAGACCAGGGGACAATGATTCCGTTAAAACAACCAAGAGAACAGAGGATAAAGATCTCACTCCTCACGATGTTCCCATTAAAAAAACAAACGAGCAGGGGACGATGATTCCATTAAAAAAACAAAACAGCAGGGGGCAAAGATCTCACCCATCCCAAAGTTCCTTTTAAAAAAAAATAAAAAACCTAAGTAGGAGGCAATCATCTCATTAAAAAAAATCAAAAAAGCAAGCGACAAAGATCGCACCCATCACCATGATCCCTTAAAAAAAAAAACTAAAGAGCAGATGACAAAGTTCCCATTCATTCCAAATAGTCGGATTCCAAAAAAATTTAAAAACCTAAAAGAGCAAGAGACAATGACCCCATTTCAAAAAAACAAGAGCAGGGGACAATGATTTCGTTAAAATATCCAAGAGAACAGGGGACAAAGATCTCTTCCTCCCGATGATCCCATTAAAAAAAATTAACGAGCAGGTGACAAAGATCCCACCCATCCCAAAGAAAAGAAACTTGAAATGTCTTGTTTCGAAAAGAGATAGCAGTAGTAATATACATCATTAGTTTTGAGAGACCAAAAGTTACTCACAAAAGAGAAAAGAATTCCAGGTCCATATTTAAAAAAATAAATTTAATGTTGGTATCTAAAAACCGAAATTTCGCAAGAGAAAAGTAAAATCATTTTCTTAAAGAGCGTAGAAAAGTGCCTTAAGAGTTTGCCCTTAGTTTTCCAAATAATGAATAATAAAAGACGCAAAAAATAAAAGCGAAAAATGGTACGTGAGCTTTGTCTGCCATTGCAACGAGTTTGTTAACACCCTGCATGTATGCATTTCGGTTTTAATATTAATTTTTTTTTATTGACCTCATATAAATTATTGAAAACAACGTTATCAAATACGCAATGTGCCTCTTAAATTTCTAAATTAAGGTTCCTTTTCTCTCAAATCGGAAGTTACATATTCGAGTATTTAATTCGAAATGAACGAATATCGATGTCGAGATATCTCATGTGACCACTCGTTGTTTATTATTGAACAAAATCTTATTGCAGTAGTACGAATGCGCTTGTTATGTATACGGTACATGCAGGATTTATATTTGTTAAAAAATATAAATGATAGCAGCTAAGATAATAATGGTTTCTTAATTTATAAGAAACACGAAACACCCTGTAGATAAATCTTAGTCCCTAACTCCCTAATCATTAGAAATTTGTTGCCATTTATTCAGTTGATGGTGTTTCTCGTGCAGACTTTACGACACAAAAATGTAAAAATTGACTCGCAAAATCCCAGACTGAATATAAATTTCCTCATAATTTTTGAAAAGTAGAAGAAAAAGCGTTAGGTAAACAAGTCTCGGCGACCTTGATGATTTTATAGAATTAATTGCTACTTGTAGTAGTTCTACGATATAAATGATGCAGTGTGTATATTACACAACGTAAAACACATAAGGCTGGCGGTGACCGCGCTTACGCAATTTCGAAAAATGGTTGTAGCGAGAGTAAATAAAAATTCATCAAAAGGATAAATACCTTCCATTCATTATCGCTTCGGCTGGTATCAACGGATAATGATCTGAATAACTTGAGCGGTCGCATCCTTTTTTAAATCGCTTTAAATTAAGTAGCATTTAAACACGTTTCACTTTAATTTAAACCCCGCCGATACAATTTGTCGCTTACTGCCGACGAATAATTACTTTGACGTTAAACCTCACCGTTAATCACTAGTAAACCTCGAAAGATTATCAGAGTTCAAATTTTAACGTTATTTATAACTCCTTTTGGAGTGTGCGCCATTTTAACATAAACCACATGAGTCATGTCGAAAAATATTTTAGCCAGATTGCAAGTCTTGCAACATTTATAGCAGTGCACTAGTTAAAAACTAACGTTTAGCGGCTGAACCATGTTTGAAAACTACGAGCAGGCTCGCTTCCTTGAAATTTAATTGTTTATGTATGTTACACTAACTGTAAAAGTAGAGAGTTTTTTCGTAATTTTACATACGCCGCATTATTAAACACTTCAGTTTCTAATTGTCCTTTTTTTAATTTGATAATTCGTTTTTAGCTGGAGCAGGAGAAGTTTCCCATCTACCTTTTCCGTTTCTACGCATACACAACCGCCGATAATTTAACAGCAAGTGTCGTTGCAGTCTCAATTACAACATTAATTAAGGACTGGCGTTTTCATATTTGGCAATATTGGCACGTTTTGTTTTATTGCAAGATGGTTTTATGCAGGGAATGACACGTACTGGTATTTATTAAACTTTCGTCCACATGTCGTAGGTTTTTGGTACGTTTGTAAGCCCACG